>NW_028114060.1:2500-347770 GCF_964289735.1 Phaethon aethereus | reverse complement strand
ATGACTGCCAGGGCAAGTGAGGACCAGCAAGGCAATTCCTGCCTAGCACCTTCCTTGGAGGAGAGAGAGTGCAACGTTTCATTTTAGCATTTTGGCGCTCACGAGGGAGACAAACTTCTTTTGCTGTTTGCAAGGCTAGGAAAGAGCAGAGCCCCAGTCTTGCTGTTTATCTGCAATGACTGCCAGGGCAAGTGAGGACCAGCAAGACAATTCCTGCCTAGCACCTTCCTTGGAGGAGAGAGAGTGCAACGTTTCATTTTGCTTTTTGGAGTGCGAGATTGAGAAAAAGCACAGTGTCTGTTTGCATGGGTAGGAAAGAGCAGAGACCGAGTCTTGCTGTTTATCTGCAATGACTGCCAGGGCAAGTGAGGACCAGCAAGGCAATTCCTGCCTAGCACCTTCCTTGGAGGAGAGAGAGTGCAACGTTTCATTTTAGCATTTTGGCGCTCACAAGGGAGACAAACTGCTTTTGCTGTTTGCAAGGCTAGGAAAGAGCAGAGCCCCAGTCTTGCTGTTTATCTGCAATGACTGCCAGGGCAAGTGAGGACCAGCAAGACAATTCCTGCCTAGCACCTTCCTTGGAGGACAGAGAGTGCAACGTTTCATTTTAGCATTTTGGCGCTCACAAGGGAGACAAAGTGCTTTTGCTCTTTGCAAGGCTAGGAAAGAGCAGAGCCCCAGTCTTGCTGTTTATCTCCAATGACTGCAAGGGCAAGTGAGGACCAGCAAGACAATTCCTGCCTACCACCTTCCTTGGAGGAGAGAGAGTGCAACGTTTCATTTTAGCATTTTGGCGCTCACAAGGGAGAAAAACTGCTTTTGCTGTTTGCAATGCTAGGAAAGAGCAGAGCCCCAGTCTTGCTGTTTATCTGCAATGACTGCCAGGGCAAGTGAGGACCAGCAAGGCAATTCCTGCCTAGCACCTTCCTTGGAGGAGAGAGAGTGCAACGTTTCATTTAGCTTTTTGGAGTGCGAGATTGAGAAAAAGCACAGTGTCTGTTTGCATGGGTAGGAAAGAGCAGAGACCGAGTCTTGCTGTTTATCTGCAATGACTGCCAGGGCAAGTGAGGACCAGCAAGGCAATTCCTGCCTAGCACCTTCCTTGGAGGAGAGAGAGTGCAACGTTTCATTTTAGCATTTTGGCGCTCACGAGGGAGACAAACTGCTTTGGCTGTTTGCAAGGCTAGGAAAGAGCAGAGCCCCAGTCTTGCTGTTTATCTGCAATGACTGCCAGGGTAAGTGAGGACCAGCAAGACAATTCCTGCCTAGCACCTTCCTTGGAGGAGAGAGAGTGCAACGTTTCATTTTAGCGTTTTGGCGCTCACGAGGGAGACAAATTGCTTTGGCTGTTTGCAAGGCTAGGAAAGAGCAGAGCCCCAGTCTTCCTGTTTATCTGCAATAACTGCCAGGGCAAGTGAGGACCAGCAAGACAATTCCTGCCTAGCACCTTCCTTGGAGGAGAGAGAGTGCAACGTTTCATTTTAGCATTTTGGCGCTCACGAGGGAGACAAACTGCTTTGGCTGTTTGCAAGGCTAGGAAAGAGCAGAGCCCCAGTCTTGCTGTTTATCTGCAATGGCTGCCAGGGCAAGTGAGGACCAGCAAGACAATTCCTGCCTAGCACCTTCCTTGGAGGAGAGAGAGTGCAACGTTTCATTTTAGCATTTTGGCGCTCACGAGGGAGACGAACTTCTGTTGCTGTTTGCAAGGCTAGGAAAGAGCAGAGCCCGAGTCTTGCTGTTTATCTGCAATGACTGCCAGGGCAAGTGAGGGCCAGCAAGACAATTCCTGCCTAGCACCTTCCTTGGAGGAGAGAGAGTGCAACGTTTCATTTTGCTTTTTGGAGTGCGAGATTGAGAAAAAGCACAGTGTCTGTTTGCATGGGTAGGAAAGAGCAGAGACCGAGTCTTGCTGTTTATCTGCAATGACTGCCAGGGCAAGTGAGGACCAGCAAGGCAATTCCTGCCTAGCACCTTCCTTGGAGGAGAGAGAGTGCAACGTTTCATTTTAGCATTTTGGTGCTCACAAGGGAGACAAACTGCTTTTGCTGTTTGCAAGGCTAGGAAAGAGCAGAGCCCCAGTCTTGCTGTTTATCTGCAATGACTGCCAGGGCAAGTGAGGACCAGCAAGACAATTCCTGCCTAGCACCTTCCTTGGAGAACAGAGAGTGCAACGTTTCATTTTAGCATTTTGGCGCTCACAAGGGAGACAAAGTGCTTTTGCTCTTTGCAAGGCTAGGAAAGAGCAGAGCCCCAGTCTTGCTGTTTATCTCCAATGACTGCAAGGGCAAGTGAGGACCAGCAAGACAATTCCTGCATACCACCTTCCTTGGAGGAGAGAGAGTGCAACGTTTCATTTAGCTTTTTGGAGAGCGAGATTGAGAAAAAGCACAGTGTCTGTTTGCATGGGTAGGAAAGAGCAGAGACCGAGTCTTGCTGTTTATCTGCAATGACTGCCAGGGCAAGTGAGGACCAGCAAGACAATTCCTGCCTAGCACCTTCCTTGGAGGAGAGAGAGTGCAACGTTTCATTTTAGCATTTTGGCGCTCACAAGGGAGAAAAACTGCTTTTGCTGTTTGCAATGCTAGGAAAGAGCAGAGCCCCAGTCTTGCTGTTTATCTGCAATGACTGCCAGGGCAAGTGAGGACCAGCAAGGCAATTCCTGCCTAGCACCTTCCTTGGAGGAGAGAGAGTGCAACGTTTCATTTAGCTTTTTGGAGTGCGAGATTGAGAAAAAGCACAGTGTCTGTTTGCATGGGTAGGAAAGAGCAGAGACCGAGTCTTGCTGTTTATCTGCAATGACTGCCAGGGCAAGTGAGGACCAGCAAGGCAATTCCTGCCTAGCACCTTCCTTGGAGGAGAGAGAGTGCAACGTTTCATTTTAGCATTTTGGCGCTCACGAGGGAGACGAACTTCTTTTGCTGTTTGCAAGGCTAGGAAAGAGCAGAGCCCGAGTCTTGCTGTTTATCTGCAATGACTGCCAGGGCAAGTGAGGACCAGCAAGACAATTCCTGCCTAGCACCTTCCTTGGAGGAGAGAGAGTGCAACGTTTCATTTTAGCATTTTGGCGCTCACGAGGGAGACAAACTGCTTTGGCTGTTTGCAAGGCTAGGAAAGAGCAGAGCCCCAGTCTTGCTGTTTATCTGCAATGACTGCCAGGGCAAGTGAGGACCAGCAAGACAATTCCTGCCTAGCACCTTCCTTGGAGGAGAGAGAGTGCAACGTTTCATTTTAGCATTTTGGCGCTCACGAGGGAGACAAACTGCTTTGGCTGTTTGCAAGGCTAGGAAAGAGCAGAGCCCCAGTCTTGCTGTTTATCTGCAATGACTGGCAGGGTAAGTGAGGACCAGCAAGACAATTCCTGCCTAGCACCTTCCTTGGAGGAGAGAGAGTGCAACGTTTCATTTTAGCATTTTGGCGCTCACGAGGGAGACGAACTTCTTTTGCTGTTTGCAAGGCTAGGAAAGAGCAGAGCCCGAGTCTTGCTGTTTATCTGCAATGACTGCCAGGGCAAGTGAGGGCCAGCAAGACAATTCCTGCCTAGCACCTTCCTTGGAGGAGAGAGAGTGCAACGTTTCATTTTGCTTTTTGGAGTGCGAGATTGAGAAAAAGCACAGTGTCTGTTTGCATGGGTAGGAAAGAGCAGAGACCGAGTCTTGCTGTTTATCTGCAATGACTGCCAGGGCAAGTGAGGACCAGGAAGGCAATTCCTGCCTAGCACCTTCCTTGGAGGAGAGAGAGTGCAACGTTTCATTTTAGCATTTTGGTGCTCACAAGGGAGACAAACTGCTTTTGCTGTTTGCAAGGCTAGGAAAGAGCAGAGCCCCAGTCTTGCTGTTTATCTGCAATGACTGCCAGGGCAAGTGAGGACCAGCAAGACAATTCCTGCCTAGCACCTTCCTTGGAGAACAGAGAGTGCAACGTTTCATTTTAGCATTTTGGCGCTCACAAGGGAGACAAAGTGCTTTTGCTCTTTGCAAGGCTAGGAAAGAGCAGAGCCCCAGTCTTGCTGTTTATCTCCAATGACTGCAAGGGCAAGTGAGGACCAGCAAGACAATTCCTGCCTACCACCTTCCTTGGAGGAGAGAGAGTGCAACGTTTCATTTTAGCATTTTGGCGCTCACGAGGGAGACGAACTTCTTTTGCTGTTTGCAAGGCTAGGAAAGAGCAGAGCCCGAGTCTTGCTGTTTATCTGCAATGACTGCCAGGGCAAGTGAGGACCAGCAAGACAATTCCTGCCTAGCACCTTCCTTGGAGGAGAGAGAGTGCAACGTTTCATTTTGCTTTTTGGAGTGCGAGATTGAGAAAAAGCACAGTGTCTGTTTGCATGGGTAGGAAAGAGCAGAGACCGAGTCTTGCTGTTTATCTGCAATGTCTGCCAGGGCAAATGAGGACCAGCAAGGCAATTCCTGCCTAGCACCTTTCTTGGAGGAGAGACAGTGCAACGTTTCATTTTAGCATTTTGGCGCTCACGAGGGAGACAAACTTCTGTTGCTGTTTGCTAGGCTAGGAAAGAGCAGAGCCCCAGTCTTGCTGTTTATCTGCAATGACTGCCAGGGCAAGTGAGGACCAGCAAGACAATTCCTGCCTAGCACCTTCTTTGGAGGAGAGAGAGTGCAACGTTTCATTTTAGCATTTTGGCGCTCACGAGGTAGACAAACTGCTTTGGCTGTTTGCAAGGCTAGGAAAGAGCAGAGCCCCAGTCTTGCTGTTTATCTGCAATGACTGCCAGGGCAAGTGAGGACCAGCAAGACAATTCCTGCCTAGCACCTTCCTTGGAGGAGAGAGAGTGCAACGTTTCATTTTAGCATTTTGGCGCTCACGAGGGAGACAAACTGCTTTGGCTGTTTGCAAGGCTAGGAAAGAGCAGAGCCCCAGTCTTGCTGTTTACCTGCCATGACTGCCAGGGCAAGTGAGGACCAGCAAGACAATTCCTGCCTAGCACCTTCCTTGGAGGAGAGAGAGTGCAACGTTTCATTTTAGCATTTTGGCGCTCACGAGGGAGACGAACTTCTTTTGCTGTTTGCAAGGCTAGGAAAGAGCAGAGCCCCAGTCTTGCTGTTTATCTGCAATGACTGCCAGGGCAAGTGAGGACCAGCAAGACAATTCCTGCCTAGCACCTTCCTTGGAGGAGAGAGAGTGCAACGTTTCATTTTAGCATTTTGGCGCTCACGAGGGAGACAAACTTCTTTTGCTGTTTGCAAGGCTAGGAAAGAGCAGAGCCCCAGTCTTGCTGCTTATCTGCAATGACTGCCAGGGCAAGTGAGGACCAGCAAGACAATTCCTGCCTAGCACCTTCCTTGGAGGAGAGAGAGTGCAACGTTTCATTTTAGCATTTTGGCGCTCACGAGGGAGACGAACTTCTGTTGCTGTTTGCTAGGCTAGGAAAGAGCAGAGCCCCAGTCTTGCTGTTTATCTGCAATGACTGCCAGGGCAAGTGAGGACCAGCAAGACAACTCCTGCCTAGCACCTACCTTGGAGGAGAGAGAGTGCAACGTTTCATTTTAGCATTTTGGCGCTCACGAGGGAGACGAACTTCTTTTGCTGTTTGCAAGGCTAGGAAAGAGCAGAGACCGAGTCTTGCTGTTTATCTGCAATGACTGCCAGGGCAAGTGAGGACCAGCAAGACAATTCCTGCCTAGCACCTTCCTTGGAGGAGAGAGAGTGCAACGTTTCATTTTGCTTTTTGGAGTGCGAGATTGATAAAAAGCACACTGTCTGTTTGCAAGGGTAGGAAAGAGCAGAGACCGAGTCTTGCTGTTTATCTGCAATGACTGGCAGGGCAAGTGAGGACCAGCAAGACAACTCCTGCCTAGCACCTTCCTTGGAGGAGAGAGAGTGCAACATTTCATTTTACTATTTTGGCGCTCACGAGGGAGACAAACTTCTTTGGCTGTTTGCAAGGCTAGGAAAGAGCAGAGCCCCAGTCTTGCTGTTTCTCTGCAATGACTGCCAGGGCAAGTGAGGACCAGCAAGACAATTCCTGCCTAGCACCTTCCTTGGAGGAGAGAGAGTGCAACGTTTCATTTTAGCATTTCGGCGCTCACGAGGGAGACAAACTGCTTTTGCTGTTTGCAAGGCTAGGAAAGAGCAGAGCCCCAGTCTTGCTGTTTCTCTGCAATGACTGCCAGGGCAAGTGAGGACCAGCAAGACAATTCCTGCCTAGCACCTTCCTTGGAGGAGAGAGAGTGCAACGTTTCATTTTAGCATTTCGGCGCTCACGAGGGAGACAAACTGCTTTTGCTCTTTGCAAGGCTAGGAAAGAGCAGAGCCCCAGTCTTGCTGTTTATCTGCAATGACTGCCAGGGCAAGTGAGGACCAGCAAGACAATTCCTGCCTAGCACCTTCCTTGGAGGAGAGAGAGTGCAACGTTTCATTTTTAGCATTTTGGCGCTCACAAGGGAGACGAACTTCTGTTGCTCTTTGCAAGGCTAGGAAAGAGCAGAGCCCCAGTCTTGCTGTTTATCTGCAATGACTGCCAGGGCAAGTGAGGACCAGCAAGACAATTCCTGCCTAGCACCTTCCTTGGACGTGAGAGAGTGCAACGTTTCATTTTGCTTTTTGGAGTGCGAGATTGAGAAAAAGCACAGTGTCTGTTTGCAAGGCTAGGAAAGAGCAGAGCCCGAGTCTTGCTGTTTATCTGCAATGACTGCCAGGGCAAGTGAGGACCAGCAAGGCAATTCCTGCCTAGCACCTTCCTTGGAGGAGAGAGAGTGCAACGTTTCATTTTAGCATTTTGGCGCTCACGAGGGAGACAAACTTCTGTTGCTGTTTGCTAGGCTAGGAAAGAGCAGAGCCCCAGTCTTGCTGTTTATCTGCAATGACTGCCAGGGCAAGTGAGGACCAGCAAGACAATTCCTGCCTAGCACCTTCTTTGGAGGAGAGAGAGTACAACGTTTCATTTTAGCATTTTGGCGCTCACGAGGGAGACAAACTGCTTTGGCTGTTTGCAAGGCTAGGAAAGAGCAGAGCCCCAGTCTTGCTGTTTCTCTGCAATGACTGCCAGGGCAAGTGAGGACCAGCAAGACAATTCCTGTCTAGCACCTTCCTTGGAGGAGAGAGAGTGCAACGTTTCATTTTAGCATTTTGGCGCTCACGAGCGAGACAAACTGCTTTGGCTGTTTGCAAGGCTAGGAAAGAGCAGAGCCCCAGTCTTGCTGTTTATCTGCAATGACTGCCAGGGTAAGTGAGGACCAGCAAGACAATTCCTGCCTAGCACCTTCCTTGGAGGAGAGAGAGTGCAACATTTCATTTTACTATTTTGGCGCTCACGAGGGAGACAAACTTCTTTGGCTGTTTGCAAGGCTAGGAAAGAGCAGAGCCCCAGTCTTGCTGTTTCTCTGCAATGACTGCCAGGGCAAGTGAGGACCAGCAAGACAATTCCTGCCTAGCACCTTCCTTGGAGGAGAGAGAGTGCAACGTTTCATTTTAGCATTTTGGCGCTCACGAGGGAGACAAACTGCTATGGCTGTTTGCAAGGCTAGGAAAGAGCAGAGCCCCAGTCTTGCTGTTTATCTGCAATGACTGCCAGGGCAAGTGAGGACCAGCAAGACAATTCCTGCCTAGCACCTTCCTTGGAGGAGAGAGAGTGCAACGTTTCATTTTAGCATTTTGGCGCTCACAAGGGAGACAAACTGCTTTTGCTGTTTGCAAGGCTAGGAAAGAGCAGAGCCCCAGTCTTGCTGTTTATCTGCAATGACTGCCAGGGCAAGTGAGGACCAGCAAGACAATTCCTGCCTAGCACCTTCCTTGGAGGAGAGAGAGTGCAACGTTTCATTTTAGCATTTCGGCGCTCACGAGGGAGACAAACTGCTTTTGCTCTTTGCAAGGCTAGGAAAGAGCAGAGCCCCAGTCTTGCTGTTTCTCTGCAATGACTGCCAGGGCAAGTGAGGACCAGCAAGACAATTCCTGCCTAGCACCTTCCTTGGAGGAGAGAGAGTGCAACGTTTCATTTTAGCATTTCGGCGCTCACGAGGGAGACAAACTGCTTTTGCTCTTTGCAAGGCTAGGAAAGAGCAGAGCCCCAGTCTTGCTGTTTATCTGCAATGACTGCCAGGGCAAGTGAGGACCAGCAAGACAATTCCTGCCTAGCACCTTCCTTGGAGGAGAGAGAGTGCAACGTTTCATTTTTAGCATTTTGGCGCTCACAAGGGAGACGAACTTCTGTTGCTCTTTGCAAGGCTAGGAAAGAGCAGAGCCCCAGTCTTGCTGTTTATCTGCAATGACTGCCAGGGCAAGTGAGGACCAGCAAGACAATTCCTGCCTAGCACCTTCCTTGGACGTGAGAGAGTGCAACGTTTCATTTTGCTTTTTGGAGTGCGAGATTGAGAAAAAGCACAGTGTCTGTTTGCAAGGCTAGGAAAGAGCAGAGCCCGAGTCTTGCTGTTTATCTGCAATGACTGCCAGGGCAAGTGAGGACCAGCAAGGCAATTCCTGCCTAGCACCTTCCTTGGAGGAGAGAGAGTGCAACGTTTCATTTTAGCATTTTGGCGCTCACGAGGGAGACAAACTTCTGTTGCTGTTTGCTAGGCTAGGAAAGAGCAGAGCCCCAGTCTTGCTGTTTATCTGCAATGACTGCCAGGGCAAGTGAGGACCAGCAAGACAATTCCTGCCTAGCACCTTCTTTGGAGGAGAGAGAGTACAACGTTTCATTTTAGCATTTTGGCGCTCACGAGGGAGACAAACTGCTTTGGCTGTTTGCAAGGCTAGGAAAGAGCAGAGCCCCAGTCTTGCTGTTTATCTGCAATGACTGCCAGGGCAAGTGAGGACCAGCAAGACAATTCCTGCCTAGCACCTTCCTTGGAGGAGAGAGAGTGCAACGTTTCATTTTAGCATTTTGTCGCTCACGAGGGAGACAAACTGCTTTGGCTGTTTGCAAGGCTAGGAAAGAGCAGAGCCCCAGTCTTGCTGTTTATCTGCAATGACTGCCAGGGCAAGTGAGGACCAGCAAGACAATTCCTGCCTAGCACCTTCCTTGGAGGAGAGAGAGTGCAACGTTTCATTTTAGCATTTTGGCGCTCACAAGGGAGACAAACTGCTTTTGCTGTTTGCAAGGCTAGGAAAGAGCAGAGCCCCAGTCTTGCTGTTTCTCTGCAATGACTGCCAGGGCAAGTGAGGACCAGCAAGACAATTCCTGTCTAGCACCTTCCTTGGAGGAGAGAGAGTGCAACGTTTCATTTTAGCATTTTGGCGCTCACGAGCGAGACAAACTGCTTTGGCTGTTTGCAAGGCTAGGAAAGAGCAGAGCCCCAGTCTTGCTGTTTATCTGCAATGACTGGCAGGGTAAGTGAGGACCAGCAAGACAATTCCTGCCTAGCACCTTCCTTGGAGGAGAGAGAGTGCAACGTTTCATTTTAGCATTTTGGCGCTCACGAGGGAGACAAACTGCTTTGGCTGTTTGCAAGGCTAGGAAAGAGCAGAGCCCCAGTCTTGCTGTTTCTCTGCAATGACTGCCAGGGCAAGTGAGGACCAGCAAGACAATTCCTGCCTAGCACCTTCCTTGGAGGAGAGAGAGTGCAACGTTTCATTTTAGCATTTTGGCGCTCACGAGGGAGACAAACTGCTATGGCTGTTTGCAAGGCTAGGAAAGAGCAGAGCCCCAGTCTTGCTGTTTCTCTGCAATGACTGCCAGGGCAAGTGAGGACCAGCAAGACAATTCCTGCCTAGCACCTTCCTTGGAGGAGAGAGAGTGCAACGTTTCATTTTAGCATTTTGGCGCTCACAAGGGAGACAAACTGCTTTTGCTGTTTGCAAGGCTAGGAAAGAGCAGAGCCCCAGTCTTGCTGTTTCTCTGCAATGACTGCCAGGGCAAGTGAGGACCAGCAAGACAATTCCTGCCTAGCACCTTCCTTGGAGGAGAGAGAGTGCAACGTTTCATTTTAGCATTTCGGCGCTCACGAGGGAGACAAACTGCTTTTGCTCTTTGCAAGGCTAGGAAAGAGCAGAGCCCGAGTCTTACTGTTTATCTGCAATGACTGCCAGGGCAAGTGAGGACCAGCAAGACAATTCCTGCCTAGCACCTTCCTTGGAGGAGAGAGAGTGCAACGTTTCATTTTGCTTTTTGGAGTGCGAGATTGAGAAAAAGCACAGTGTCTGTTTGCATGGGTAGGAAAGAGCAGAGACCGAGTCTTGCTGTTTATCTGCAATGACTGCCAGGGCAAGTGAGGACCAGCAAGGCAATTCCTGCCTAGCACCTTCCTTGGAGGTGAGAGAGTGCAACGTTTCATTTTAGCATTTTGGCGCTCACGAGGGAGACAAACTTCTGTTGCTGTTTGCTAGGCTAGGAAAGAGCAGAGCCCCAGTCTTGCTGTTTATCTGCAATGACTGCCAGGGCAAGTGAGGACCAGCAAGACAACTCCTGCCTAGCACCTTCCTTGGAGGAGAGAGAGTGCAACATTTCATTTTACTATTTTGGCGCTCACGAGGGAGACAAACTTCTTTGGCTGTTTGCAAGGCTAGGAAAGAGCAGAGCCCCAGTCTTGCTGTTTCTCTGCAAAGACTGCCAGGGCAAGTGAGGACCAGCAAGACAATTCCTGCCTAGCACCTTCCTTGGAGGAGAGAGAGTGCAACGTTTCATTTTAGCATTTTGGCGCTCACGAGGGAGACAAACTGCTTTTGCTCTTTGCAAGGCTAGGAAAGAGCAGAGCCCCAGTCTTGCTGTTTATCTGCAATGACTGCCAGGGCAAGTGAGGACCAGCAAGACAATTCCTGCCTAGCACCTTCCTTGGAGGAGAGAGAGTGCAACGTTTCATTTTAGCATTTTGGCGCTCACGAGGGAGACAAACTGCTTTGGCTGTTTGCAAGGCTAGGAAAGAGCAGAGACCGAGTCTTGCTGTTTATCTGCAATGACTGCCAGGGCAAGTGAGCACCAGCAAGACAATTCCTGCCTAGCACCTTCCTTGGAGGAGAGAGAGTGCAACGTTTCATTTTAGCATTTTGGCGCTCACGAGGGAGACAAACTGCTTTTGCTCTTTGCAAGGCTAGGAAAGAGCAGAGCCCCAGTCTTGCTGTTTATCTGCAATGACTGCCAGGGCAAGTGAGGACCAGCAAGACAATTCCTGCCTAGCACCTTCCTTGGACGAGAGAGAGTGCAACGTTTCATTTTAGCATTTTGGCGCTCACAAGGGAGACAAACTGCTTTTGCTGTTTGCAAGGCTAGGAAAGAGCAGAGCCCCAGTCTTGCTGCTTATCTGCAATGACTGCCAGGGCAAGTGAGGACCCGCAAGACAATTCCTGCCTAGCACCTTCCTTGGAGGAGAGAGAGTGCAACGTTTCATTTTTAGCATTTTGGCGCTCACAAGGGAGACGAACTTCTGTTGCTGTTTGCAAGGCTAGGAAAGAGCAGAGCCCCAGTGTTGCTGTTTATCTGCAATGACTGCCAGGGCAAGTGAGGACCAGCAAGACAATTCCTGCCTAGCACCTTCCTTGGACGTGAGAGAGTGCAACGTTTCATTTTGCTTTTTGGAGTGCGAGATTGAGAAAAAGCACAGTGTCTGTTTGCAAGGCTAGGAAAGAGCAGAGCCCGAGTCTTGCTGTTTATCTGCAATGATTGCCAGGGCAAGTGAGGACCAGCAAGACAATTCCTGCCTAGCACCTTCCTAGGAGGAGAGAGAGTGCAACGTTAAATTTTAGCATTTTGGCGCTCACGAGTGAGACGAACTTCTTTGGCTGTTTGCAAGGCTAGGAAAGAGCAGAGCCCGAGTCTTACTGTTTATCTGCAATGACTGCCAGGGCAAGTGAGGACCAGCAAGACAATTCCTGCCTAGCACCTTCCTTGGAGGAGAGAGAGTGCAACGTTTCATTTTGCTTTTTGGAGTGCGAGATTGAGAAAAAGCACAGTGTCTGTTTGCATGGGTAGAAAAGAGCAGAGACCGAGTCTTGCTGTTTATCTGCAATGACTGCCAGGGCAAGTGAGGACCAGCAAGACAATTCCTGTCTAGCACCTTCCTTGGAGGAGAGAGAGTGCAACGTTTCATTTTAGCATTTTGGCGCTCACGAGGGAGACAAACTGCTTTTGCTCTTTGCAAGGCTAGGAAAGAGCAGAGCCCCAGTCTTGCTGTTTATCTGCAATGACTGCCAGGGCAAGTGAGGACCAGCAAGACAATTCCTGCCTAGCACCTTCCTTGGAGGAGAGAGAGTGCAACGTTTCATTTTAGCATTTTGGCGCTCACAAGGGAGACAAACTGCTTTTGCTGTTTGCAAGGCTAGGAAAGAGCAGAGCCCCAGTCTTGCTGCTTATCTGCAATGACTGCCAGGGCAAGTGAGGACCAGCAAGACAATTCCTGCCTAGCACCTTCCTTGGAGGAGAGAGAGTGCAACGTTTCATTTTTAGCATTTTGGCGCTCACAAGGGAGACGAACTTCTGTTGCTGTTTGCAAGGCTAGGAAAGAGCAGAGCCCCAGTCTTGCTGTTTATCTGCAATGACTGCCAGGGCAAGTGAGGACCAGCAAGACAATTCCTGCCTAGCACCTTCCTTGGACGAGAGAGAGTGCAACGTTTCATTTTGCTTTTTGGAGTGCGAGATTGAGAAAAAGCACAGTGTCTGTTTGCAAGGGTAGGAAAGAGCAGAGCCCGAGTCTTGCTGTTTATCTGCAATGACTGCCAGGGCAAGTGAGGACCAGCAAGACAACTCTTGCCTAGCACCTTCCTTGGAGGAGAGAGAGTGCAACGTTAAATTTTAGCATTTTGGCGCTCACGAGGGAGACGAACTTCTTTGGCTGTTTGCAAGGCTAGGAAAGAGCAGAGCCCGAGTCTTACTGTTTATCTGCAATGACTGCCAGGGCAAGTGAGGACCAGTAAGACAATTCCTGCCTAGCACCTTCCTTGGAGGAGAGAGAGTGCAACGTTTCATTTTGCTTTTTGGAGTGCGAGATTGAGAAAAAGCACAGTGTCTGTTTGCATGGGTAGGAAAGAGCAGAGACCGAGTCTTGCTCTTTATCTGCAATGACTGCCAGGGCAAGTGAGGACCAGCAAGGCAATTCCTGCCTAGCACCTTCCTTGGAGGAGAGAGAGTGCAACGTTTCATTTTAGCATTTTGGCGCTCACGAGGGAGACAAACTTCTGTTGCTGTTTGCTAGGCTAGGAAAGAGCAGAGCCCCAGTCTTGCTGTTTATCTGCAATGACTGCCAGGGCAAGTGAGGACCAGCAAGACAATTCCTGCCTAGCACCTTCTTTGGAGGAGAGAGAGTGCATCGTTTCATTTTAGCATTTTGGCGCTCACGAGGGAGACAAACTGCTTTGGCTGTTTGCAAGGCTAGGAAAGAGCAGAGCCCTAGTCTTGCTGTTTATCTGCAATGACTGCCAGGGCAAGTGAGGACCAGCAAGACAATTCCTGCCTAGCACCTTCCTTGGAGGAGAGAGAGTGCAACGTTTCATTTTGCTTTTTGGAGTGCGAGATTGAGAAAAAGCACAGTGTCTGTTTGCATGGGTAGGAAAGAGCAGAGACCGAGTCTTGCTGTTTATCTGCAATGACTGCCAGGGCAAGTGAGGACCAGCAAGGCAATTCCTGCCTAGCACCTTCCTTGGAGGAGAGAGAGTGCAACGTTTCATTTTAGCATTTTGGCGCTCACGAGGGAGACAAACTTCTGTTGCTGTTTGCTAGGCTAGGAAAGAGCAGAGCCCCAGTCTTGCTGTTTATCTGCAATGACTGCCAGGGCAAGTGAGGACCAGCAAGACAATTCCTGCCTAGCACCTTCTTTGGAGGAGAGAGAGTGCAACGTTTCATTTTAGCATTTTGGCGCTCACGAGGGAGACAAACTGCTTTGGCTGTTTGCAAGGCTAGGAAAGAGCAGAGCCCCAGTCTTGCTGTTTATCTGCAATGACTGCCAGGGCAAGTGAGGACCAGCAAGACAATTCCTGCCTAGCACCTTCCTTGGAGGAGAGAGAGTGCAACGTTTCATTTTGCTTTTTGGAGTGCGAGATTGAGAAAAAGCACAGTGTCTGTTTGCATGGGTAGAAAAGAGCAGAGACCGAGTCTTGCTGTTTATCTGCAATGACTGCCAGGGCAAGTGAGGACCAGCAAGACAATTCCTGTCTAGCACCTTCCTTGGAGGAGAGAGAGTGCAACGTTTCATTTTAGCATTTTGGCGCTCACGAGGGAGACAAACTGCTTTTCCTCTTTGCAAGGCTAGGAAAGAGCAGAGCCCCAGTCTTGCTGTTTATCTGCAATGACTGCCAGGGCAAGTGAGGACCAGCAAGACAATTCCTGCCTAGCACCTTCCTTGGAGGAGAGAGAGTGCAACGTTTCATTTTAGCATTTTGGCGCTCACAAGGGAGACAAACTGCTTTTGCTGTTTGCAAGGCTAGGAAAGAGCAGAGCCCCAGTCTTGCTGCTTATCTGCAATGACTGCCAGGGCAAGTGAGGACCAGCAAGACAATTCCTGCCTAGCACCTTCCTTGGAGGAGAGAGAGTGCAACGTTTCATTTTTAGCATTTTGGCGCTCACAAGGGAGACGAACTTCTGTTGCTGTTTGCAAGGCTAGGAAAGAGCAGAGCCTCAGTCTTGCTGCTTATCTGCAATGACTGCCAGGGCAAGTGAGGACCAGCAAGACAATTCCTGCCTAGCACCTTCCTTGGACGAGAGAGAGTGCAACGTTTCATTTTGCTTTTTGGAGTGCGAGATTGAGAAAAAGCACAGTGTCTGTTTGCAAGGGTAGGAAAGAGCAGAGCCCGAGTCTTGCTGTTTATCTGCAATGACTGCCAGGGCAAGTGAGGACCAGCAAGGCAATTCCTGCCTAGCACCTTCCTTGGAGGAGAGAGAGTGCAACGTTTCATTTTAGCATTTTGGCGCTCACGAGGGAGACGAACTTCTTTGGCTGTTTGCTAGGCTAGGAAAGAGCAGAGCCCCAGTCTTGCTGTTTATCTGCAATGACTGCCAGGGCAAGTGAGGACCAGCAAGACAATTCCTGCCTAGCACCTTCTTTGGAGGAGAGAGAGTGCATCGTTTCATTTTAGCATTTTGGCGCTCACGAGGGAGACAAACTGCTTTGGCTGTTTGCAAGGCTAGGAAAGAGCAGAGCCCCAGTCTTGCTGTTTATCTGCAATGACTGCCAGGGCAAGTGAGGACCAGCAAGACAATTCCTGCCTAGCACCTTCCTTGGAGGAGAGAGAGTGCAACGTTTCATTTTGCTTTTTGTAGTGCGAGATTGAGAAAAAGCACAGTGTCTGTTTGCATGGGTAGGAAAGAGCAGAGACCGAGTCTTGCTGTTTATCTGCAATGACTGCCAGGGCAAGTGAGGACCAGCAAGGCAATTCCTGCCTAGCACCTTCCTTGGAGGAGAGAGAGTGCAACGTTTCATTTTAGCATTTTGGCGCTCACGAGGGAGACAAACTTCTGTTGCTGTTTGCTAGGCTAGGAAAGAGCAGAGCCCCAGTCTTGCTGTTTATCTGCAATGACTGCCAGGGCAAGTGAGGACCAGCAAGACAATTCCTGCCTAGCACCTTCTTTGGAGGAGAGAGAGTGCAACGTTTCATTTTAGCATTTTGGCGCTCACGAGGGAGACAAACTGCTTTTGCTCTTTGCAAGGCTAGGAAAGAGCAGAGCCCCAGTCTTGCTGTTTATCTGCAATGACTGCCAGGGCAAGTGAGGACCAGCAAGACAATTCCTGCCTAGCACCTTCCTTGGAGGAGAGAGAGTGCAACGTTTCATTTTGCTTTTTGTAGTGCGAGATTGAGAAAAAGCACAGTGTCTGTTTGCATGGGTAGGAAAGAGCAGAGACCGAGTCTTGCTGTTTATCTGCAATGACTGCCAGGGCAAGTGAGGACCAGCAAGGCAATTCCTGCCTAGCACCTTCCTTGGAGGAGAGAGAGTGCAACGTTTCATTTTAGCATTTTGGCGCTCACGAGGGAGACAAACTTCTGTTGCTGTTTGCAAGGCTAGGAAAGAGCAGAGCCCCAGTCTTGCTGTTTATCTGCAATGACTGCCAGGGCAAGTGAGGACCAGCAAGACAATTCCTGCCTAGCACCTTCTTTGGAGGAGAGAGAGTGCAACGTTTCATTTTAGCATTTTGGCGCTCACGAGGGAGACAAACTGCTTTGGCTGTTTGCAAGGCTAGGAAAGAGCAGAGCCCCAGTCTTGCTGTTTATCTGCAATGACTGCCAGGGCAAGTGAGGACCAGCAAGACAATTCCTGCCTAGCACCTTCCTTGGAGGAGAGAGAGTGCAACGTTTCATTTTGCTTTTTGGAGTGCGAGATTGAGAAAAAGCACAGTGTCTGTTTGCATGGGTAGAAAAGAGCAGAGACCGAGTCTTGCTGTTTATCTGCAATGACTGCCAGGGCAAGTGAGGACCAGCAAGACAATTCCTGTCTAGCACCTTCCTTGGAGGAGAGAGAGTGCAACGTTTCATTTTAGCATTTTGGCGCTCACGAGGGAGACAAACTGCTTTTGCTCTTTGCAAGGCTAGGAAAGAGCAGAGCCCCAGTCTTGCTGTTTATCTGCAATGACTGCCAGGGCAAGTGAGGACCAGCAAGACAATTCCTGCCTAGCACCTTCCTTGGAGGAGAGAGAGTGCAACGTTTCATTTTAGCATTTTGGCGCTCACAAGGGAGACAAACTGCTTTTGCTGTTTGCAAGGCTAGGAAAGAGCAGAGCCTCAGTCTTGCTGCTTATCTGCAATGACTGCCAGGGCAAGTGAGGACCAGCAAGACAATTCCTGCCTAGCACCTTCCTTGGAGGAGAGAGAGTGCAACGTTTCATTTTTAGCATTTTGGCGCTCACAAGGGAGACGAACTTCTGTTGCTGTTTGCAAGGCTAGGAAAGAGCAGAGCCTCAGTCTTGCTGCTTATCTGCAATGACTGCCAGGGCAAGTGAGGACCAGCAAGACAATTCCTGCCTAGCACCTTCCTTGGACGAGAGAGAGTGCAACGTTTCATTTTGCTTTTTGGAGTGCGAGATTGAGAAAAAGCACAGTGTCTGTTTGCAAGGGTAGGAAAGAGCAGAGCCCGAGTCTTGCTGTTTATCTGCAATGACTGCCAGGGCAAGTGAGGACCAGCAAGGCAATTCCTGCCTAGCACCTTCCTTGGAGGAGAGAGAGTGCAACGTTTCATTTTAGCATTTTGGCGCTCACGAGGGAGACGAACTTCTTTGGCTGTTTGCTAGGCTAGGAAAGAGCAGAGCCCCAGTCTTGCTGTTTATCTGCAATGACTGCCAGGGCAAGTGAGGACCAGCAAGACAATTCCTGCCTAGCACCTTCTTTGGAGGAGAGAGAGTGCATCGTTTCATTTTAGCATTTTGGCGCTCACGAGGGAGACAAACTGCTTTGGCTGTTTGCAAGGCTAGGAAAGAGCAGAGCCCCAGTCTTGCTGTTTATCTGCAATGACTGCCAGGGCAAGTGAGGACCAGCAAGACAATTCCTGCCTAGCACCTTCCTTGGAGGAGAGAGAGTGCAACGTTTCATTTTGCTTTTTGTAGTGCGAGATTGAGAAAAAGCACAGTGTCTGTTTGCATGGGTAGGAAAGAGCAGAGACCGAGTCTTGCTGTTTATCTGCAATGACTGCCAGGGCAAGTGAGGACCAGCAAGGCAATTCCTGCCTAGCACCTTCCTTGGAGGAGAGAGAGTGCAACGTTTCATTTTAGCATTTTGGCGCTCACGAGGGAGACAAACTTCTGTTGCTGTTTGCTAGGCTAGGAAAGAGCAGAGCCCCAGTCTTGCTGTTTATCTGCAATGACTGCCAGGGCAAGTGAGGACCAGCAAGACAATTCCTGCCTAGCACCTTCTTTGGAGGAGAGAGAGTGCAACGTTTCATTTTAGCATTTTGGCGCTCACGAGGGAGACAAACTGCTTTTGCTCTTTGCAAGGCTAGGAAAGAGCAGAGCCCCAGTCTTGCTGTTTATCTGCAATGACTGCCAGGGCAAGTGAGGACCAGCAAGACAATTCCTGCCTAGCACCTTCCTTGGAGGAGAGAGAGTGCAACGTTTCATTTTGCTTTTTGTAGTGCGAGATTGAGAAAAAGCACAGTGTCTGTTTGCATGGGTAGGAAAGAGCAGAGACCGAGTCTTGCTGTTTATCTGCAATGACTGCCAGGGCAAGTGAGGACCAGCAAGGCAATTCCTGCCTAGCACCTTCCTTGGAGGAGAGAGAGTGCAACGTTTCATTTTAGCATTTTGGCGCTCACGAGGGAGACAAACTTCTGTTGCTGTTTGCTAGGCTAGGAAAGAGCAGAGCCCCAGTCTTGCTGTTTCTCTGCAATGACTGCCAGGGCAAGTGAGGACCAGCAAGACAATTCCTGCCTAGCACCTTCTTTGGAGGAGAGAGAGTGCAACGTTTCATTTTAGCATTTTGGCGCTCACGAGGGAGACAAACTGCTTTGGCTGTTTGCAAGGCTAGGAAAGAGCAGAGCCCCAGTCTTGCTGTTTATCTGCAATGACTGCCAGGGCAAGTAAGGACCAGCAAGACAATTCCTGCCTAGCACCTTCTTTGGAGGAGAGAGAGTGCAACGTTTCATTTTAGCATTTTGTCGCTCACGAGGGAGACAAACTGCTTTGGCTGTTTGCAAGGCTAGGAAAGAGCAGAGCCCCAGTCTTGCTGTTTCTCTGCAATGACTGCCAGGGCAAGTGAGGACCAGCAAGACAATTCCTGCCTAGCACCTTCCTTGGAGGAGAGAGAGTGCAACGTTTCATTTTAGCATTTTGGCGCTCACGAGGGAGACGAACTTCTTTTGCTGTTTGCAAGGCTAGGAAAGAGCAGAGCCCCAGTCTTGCTGTTTATCTGCAATGACTGCCAGGGCAAGTGAGGACCAGCAAGACAATTCCTGCCTAGCACCTTCCTTGGAGGAGAGAGAGTGCAACGTTTCATTTTAGCATTTTGGCGCTCACGAGGGAGACAAACTTCTTTTGCTGTTTGCAAGGCTAGGAAAGAGCAGAGCCTCAGTCTTGCTGCTTATCTGCAATGACTGCCAGGGGAAGTGAGGACCAGCAAGACAATTCCTGCCTAGCACCTTCCTTGGAGGAGAGAGAGTGCAACGTTTCATTTTGCTTTTTGGAGTGCGAGATTGAGAAAAAGCACAGTGTCTGTTTGCATGGGTAGGAAAGAGCAGAGACCGAGTCTTGTTGTTTATCTGCAATGACTGCCAGGGCAAGTGAGGACCAGCAAGGCAATTCCTGCCTAGCACCTTCCTTGGAGGAGAGAGAGTGCAACGTTTCATTTTAGCATTTTGGCGCTCACGAGGGAGACAAACTTCTGTTGCTGTTTGCTAGGCTAGGAAAGACCAGAGCCCCAGTCTTGCTGTTTATCTGCAATGACTGCCAGGGCAAGTGAGGACCAGCAAGACAATTCCTACCTAGCACCTTCTTTGGAGGAGAGAGAGTGCAACGTTTCATTTTAGCATTTTGGCGCTCATGAGGGAGACAAACTGCTTTGGCTGTTTGCAAGGCTAGGAAAGAGCAGAGCCCCAGTCTTGCTGTTTATCTGCAATGACTGCCAGGGCAAGTGAGGACCAGCAAGACAATTCCTGCCTAGCACCTTCCTTGGAGGAGAGAGAGTGCAACGTTTCATTTTGCTTTTTGGAGTGCGAGATTGAGAAAAAGCACAGTGTCTGTTTGCATGGGTAGGAAAGAGCAGAGACCGAGTCTTGCTGTTTATCTGCAATGACTGCCAGGGCAAGTGAGGACCAGCAAGGCAATTCCTGCCTAGCACCTTCCTTGGAGGAGAGAGAGTGCAACGTTTCATTTTAGCATTTTGGCGCTCACGAGGGAGACAAACTTCTGTTGCTGTTTGCTAGGCTAGGAAAGAGTAGAGCCCCAGTCTTGCTGTTTATCTGCAATGACTGCCAGGGCAAGTGAGGACCAGCAAGACAATTCCTGCCTAGCACCTTCTTTGGAGGAGAGAGAGTGCAACGTTTCATTTTAGCATTTTGGCGCTCACGAGGGAGACAAACTGCTTTGGCTGTTTGCAAGGCTAGGAAAGAGCAGAGCCCCAGTCTTGCTGTTTATCTGCAATGACTGCCAGGGCAAGTGAGGACCAGCAAGACAATTCCTGCCTAGCACCTTCCTTGGAGGAGAGAGAGTGCAACGTTTCATTTTAGCATTTTGTCGCTCACGAGGGAGACAAACTGCTTTGGCTGTTTGCAAGGCTAGGAAAGAGCAGAGCCCCAGTCTTGCTGTTTATCTGCAATGACTGCCAGGGCAAGTGAGGACCAGCAAGACAATTCCTGCCTAGCACCTTCCTTGGAGGAGAGAGAGTGCAACGTTTCATTTTAGCATTTTGTCGCTCACGAGGGAGACAAACTGCTTTGGCTGTTTGCAAGGCTAGGAAAGAGCAGAGCCCCAGTCTTGCTGTTTATCTGCAATGACTGCCAGGGCAAGTGAGGACCAGCAAGACAATTCCTGCCTAGCACCTTCCTTGGAGGAGAGAGAGTGCAACGTTTCATTTTAGCATTTTGGCGCTCACGAGGGAGACAAACTTCTTTTGCTGTTTGCAAGGCTAGGAAAGAGCAGAGCCTCAGTCTTGCTGCTTATCTGCAATGACTGCCAGGGCAAGTGAGGACCAGCAAGACAATTCCTGCCTAGCACCTTCCTTGGAGGAGAGAGAGTGCAACGTTTCATTTTGCTTTTTGGAGTGCGAGATTGAGAAAAAGCACAGTGTCTGTTTGCATGGGTAGGAAAGAGCAGAGACCGAGTCTTGTTGTTTATCTGCAATGACTGCCAGGGCAAGTGAGGACCAGCAAGGCAATTCCTGCCTAGCACCTTCCTTGGAGGAGAGAGAGTGCAACGTTTCATTTTAGCATTTTGGCGCTCACGAGGGAGACAAACTTCTGTTGCTGTTTGCTAGGCTAGGAAAGAGCAGAGCCCCAGTCTTGCTGTTTATCTGCAATGACTGCCAGGGCAAGTGAGGACCAGCAAGACAATTCCTACCTAGCACCTTCTTTGGAGGAGAGAGAGTGCAACGTTTCATTTTAGCATTTTGGCGCTCACGAGGGAGACAAACTGCTTTGGCTGTTTGCAAGGCTAGGAAAGAGCAGAGCCCCAGTCTTGCTGTTTATCTGCAATGACTGCCAGGGCAAGTGAGGACCAGCAAGACAATTCCTGCCTAGCACCTTCCTTGGAGGAGAGAGAGTGCAACGATTCATTTTGCTTTTTGGAGTGCGAGATTGAGAAAAAGCACAGTGTCTGTTTGCATGGGTAGGAAAGAGCAGAGACCGAGTCTTGCTGTTTATCTGCAATGACTGCCAGGGCAAGTGAGGACCAGCAAGGCAATTCCTGCCTAGCACCTTCCTTGGAGGAGAGAGAGTGCAACGTTTCATTTTAGCATTTTGGCGCTCACGAGGGAGACAAACTTCTGTTGCTGTTTGCTAGGCTAGGAAAGAGCAGAGCCCCAGTCTTGCTGTTTATCTGCAATGACTGCCAGGGCAAGTGAGGACCAGCAAGACAATTCCTGCCTAGCACCTTCTTTGGAGGAGAGAGAGTGCAACGTTTCATTTTAGCATTTTGGCGCTCACGAGGGAGACAAACTGCTTTGGCTGTTTGCAAGGCTAGGAAAGAGCAGAGCCCCAGTCTTGCTGTTTATCTGCAATGACTGCCAGGGCAAGTGAGGACCAGCAAGACAATTCCTGCCTAGCACCTTCCTTGGAGGAGAGAGAGTGCAACGTTTCATTTTAGCATTTTGTCGCTCACGAGGGAGACAAACTGCTTTGGCTGTTTGCAAGGCTAGGAAAGAGCAGAGCCCCAGTCTTGCTGTTTATCTGCAATGACTGCCAGGGCAAGTGAGGACCAGCAAGACAATTCCTGCCTAGCACCTTCCTTGGAGGAGAGAGAGTGCAACGTTTCATTTTAGCATTTTGGCGCTCACGAGGGAGAAGAACTTCTTTTGCTGTTTGCAAGGCTAGGAAAGAGCAGAGCCCCAGTCTTGCTGTTTATCTGCAATGACTGCCAGGGCAAGTGAGGACCAGCAAGACAATTCCTGCCTAGCACCTTCCTTGGAGGAGAGAGAGTGCAACGTTTCATTTTAGCATTTTGGCGCTCACGAGGGAGACAAACTTCTTTTGCTGTTTGCAAGGCTAGGAAAGAGCAGAGCCCCAGTCTTGCTGCTTATCTGCAATGACTGCCAGGGCAAGTGAGGACCAGCAAGACAATTCCTGTCTAGCACCTTCCTTGGAGGAGAGAGAGTGCAACGTTTCATTTTAGCATTTTGGCGCTCACAAGGGAGACAAACTGCTTTTGCTGTTTGCAAGGCTAGGAAAGAGCAGAGCCCCAGTCTTGCTGCTTATCTGCAATGACTGCCAGGGCAAGTGAGGACCAGCAAGACAATTCCTGCCTAGCACCTTCCTTGGAGGAGAGAGAGTGCAACGTTTCATTTTTAGCATTTTGGCGCTCACAAGGGAGACGAACTTCTGTTGCTGTTTGCAAGGCTAGGAAAGAGCAGAGCCCCAGTCTTGCTGTTTATCTGCAATGACTGCCAGGGCAAGTGAGGACCAGCAAGACAATTCCTGCCTAGCACCTTCCTTGGACGAGAGAGAGTGCAACGTTTCATTTTGCTTTTTGGAGTGCGAGATTGAGAAAAAGCACAGTGTCTGTTTGCAAGGGTAGGAAAGAGCAGAGCCCCAGTCTTGCTGTTTATCTGCAATGACTGCCAGGGCAAGTGAGGACCAGCAAGACAACTCTTGCCTAGCACCTTCCTTGGAGGAGAGAGAGTGCAACGTTAAATTTTAGTATTTTGGCGCTCACGAGGGAGACGAACTTCTTTGGCTGTTTGCAAGGCTAGGAAAGAGCAGAGCCCCAGTCTAGCTGTTTATCTGCAATGACTGCCAGGGCAAGTGAGGACCAGCAAGACAATTCCTGCCTAGCACCTTCCTTGGAGGAGAGAGAGAGCAACGTTGCATTTTAGCATTTTGGCGCTCACGAGGGAGACAAACTGCTTTTGCTCTTTGCAAGGCTAGGAAAGAGCAGAGCCCCAGTCTTGCTGTTTATCTGCAATGACTGCCAGGGCAAGTGAGGACCAGCAAGGCAATTCCTGCCTAGCACCTTCCTTGGAGGAGAGAGAGTGCAACGTTTCATTTTGCTTTTTGGAGTGCGAGATTGAGAAAAAGCACAGTGTCTGTTTGCATGGGTAGGAAAGAGCAGAGACCGAGTCTTGCTGTTTATCTGCAATGACTGCCAGGGCAAGTGAGGACCAGCAAGGCAATTCCTGCCTAGCACCTTCCTTGGAGGAGAGAGAGTGCAACGTTTCATTTTAGCATTTTGGCGCTCACGAGGGAGACAACCTTCTGTTGCTGTTTGCTAGGCTAGGAAAGAGCAGAGCCCCAGTCTTGCTGTTTATCTGCAATGACTGCCAGGGCAAGTGAGGACCAGCAAGACAATTCCTGCCTAGCACCTTCCTTGGAGGAGAGAGAGTGCAACGTTTCATTTTAGCATTTTGGCGCTCACGAGGGAGACAAACTGCTTTGGCTGTTTGCAAGGCTAGGAAAGAGCAGAGCCCCAGTCTTGCTGTTTCTCTGCAATGACTGCCCGGGCAAGTGAGGACCAGCAAGACAATTCCTGCCTAGCACCTTCCTTGGAGGAGAGAGAGTGCAACGATTCATTTTGCTTTTTGGAGTGCGAGATTGAGAAAAAGCACAGTGTCTGTTTGCATGGGTAGGAAAGAGCAGAGACCGAGTCTTGCTGTTTATCTGCAATGACTGCCAGGGCAAGTGAGGACCAGCAAGGCAATTCCTGCCTAGCACCTTCCTTGGAGGAGAGAGAGTGCAACGTTTCATTTTAGCATTTTGGCGCTCACGAGGGAGACAAACTTCTGTTGCTGTTTGCTAGGCTAGGAAAGAGCAGAGCCCCAGTCTTGCTGTTTATCTGCAATGACTGCCAGGGCAAGTGAGGACCAGCAAGACAATTCCTACCTAGCACCTTCTTTGGAGGAGAGAGAGTGCAACGTTTCATTTTAGCATTTTGGCGCTCACGAGGGAGACAAACTGCTTTGGCTGTTTGCAAGGCTAGGAAAGAGCAGAGCCCCAGTCTTGCTGTTTATCTGCAATGACTGCCAGGGCAAGTGAGGACCAGCAAGACAATTCCTGCCTAGCACCTTCCTTGGAGGAGAGAGAGTGCAACGTTTCATTTTAGCATTTTGTCGCTCACGAGGGAGACAAACTGCTTTGGCTGTTTGCAAGGCTAGGAAAGAGCAGAGCCCCAGTCTTGCTGTTTATCTGCAATGACTGCCAGGGCAAGTGAGGACCAGCAAGACAATTCCTGCCTAGCACCTTCCTTGGAGGAGAGAGAGTGCAACGTTTCATTTTAGCATTTTGGCGCTCACGAGGGAGACGAAATTCTTTTGCTGTTTGCAAGGCTAGGAAAGAGCAGAGCCCCAGTCTTGCTGTTTATCTGCAATGACTGCCAGGGCAAGTGAGGACCAGCAAGACAATTCCTGCCTAGCACCTTCCTTGGAGGAGAGAGAGTGCAACGTTTCATTTTAGCATTTTGGCGCTCACGAGGGAGACAAACTTCTTTTGCTGTTTGCAAGGCTAGGAAAGAGCAGAGCCCCAGTCTTGCTGCTTATCTGCAATGACTGCCAGGGCAAGTGAGGACCAGCAAGACAATTCCTGTCTAGCACCTTCCTTGGAGGAGAGAGAGTGCAACGTTTCATTTTAGCATTTTGGCGCTCACAAGGGAGACAAACTGCTTTTGCTGTTTGCAAGGCTAGGAAAGAGCAGAGCCCCAGTCTTGCTGCTTATCTGCAATGACTGCCAGGGCAAGTGAGGACCAGCAAGACAATTCCTGCCTAGCACCTTCCTTGGAGGAGAGAGAGTGCAACGTTTCATTTTTAGCATTTTGGCGCTCACAAGGGAGACGAACTTCTGTTGCTGTTTGCAAGGCTAGGAAAGAGCAGAGCCCCAGTCTTGCTGTTTATCTGCAATGACTGCCAGGGCAAGTGAGGACCAGCAAGACAATTCCTGCCTAGCACCTTCCTTGGACGAGAGAGAGTGCAACGTTTCATTTTGCTTTTTGGAGTGCGAGATTGAGAAAAAGCACAGTGTCTGTTTGCAAGGGTAGGAAAGAGCAGAGCCCAGTCTTGCTGTTTATCTGCAATGACTGCCAGGGCAAGTGAGGACCAGCAAGACAATTCCTGCCTAGCACCTTCCTTGGAGGAGAGAGAGTGCAACGTTTCATTTTAGAATTTTGGCGCTCACGAGGGAGACAAACTGCTTTGGCTGTTTGCAAGGCTAGGAAAGAGCAGAGCCCCAGTCTTGCTGTTTATCTGCAATGACTGCCAGGGCAAGTGAGGACCAGCAAGACAACTCTTGCCTAGCACCTTCCTTGGAGGAGAGAGAGTGCAATGTTAAATTTTAGTATTTTGGCGCTCACGAGGGAGACGAACTTCTTTGGCTGTTTGCAAGGCTAGGAAAGAGCAGAGCCCCAATCTAGCTGTTTATCTGCAATGACTGCCAGGGCAAGTGAGGACCAGCAAGACAATTCCTGCCTAGCACCTTCCTTGGAGGAGAGAGAGAGCAACGTTGCATTTTAGCATTTTGGCGCTCACGAGGGAGACAAACTGCTTTTGCTCTTTGCAAGGCTAGGAAAGAGCAGAGCCCCAGTCTTGCTGTTTATCTGCAATGACTGCCAGGGCAAGTGAGGACCAGCAAGGCAATTCCTGCCTAGCACCTTCCTTGGAGGAGAGAGAGTGCAACGTTTCATTTTGCTTTTTGGAGTGCGAGATTGAGAAAAAGCACAGTGTCTGTTTGCATGGGTAGGAAAGAGCAGAGATCGAGTCTTGCTGTTTATCTGCAATGACTGCCAGGGCAAGTGAGGACCAGCAAGGCAATTCCTGCCTAGCACCTTCCTTGGAGGAGAGAGAGTGCAACGTTTCATTTTAGCATTTTGGCGCTCACGAGGGAGACAACCTTCTGTTGCTGTTTGCTAGGCTAGGAAAGAGCAGAGCCCCAGTCTTGCTGTTTATCTGCAATGACTGCCAGGGCAAGTGAGGACCAGCAAGACAATTCCTGCCTAGCACCTTCCTTGGAGGAGAGAGAGTGCAACGTTTCATTTTAGCATTTTGGCGCTCACGAGGGAGACAAACTGCTTTGGCTGTTTGCAAGGCTAGGAAAGAGCAGAGCCCCAGTCTTGCTGTTTCTCTGCAATGACTGCCCGGGCAAGTGAGGACCAGCAAGACAATTCCTGCCTAGCACCTTCCTTGGAGGAGAGAGAGTGCAACGATTCATTTTGCTTTTTGGAGTGCGAGATTGAGAAAAAGCACAGTGTCTGTTTGCATGGGTAGTAAAGAGCAGAGACCGAGTCTTGCTGTTTATCTGCAATGACTGCCAGGGCAAGTGAGGACCAGCAAGGCAATTCCTGCCTAGCACCTTCCTTGGAGGAGAGAGAGTGCAACGTTTCATTTTAGCATTTTGGCGCTCACGAGGGAGACAAACTTCTGTTGCTGTTTGCTAGGCTAGGAAAGAGCAGAGCCCCAGTCTTGCTGTTTATCTGCAATGACTGCCAGGGCAAGTGAGGACCAGCAAGACAATTCCTGCCTAGCACCTTCTTTGGAGGAGAGAGAGTGCAACGTTTCATTTTAGCATTTTGGCGCTCACGAGGGAGACAAACTGCTTTGGCTGTTTGCAAGGCTAGGAAAGAGCAGAGCCCCAGTCTTGCTGTTTATCTGCAATGACTGCCAGGGCAAGTGAGGACCAGCAAGACAATTCCTGCCTAGCACCTTCCTTGGAGGAGAGAGAGTGCAACGTTTCATTTTAGCATTTTGTCGCTCACGAGGGAGACAAACTGCTTTGGCTGTTTGCAAGGCTAGGAAAGAGCAGAGCCCCAGTCTTGCTGTTTATCTGCAATGACTGCCAGGGCAAGTGAGGACCAGCAAGACAATTCCTGCCTAGCACCTTCCTTGGAGGAGAGAGAGTGCAACGTTTCATTTTAGCATTTTGGCGCTCACGAGGGAGACGAACTTCTTTTGCTGTTTGCAAGGCTAGGAAAGAGCAGAGCCCCAGTCTTGCTGTTTATCTGCAATGACTGCCAGGGCAAGTGAGGACCAGCAAGACAATTCCTGCCTAGCACCTTCCTTGGAGGAGAGAGAGTGCAACGTTTCATTTTAGCATTTTGGCGCTCACGAGGGAGACAAACTTCTTTTGCTGTTTGCAAGGCTAGGAAAGAGCAGAGCCCCAGTCTTGCTGCTTATCTGCAATGACTGCCAGGGCAAGTGAGGACCAGCAAGACAATTCCTGTCTAGCACCTTCCTTGGAGGAGAGAGAGTGCAACGTTTCATTTTAGCATTTTGGCGCTCACAAGGGAGACAAACTGCTTTTGCTGTTTGCAAGGCTAGGAAAGAGCAGAGCCCCAGTCTTGCTGCTTATCTGCAATGACTGCCAGGGCAAGTGAGGACCAGCAAGACAATTCCTGCCTAGCACCTTCCTTGGAGGAGAGAGAGTGCATCGTTTCATTTTTAGCATTTTGGCGCTCACAAGGGAGACGAACTTCTGTTGCTGTTTGCAAGGCTAGGAAAGAGCAGAGCCCCAGTCTTGCTGTTTATCTGCAATGACTGCCAGGGCAAGTGAGGACCAGCAAGACAATTCCTGCCTAGCACCTTCCTTGGACGAGAGAGAGTGCAACGTTTCATTTTGCTTTTTGGAGTGCGAGATTGAGAAAAAGCACAGTGTCTGTTTGCAAGGGTAGGAAAGAGCAGAGCCCAGTCTTGCTGTTTATCTGCAATGACTGCCAGGGCAAGTGAGGACCAGCAAGACAATTCCTGCCTAGCACCTTCCTTGGAGGAGAGAGAGTGCAACGTTTCATTTTAGAATTTTGGCGCTCACGAGGGAGACAAACTGCTTTGGCTGTTTGCAAGGCTAGGAAAGAGCAGAGCCCCAGTCTTGCTGTTTATCTGCAATGACTGCCAGGGCAAGTGAGGACCAGCAAGGCAATTCCTGCCTAGCACCTTCCTTGGAGGAGAGAGAGTGCAACGTTTCATTTTGCTTTTTGGAGTGCGAGATTGAGAAAAAGCACAGTGTCTGTTTGCATGGGTAGGAAAGAGCAGAGACCGAGTCTTGCTGTTTATCTGCAATGACTGCCAGGGCAAGTGAGGACCAGCAAGGCAATTCCTGCCTAGCACCTTCCTTGGAGGAGAGAGAGTGCAACGTTTCATTTTAGCTTTTTGGCGCTCACGAGGGAGACAAACTTCTGTTGCTGTTTGCTAGGCTAGGAAAGAGCAGAGCCCCAGTCTTGCTGTTTATCTGCAATGACTGCCAGGGCAAGTGAGGACCAGCAAGACAATTCCTGCCTAGCACCTTCTTTGGAGGAGAGAGAGTGCAACGTTTCATTTTAGCATTTTGGCGCTCACGAGGGAGACAAACTGCTTTGGCTGTTTGCAAGGCTAGGAAAGAGCAGAGCCCCAGTCTTGCTGTTTCTCTGCAATGACTGCCCGGGCAAGTGAGGACCAGCAAGACAATTCCTGCCTAGCACCTTCCTTGGAGGAGAGAGAGTGCAACGTTTCATTTTAGCATTTTGTCGCTCACGAGGGAGACAAAATGCTTTGGCTGTTTGCAAGGCTAGGAAAGAGCAGAGCCCCAGTCTTCCTGTTTATCTGCAATGACTGCCAGGGCAAGTGAGGACCAGCAAGACAATTCCTGCCTAGCACCTTCCTTGGAGGAGAGAGAGTGCAACGTTTCATTTTAGCATTTTGGCGCTCACGAGGGAGACGAACTTCTTTTGCTGTTTGCAAGGCTAGGAAAGAGCAGAGCCCCAGTCTTGCTGTTTATCTGCAATGACTGCCAGGGCAAGTGAGGACCAGCAAGACAATTCCTGCCTAGCACCTTCCTTGGAGGAGAGAGAGTGCAACGTTTCGTTTTAGCATTTTGGCGCTCACGAGGGAGACAAACTTCTTTTGCTGTTTGCAAGGCTAGGAAAGAGCAGAGCCCCAGTCTTTCTGCTTATCTGCAATGACTGCCAGGGCAAGTGAGGACCAGCAAGACAATTCCTGCCTAGCACCTTCCTTGGAGGAGAGAGAGTGCAACGTTTCATTTTAGCATTTTGGCACTCACGAGGGAGACGAACTTCTGTTGCTGTTTGCATGGGTAGGAAAGAGCAGAGCCCGAGTCTTGCTGTTTATCTGCAATGACTGCCAGGGCAAGTGAGGACCAGCAAGACAATTCCTGCCTAGCACCTTCCTTGGAGGATAGAGAGCGCAACGTTTCATTTTGCTTTTTGGAGTGCGAGATTGAGAAAAAGCACAGTGTCTGTTTGCAAGGGTAGGAAAGAGCAGAGACCGAGTCTTGCTGTTTATCTGCAATGACTGCCATGGCAAGTGAGGACCAGCAAGACAACTCCTGCCTAGCACCTTCCTTGGAGGAGAGAGAGTGCAAC
The DNA here is from genome assembly GCF_964289735.1 of Phaethon aethereus. NCBI lineage: Eukaryota > Metazoa > Chordata > Aves > Phaethontiformes > Phaethontidae > Phaethon > Phaethon aethereus. Next base: position 318,500 of record NW_028114060.1, on the reverse strand, counting down.
GTTTCATTTTAGCATTTTGGCGCTCACGAGGGAGACGAACTTCTTTGGCTGTTTGCAAGGCTAGGAAAGAGCAGAGCCCCAGTCTTGCTATTTATCTGCAATGACTGCCAGGGCAAGTGAGGACCAGCAAGACAATTCCTGCCTAGCACCTTCCTTGGAGGAGAGAGAGAGCAACGTTTCATTTTAGCATTTTGGCGCTCACGAGGGAGACAAAATGCTTTTGCTGTTTGCAAGGCTATGAAAGAGCAGAGCCCCAGTCTTGCTGCTTATCTGCAATGACTGGCAGGGCAAGTGAGGACCAGCAAGACAACTCCTGCCTAGCACCTTCCTTGGAGGAGAGAGAGTGCAACGTTAAATTTTACTATTTTGGCGCTCACGAGGGAGACAAACTGCTTTGGCTGTTTGCAAGGCTAGGAAAGAGCAGAGCCCCAGTCTTGCTGTTTATCTGCAATGACTGCCAGGGCAAGTGAGGACCAGCAAGGCAATTCCTGCCTAGCACCTTCCTTGGAGGAGAGAGAGTGCAACGTTTCATTTTGCTTTTTGGAGTGCGAGATTGAGAAAAAGCACAGTGTCTGTTTGCATGGGTAGGAAAGAGCAGAGACCGAGTCTTGCTGTTTATCTGTAATGACTGCCAGGGCAAGTGAGGACCAGCAAGGCAATTCCTGCCTAGCACCTTCCTTGGAGGAGAGAGAGTGCAACGTTTCATTTTAGCATTTTGGCGCTCACGAGGGAGACAAACTTCTGTTGCTGTTTGCTAGGCTAGGAAAGAGCAGAGCCCCAGTCTTGCTGTTTATCTGCAATGACTGCCAGGGCAAGTGAGGACCAGCAAGACAATTCCTGCCTAGCACCTTCCTTGGAGGAGAGAGAGTGCAACGTTTCGTTTTAGCATTTTGGCGCTCACGAGGGAGACAAAGTTCTTTTGCTGTTTGCAAGGCTAGGAAAGAGCAGAGCCCCAGTCTTTCTGCTTATCTGCAATGACTGCCAGGGCAAGTGAGGACCAGCAAGACAATTCCTGCCTAGCACCTTCCTTGGAGGAGAGAGAGTGCAACGTTTCATTTTAGCATTTTGGCGCTCACGAGGGAGACGAACTTCTGTTGCTGTTTGCATGGGTAGGAAAGAGCAGAGCCCGAGTCTTGCTGTTTATCTGCAATGACTGCCAGGGCAAGTGAGGACCAGCAAGACAATTCCTGCCTAGCACCTTCCTTGGAGTATAGAGAGCGCAACGTTTCATTTTGCTTTTTGGAGTGCGAGATTGAGAAAAAGCACAGTGTCTGTTTGCAAGGGTAGGAAAGAGCAGAGACCGAGTCTTGCTGTTTATCTGCAATGACTGCCATGGCAAGTGAGGACCAGCAAGACAACTCCTGCCTAGCACCTTCCTTGGAGGTGAGAGAGTGCAACGTTTCATTTTAGCATTTTGGCGCTCACGAGGGAGACGAACTTCTTTGGCTGTTTGCAAGGCTAGGAAAGAGCAGAGCCCCAGTCTTGCTATTTATCTGCAATGACTGCCAGGGCAAGTGAGGACCAGCAAGACAATTCCTGCCTAGCACCTTCCTTGGAGGAGAGAGAGAGCAACGTTTCATTTTAGCATTTTGGCGCTCACGAGGGAGACAAAATGCTTTTGCTGTTTGCAAGGCTATGAAAGAGCAGAGCCCCAGTCTTGCTGCTTATATGCAATGACTGGCAGGGCAAGTGAGGACCAGCAAGACAACTCCTGCCTAGCACCTTCCTTGGAGGAGAGAGAGTGCAACATTTCATTTTACTATTTTGGCGCTCACGAGGGAGACAAACTGCTTTGGCTGTTTGCAAGGGTAGGAAAGAGCAGAGCCCCAGTCTTGCTGCTTATCTGCAATGACTGCCAGGGCAAGTGAGGACCAGCAAGACAATTCCTGCCTAGCACCTTCCTTGGAGGAGAGAGAGTGCAACGTTTCATTTTTAGCATTTTGGCGCTCACAAGGGAGACGAACTTCTGTTGCTGTTTGCAAGGCTAGGAAAGAGCAGAGCCCCAGTCTTGCTGTTTATCTGCAATGACTGCCAGGGCAAGTGAGGACCAGCAAGACAATTCCTGCCTAGCACCTTCCTTGGACGAGAGAGAGTGCTACGTTTCATTTTTAGCATTTTGGCGCTCACAAGGGAGACGAACTTCTGTTGCTGTTTGCAAGGCTAGGAAAGAGCAGAGCCCCAGTCTTGCTGTTTATCTGCAATGACTGCCAGGGCAAGTGAGGACCAGCAAGACAATTCCTGCCTAGCACCTTCCTTGGACGAGAGAGAGTGCAACGTTTCATTTTAGCATTTTGGCGCTCACGAGGGAGACAAACTGCTTTTGCTCTTTGCAAGGCTAGGAAAGAGCAGAGCCCCAGTCTTGCTGTTTATCTGCAATGACTGCCAGGGCAAGTGAGGACCAACAAGACAATTCCTGCCTAGCACCTTCCTTGGAGGAGAGAGAGTGCAACGTTTCATTTTAGCATTTTGGCGCTCACAAGGGAGACAAACTGCTTTTGCTGTTTGCAAGGCTAGGAAAGAGCAGAGCCCCAGTCTTGCTGTTTATCTGCAATGACTGCCAGGGCAAGTGAGGACCAGCAAGACAATTCCTACCTAGCACCTTCCTTGGAGGAGAGAGAGTGCAACGTTTCATTTTGCTTTTTGGAGTGCGAGATTGAGAAAAAGCACAGTGTCTGTTTGCATGGGTAGGAAAGAGGAGAGACCGAGTCTTGCTGTTTATCTGCAATGACTGCCAGGGCAAGTGAGGACCAGCAAGACAATTCCTGCCTAGCACCTTCCTTGGAGGAGAGAGAGTGCAACGTTTCATTTTAGAATTTTGGCGCTCACGAGGGAGACAAACTGCTTTGGCTGTTTGCAAGGCTAGGAAAGAGCAGAGCCCCAGTCTTGCTGTTTATCTGCAATGACTGCCAGGGCAAGTGAGGACCAGCAAGACAATTCCTGCCTAGCACCTTCCTTGGAGGAGAGAGAGTGCAACGTTTCATTTTAGCATTTTGGCGCTCACAAGGGAGACAAACTGCTTTTGCTGTTTGCAAGGCTAGGAAAGAGCAGAGCCCCAGTCTTGCTGCTTATCTGCAATGACTGCCAGGGCAAGTGAGGACCAGCAAGACAATTCCTACCTAGCACCTTCCTTGGAGGAGAGAGAGTGCAACGTTTCATTTTGCTTTTTGGAGTGAGAGATTGAGAAAAAGCACAGTGTCTGTTTGCATGGGTAGGAAAGAGGAGAGACCGAGTCTTGCTGTTTATCTGCAATGACTGCCAGGGCAAGTGAGGACCAGCAAGACAATTCCTGCCTAGCACCTTCCTTGGAGGAGAGAGAGTGCAACGTTTCATTTTAGAATTTTGGCGCTCACGAGGGAGACAAACTGCTTTGGCTGTTTGCAAGGCTAGGAAAGAGCAGAGCCCCAGTCTTGCTGCTTATCTGCAATGACTGCCAGGGCAAGTGAGGACCAGCAAGACAATTCCTGCCTAGCACCTTCCTTGGAGGAGAGAGAGTGCAACGTTTCATTTTTAGCATTTTGGCGCTCACAAGGGAGACGAACTTCTGTTGCTGTTTGCAAGGCTAGGAAAGAGCAGAGCCCCAGTCTTGCTGTTTATCTGCAATGACTGCCAGGGCAAGTGAGGACCAGCAAGACAATTCCTGCCTAGCACCTTCCTTGGACGAGAGAGAGTGCAACGTTTCATTTTAGCATTTTGGCGCTCACGAGGGAGACAAACTGCTTTTGCTCTTTGCAAGGCTAGGAAAGAGCAGAGCCCCAGTCTTGCTGTTTATCTGCAATGACTGCCAGGGCAAGTGAGGACCAGCAAGACAATTCCTGCCTAGCACCTTCCTTGGAGGAGAGAGAGTGCAACGTTTCATTTTAGCATTTTGGCGCTCACAAGGGAGACAAACTGCTTTTGCTGTTTGCAAGGCTAGGAAAGAGCAGAGCCCCAGTCTTGCTGCTTATCTGCAATGACTGCCAGGGCAAGTGAGGACCAGCAAGACAATTCCTACCTAGCACCTTCCTTGGAGGAGAGAGAGTGCAACGTTTCATTTTGCTTTTTGGAGTGCGAGATTGAGAAAAAGCACAGTGTCTGTTTGCATGGGTAGGAAAGAGGAGAGACCGAGTCTTGCTGTTTATCTGCAATGACTGCCAGGGCAAGTGAGGACCAGCAAGACAATTCCTGCCTAGCACCTTCCTTGGAGGAGAGAGAGTGCAACGTTTCATTTTAGAATTTTGGCGCTCACGAGGGAGACAAACTGCTTTGGCTGTTTGCAAGGCTAGGAAAGAGCAGAGCCCCAGTCTTGCTGTTTATCTGCAATGACTGCCAGGGCAAGTGAGGACCAGCAAGACAATTCCTGCCTAGCACCTTCCTTGGAGGAGAGAGAGAGCAACGTTTCATTTTAGCATTTTGGCGCTCACAAGGGAGACAAACTGCTTTTGCTGTTTGCAAGGCTAGGAAAGAGCAGAGCCCCAGTCTTGCTGCTTATCTGCAATGACTGCCAGGGCAAGTGAGGACCAGCAAGACAATTCCTACCTAGCACCTTCCTTGGAGGAGAGAGAGTGCAACGTTTCATTTTGCTTTTTGGAGTGCGAGATTGAGAAAAAGCACAGTGTCTGTTTGCATGGGTAGGAAAGAGGAGAGACCGAGTCTTGCTGTTTATCTGCAATGACTGCCAGGGCAAGTGAGGACCAGCAAGACAATTCCTGCCTAGCACCTTCCTTGGAGGAGAGAGAGTGCAACGTTTCATTTTAGAATTTTGGCGCTCACGAGGGAGACAAACTGCTTTGGCTGTTTGCAAGGCTAGGAAAGAGCAGAGCCCCAGTCTTGCTGTTTATCTGCAATGACTGCCAGGGCAAGTGAGGACCAGCAAGACAATTCCTGCCTAGCACCTTCCTTGGAGGAGAGAGAGCGCAACGTTTCATTTTAGCATTTTGGCGCTCACGAGGGAGACGAACTTCTTTTGCTGTTTGCAAGGCTAGGAAAGAGCAGAGCCCGAGTCTTGCTGTTTATCTGCAATGACTGCCAGGGCAAGTGAGGACCAGCAAGACAATTCCTGCCTAGCACCTTCCTTGGACGTGAGAGAGTGCAACGTTTCATTTTGCTTTTTGGAGTGCGAGATTGAGAAAAAGCACAGTGTCTGTTTGCAAGGGTAGGAAAGAGCAGAGACCGAGTCCTGCTGTTTATCTGCAATGACTGCCATGGCAAGTGAGGACCAGCAAGACAACTCCTGCCTAGCACCTTCCTTGGAGGAGAGAGAGTGCAACGTTTCATTTTAGCATTTTGGCGCTCACGAGGGAGACGAACTTCTTTGGCTGTTTGCAAGGCTAGGAAAGAGCAGAGCCCCAGTCTTGCTCTTTCTCTGCAATGACTGCCAGGGCAAGTGAGGACCAGCAAGACAATTCCTGCCTAGCACCTTCCTTGGAGGAGAGAGAGAGCAACGTTTCATTTTGCTTTTTGGAGTGCGAGATTGAGAAAAAGCACAGTGTCTGTTTGCATGGGTAGGAAAGAGCAGAGCCCGAGTCTTGCTGTTTATCTGCAATGACTGCCAGGGCAAGTGAGGACCAGCAAGACAATTCCTGCCTAGCACCTTCCTTGGAGGAGAGAGAGTGCAACGTTTCATTTTGCTTTTTGGAGTGCGAGATTGAGAAAAAGCACAGTGTCTGTTTGCAAGGGTAGGAAAGAGCAGAGACCGAGTCTTGCTGTTTATCTGCAATGACTGCCATGGCAAGTGAGGACCAGCAAGACAACTCCTGCCTAGCACCTTCCTTGGAGGAGAGAGAGTGCAACGTTTCATTTTAGAATTTTGGCGCTCACGAGGGAGACAAACTGCTTTGGCTGTTTGCAAGGCTAGGAAAGAGCAGAGCCCCAGTCTTGCTGTTTATCTGCAATGACTGCCAGGGCAAGTGAGGACCAGCAAGACAATTCCTGCCTAGCACCTTCCTTGGAGGAGAGAGAGTGCAACGATTCATTTTAGCATTCTGGCGCTCACGAGGGAGACAAACTGCTTTGGCTGTTTGCAAGGCTAGGAAAGAGCAGAGCCCCAGTCTTGCTGTTTCTCTGCAATGACTGCCAGGGCAAGTGAGGACCAGGAAGACAATTCCTGCCTAGCACCTTCCTTGGAGGAGAGAGAGTGCAACGTTTCATTTTAGCATTTTGGCGCTCACGAGGGAGACAAACTGCTATGGCTGTTTGCAAGGATAGGAAAGAGCAGAGCCCCAGTCTTGCTGTTTATCTGCAATGACTGCCAGGGCAAGTGAGGACCAGCAAGACAATTCCTGCCTAGCACCTTCCTTGGAGGAGAGAGAGTGCAACGTTTCATTTTAGCATTTTGGCGCTCACGAGGGAGACAAACTGCTTTGTCTGTTTGCACGGCTAGGAAAGAGCAGAGCCCCAGTCTTGCTGTTTATCTGCAATGACTGCCAGGGCAAGTGAGGACCAGCAAGACAATTCCTGCCTAGCACCTTCCTTGGAGGAGAGAGAGTGCAACGTTTCATTTTAGCATTTTGGTGGTCACGAGGGAAACAAACTGCTTTGGCTGTTTCCAAGGCTAGGAAAGAGCAGAGCCCCAGTCTTGCTGTTTATCTGCAATGACTGCCAGGGCAAGTGAGGACCAGCAAGACAATTCCTGCCTAGCACCTTCCTTGGAGGAGAGAGAGTGCAACGTTTCATTTTACTATTTTGGCGCTCACGAGGGAGACAAACTGCTTTGGCTGTTTGCAAGGCTAGGAAAGAGCAGAGCCCCAGTCTTGCTGTTTCTCTGCAATGACTGCCAGGGCAAGTGAGGACCAGCAAGACAATTCCTGCCTAGCACCTTCCTTGGAGGAGAGAGAGTGCAACGTTTCATTTTGCTTTTTGGAGTGCGAGAGTGAGAAAAAGCAGAGTGCCTGCTTGCAAGGCTAGGAAAGAGCAGAGCCCCAGTCTAGCTGTTTATCTGCAATGGCTGCCAGGGCAAGTGAGGACCAGCAAGACAATTCCTGCCTAGCACCTTCCTTGGAGGAGAGAGAGTGCAACGTTTCATTTTAACATTTTGGCGCTCACGAGGGAGACGAACTACTTTGGCTGTTTGCAAGGCTAGGAAAGAGCAGAGCCCCGGTCTTGCTGTTTATCTGCAATGACTGCCAGGGCAAGTGAGGACCAGCAAGACAATTCGTGCCTAGCACCTTCCTTGGAGGAGAGAGAGTGCAACGTTTCATTTTAGGATTCTGGCGCTCACGAGGGAGACAAACTGCTTTGGCTGTTTGCAAGGCTAGGAAAGAGCAGAGCCCCAGTCTTGCTGTTTATCTGCAATGACTGCCAGGGCAAGTGAGGACCAGCAAGACAATTCCTGCCTAGCACCTTCCTTGGAGGAGAGAGAGTGCAACGTTTCATTTTAGCATTTTGGCGCTCACGAGGGAGACAAACTGCTATGGCTGTTTGCCAGGCTAGGAAAGAGCAGAGCCCCAGTCTTGCTGTTTATCTGCAATGACTGCCAGGGCAAGTGAGGACCAGCAAGACAATTCCTGCCTAGCACCTTCCTTGGAGGAGAGAGAGTGCAACGTTTCATTTTGCTTTTTTCGTGCGAGAGCGAGAAAAAGCAGAGTGCCTGTTTGCAAGGCTAGGAAAGAGCAGAGCCCCAGTCTTGCTGTTTATCTGCAATGACTGCCAGGGCAAGTGAGGACCAGCAAGACAATTCCTGCCTAGCACCTTCCTTGGAGGAGAGAGAGTGCAACGTTTCATTTTAGCATTTCGGCGCTCACGAGGGAGACAAACTGCTTTGGCTGTTTGCACGGCTAGGAAAGAGCAGAGCCCCAGTCTTGCTGTTTATCTGCAATGACTGCCAGGGCAAGTGAGGGCCAGCAAGACAATTCCTGCCTAGCACCTTCCTTGGAGGACAGAGAGTGCAACGTTTCATTTTAGCATTTTGGTGGTCACGAGGGAAAAAAACTGCTTTGGCTGTTTCCAAGGCTAGGAAAGAGCAGAGCCCCAGTCTTGCTGTTTATCTGCAATGACTGCCAGGGCAAGTGAGGACCAGCAAGACAATTCCTGCCTAGCACCTTCCTTGGAGGAGAGAGAGTGCAACGTTTCATTTTACTATTTTGGCGCTCACGAGGGAGACAAACTGCTTTGGCTGTTTGCAAGGCTAGGAAAGAGCAGAGCCCCAGTCTTGCTGTTTATCTGCAATGACTGCCAGGGCAAGTGAGGACCAGCAAGACAATTCCTGCCTAGCACCTTCCTTGGAGGAGAGAGAGTGCAACGTTTCATTTTGCCTTTTCGAGTGCGAGAGTGAGAAAAACAGAGTGCCTGTTTGCAAGGCTAGGAAAGAGCAGAGCCCCAGTCTTGCTGTTTATCTGCAATGACTGCCAGGGCAAGTGAGGACCAGCAAGACAATTCCTGCCCAGCACCTTCCTTGGAGGAGAGAGAGTGCAACGTCTCATTTTAGCATTTTGGCGCTCACGAGGGAGACAAACTGCTTTGGCTGTTTGCAAGGCTAGGAAAGAGCAGAGCCCCAGTCTTGCTGTTTATCTGCAATGACTGCCAGGGCAAGTGAGGACCAGCAAGACAATTCCTGCCTAGCACCTTCCTTGGAGGAGAGAGAGTGCAACGTTTCATTTTAGCATTCTGGCGCTCACGAGGGAGACAAACTTCTTTGGCTGTTTGCAAGGCTAGGAAAGAGCAGAGCCCCAGTCTTGCTGCTTATCTGCAATGACTGCGAGGGCAAGTGAGGACCAGCAAGACAATTCCTGCCTAGCACCTTCCTTGGAGGAGTGAGAGTGCAACGTTTCATTTTAGCATTTTGGCGCTCACGAGGGTGACGAACTTCTTTTGCTGTTTGCAAGGCTAGGAAAGAGCAGAGCCCCAGTCTTGCTGTTTCTCTGCAATGACTGCCAGGGCAAGTGAGGACCAGCAAGACAATTCCTGCCTAGCACCTTCCTTGGAGGAGAGAGAGTGCAACGTTTCATTTTGCTTTTTGGAGTGCGAGAGTGAGAAAAAGCAGAGTGCCTGCTTGCAAGGCTAGGAAAGAGCAGAGCCCCAGTCTAGCTGTTTATCTGCAATGGCTGCCAGGGCAAGTGAGGACCAGCAAGACAATTCCTGCCTAGCACCTTCCTTGGAGGAGAGAGAGTGCAACGTTTCATTTTAACATTTTGGCGCTCACGAGGGAGACGAACTACTTTGGCTGTTTGCAAGGCTAGGAAAGAGCAGAGCCCCGGTCTTGCTGTTTATCTGCAATGACTGCCAGGGCAAGTGAGGACCAGCAAGACAATTCGTGCCTAGCACCTTCCTTGGAGGAGAGAGAGTGCAACGTTTCATTTTAGGATTCTGGCGCTCACGAGGGAGACAAACTGCTTTGGCTGTTTGCAAGGCTAGGAAAGAGCAGAGCCCCAGTCTTGCTGTTTATCTGCAATGACTGCCAGGGCAAGTGAGGACCAGCAAGACAATTCCTGCCTAGCACCTTCCTTGGAGGAGAGAGAGTGCAACGTTTCATTTTAGCATTTTGGCGCTCACGAGCGAGACAAACTGCTATGGCTGTTTGCCAGGCTAGGAAAGAGCAGAGCCCCAGTCTTGCTGTTTATCTGCAATGACTGCCAGGGCAAGTGAGGACCAGCAAGAGAATTCCTGCCTAGCACCTTCCTTGGAGGAGAGAGAGTGCAACGTTTCATTTTAGCATTTCGGCGCTCACGAGGGAGACAAACTGCTTTGGCTGTTTGCACGGCTAGGAAAGAGCAGAGCCCCAGTCTTGCTGTTTATCTGCAATGACTGCCAGGGCAAGTGAGGGCCAGCAAGACAATTCCTGCCTAGCACCTTCCTTGGAGGACAGAGAGTGCAACGTTTCATTTTAGCATTTTGGTGGTCACGAGGGAAAAAAACTGCTTTGGCTGTTTCCAAGGCTAGGAAAGAGCAGAGCCCCAGTCTTGCTGTTTATGTGCAATGACTGCCAGGGCAAGTGAGGACCAGCAAGACAATTCCTGCCTAGCACCTTCCTTGGAGGAGAGAGAGTGCAACGTTTCATTTTACTATTTTGGCGCTCACGAGGGAGACAAACTGCTTTGGCTGTTTGCAAGGCTAGGAAAGAGCAGAGCCCCAGTCTTGCTGTTTATCTGCAATGACTGCCAGGGCAAGTGAGGACCAGCAAGACAATTCCTGCCTAGCACCTTCCTTGGAGGAGTGAGAGTGCAACATTTCATTTTAGCATTTTGGCGCTCACGAGGGAGACGAACTTCTTTTGCTGTTTGCAAGGCTAGGAAAGAGCAGAGCCCGAGTCTTGCTGTTTATCTGCAATGACTGCCAGGGCAAGTGAGGACCAGCAAGACAATTCCTGCCTAGCACCTTCCTTGGAGGAGAGAGAGTGCAACGTTTCATTTTGCTTTTTGGAGTGCGAGATTGAGAAAAAGCACAGTGTCTGTTTGCAAGGGTAGGAAAGAGCAGAGACCGAGTCTTGCTGTTTATCTGCAATGACTGCCATGGCAAGTGAGGACCAGCAAGACAACTCCTGCCTAGCACCTTCCTTGGAGGAGAGAGAGTGCAACGTTTCATTTTAGCATTTTGGCGCTCACGAGGGAGACGAACTTCTTTGGCTGTTTGCAAGGCTAGGAAAGAGCAGAGCCCCAGTCTTGCTGCTTATCTGCAATGACTGCCAGGGCAAGTGAGGACCAGCAAGACAATTCCTGCCTAGCACCTTCCTTGGAGGAGAGAGAGTGCAACGTTTCATTTTACTATTTTGGCGCTCACGAGGGAGACAAACTGCTTTGGCTGTTTGCAAGGCTAGGAAAGAGCAGAGCCCCAGTCTTGCTGTTTATCTGCAATGACTGCCAGGGCAAGTGAGGACCAGCAAGACAATTCCTGCCTAGCACCTTCCTTGGAGGAGAGAGAGTGCAACGTTCCATTTTAGCATTCTGGCGCTCACGAGGGAGACAAACTGCTTTGGCTGTTTGCAAGGCTAGGAAAGAGCAGAGCCCCAGTCTTGCTGCTTATCTGCAATGACTGCGAGGGCAAGTGAGGACCAGCAAGACAATTCCTGCCTAGCACCTTCCTTGGAGGAGTGAGAGTGCAACGTTTCATTTTAGCATTTTGGCGCTCACGAGGGTGACGAACTTCTTTTGCTGTTTGCAAGGCTAGGAAAGAGCAGAGCCCCAGTCTTGCTGTTTATCTGCAATGACTGCCAGGGCAAGTGAGGACCAGCAAGACAATTCCTGCCTAGCACCTTCCTTGGAGGAGAGAGAGTGCAACGTTTCATTTTGCTTTTTGGAGTGCGAGATTGAGAAAAAGCACAGTGTCTGTTTGCAAGGGTAGGAAAGAGCAGAGACCGAGTCTTGCTGTTTATCTGCAATGACTGCCATGGCAAGTGAGGACCAGCAAGACAACTCCTGCCTAGCACCTTCCTTGGAGGAGAGAGAGTGCAACGTTTCATTTTAGCATTTTGGCGCTCACGAGGGAGACGAACTTCTTTGGCTGTTTGCAAGGCTAGGAAAGAGCAGAGCCCCAGTCTTGCTGTTTATCTGCAATGACTGCCAGGGCAAGTGAGGACCAGCAAGACAATTCCTGCCTAGCACCTTCCTTGGAGGAGAGAGAGAGCAACGTTTCATTTTAGCATTTTGGCGCTCACGAGGGAGACAAAATGCTTTGGCTGTTTGCAAGGCTAGGAAAGAGCAGAGCCCCAGTCTTGCTGCTTATCTGCAATGACTGCCAGGGCAAGTGAGGACCAGCAAGACAACTCCTGCCTAGCACCTTCCTTGGAGGAGAGAGAGTGCAACGTTTCATTTTAGAATTTTGGCGCTCACGAGGGAGACAAACTGCTTTGGCTGTTTGCAAGGCTAGGAAAGAGCAGAGCCCCAGTCTTGCTGTTTATCTGCAATGACTGCCAGGGCAAGTGAGGACCAGCAAGACAATTCCTGCCTAGCACCTTCCTTGGAGGAGAGAGAGTGCAACGATTCATTTTAGCATTCTGGCGCTCACGAGGGAGACAAACTGCTTTGGCTGTTTGCAAGGCTAGGAAAGAGCAGAGCCCCAGTCTTGCTGTTTCTCTGCAATGACTGCCAGGGCAAGTGAGGACCAGGAAGACAATTCCTGCCTAGCACCTTCCTTGGAGGAGAGAGAGAGCAACGTTTCATTTTAGCATTTTGGCGCTCACGAGGGAGACAAAATGCTTTGGCTGTTTGCAAGGCTAGGAAAGAGCAGAGCCCCAGTCTTGCTGCTTATCTGCAATGACTGCCAGGGCAAGTGAGGACCAGCAAGACAATTCCTGCCTAGCACCTTCCTTGGAGGAGAGAGAGTGCAACGTTTCATTTTACTATTTTGGCGCTCACGAGGGAGACAAACTTCTTTGGCTGTTTGCAAGGCTAGGAAAGAGCAGAGCCCCAGTCTTGCTGTTTATCTGCAATGACTGCCAGGGCAAGTGAGGACCAGCAAGACAATTCCTGCCTAGCACCTTCCTTGGAGGAGAGAGAGTGCAACGTTCCATTTTAGCATTCTGGCGCTCACGAGGGAGACAAACTGCTTTGGCTGTTTGCAAGGCTAGGAAAGAGCAGAGCCCCAGTCTTGCTGCTTATCTGCAATGACTGCGAGGGCAAGTGAGGACCAGCAAGACAATTCCTGCCTAGCACCTTCCTTGGAGGAGTGAGAGTGCAACGTTTCATTTTAGCATTTTGGCGCTCACGAGGGTGACGAACTTCTTTTGCTGTTTGCAAGGCTAGGAAAGAGCAGAGCCCCAGTCTTGCTGTTTATCTGCAATGACTGCCAGGGCAAGTGAGGACCAGCAAGACAATTCCTGCCTAGCACCTTCCTTGGAGGAGAGAGAGTGCAACGTTTCATTTTGCTTTTTGGAGTGCGAGATTGAGAAAAAGCACAGTGTCTGTTTGCAAGGGTAGGAAAGAGCAGAGACCGAGTCTTGCTGTTTATCTGCAATGACTGCCATGGCAAGTGAGGACCAGCAAGACAACTCCTGCCTAGCACCTTCCTTGGAGGAGAGAGAGTGCAACGTTTCATTTTAGCATTTTGGCGCTCACGAGGGAGACGAACTTCTTTGGCTGTTTGCAAGGCTAGGAAAGAGCAGAGCCCCAGTCTTGCTGTTTATCTGCAATGACTGCCAGGGCAAGTGAGGACCAGCAAGACAATTCCTGCCTAGCACCTTCCTTGGAGGAGAGAGAGAGCAACGTTTCATTTTAGCATTTTGGCGCTCACGAGGGAGACAAAATGCTTTGGCTGTTTGCAAGGCTAGGAAAGAGCAGAGCCCCAGTCTTGCTGCTTATCTGCAATGACTGCCAGGGCAAGTGAGGACCAGCAAGACAACTCCTGCCTAGCACCTTCCTTGGAGGAGAGAGAGTGCAACGTTTCATTTTAGAATTTTGGCGCTCACGAGGGAGACAAACTGCTTTGGCTGTTTGCAAGGCTAGGAAAGAGCAGAGCCCCAGTCTTGCTGTTTATCTGCAATGACTGCCAGGGCAAGTGAGGACCAGCAAGACAATTCCTGCCTAGCACCTTCCTTGGAGGAGAGAGAGTGCAACGATTCATTTTAGCATTCTGGCGCTCACGAGGGAGACAAACTGCTTTGGCTGTTTGCAAGGCTAGGAAAGAGCAGAGCCCCAGTCTTGCTGTTTCTCTGCAATGACTGCCAGGGCAAGTGAGGACCAGGAAGACAATTCCTGCCTAGCACCTTCCTTGGAGGAGAGAGAGTGCAACGTTTCATTTTAGCATTTTGGCGCTCACGAGGGAGACAAACTGCTATGGCTGTTTGCAAGGATAGGAAAGAGCAGAGCCCCAGTCTTGCTGTTTATCTGCAATGACTGCCAGGGCAAGTGAGGACCAGCAAGACAATTCCTGCCTAGCACCTTCCTTGGAGGAGAGAGAGTGCAACGTTTCATTTTAGCATTTCGGCGCTCACGAGGGAGACAAACTGCTTTGGCTGTTTGCACGGCTAGGAAAGAGCAGAGCCCCAGTCTTGCTGTTTATCTGCAATGACTGCCAGGGCAAGTGAGGACCAGCAAGACAACTCCTGCCTAGCACCTTCCTTGGAGGAGAGAGAGTGCAACGTTTCATTTTAGAATTTTGGCGCTCACGAGGGAGACAAACTGCTTTGGCTGTTTGCAAGGCTAGGAAAGAGCAGAGCCCCAGTCTTGCTGTTTATCTGCAATGACTGCCAGGGCAAGTGAGGACCAGCAAGACAATTCCTGCCTAGCACCTTCCTTGGAGGAGAGAGAGTGCAACGATTCATTTTAGCATTCTGGCGCTCACGAGGGAGACAAACTGCTTTGGCTGTTTGCAAGGCTAGGAAAGAGCAGAGCCCCAGTCTTGCTGTTTCTCTGCAATGACTGCCAGGGCAAGTGAGGACCAGGAAGACAATTCCTGCCTAGCACCTTCCTTGGAGGAGAGAGAGTGCAACGTTTCATTTTAGCATTTTGGCGCTCACGAGGGAGACAAACTGCTATGGCTGTTTGCAAGGATAGGAAAGAGCAGAGCCCCAGTCTTGCTGTTTATCTGCAATGACTGCCAGGGCAAGTGAGGACCAGCAAGACAATTCCTGCCTAGCACCTTCCTTGGAGGAGAGAGAGTGCAACGTTTCATTTTAGCATTTCGGCGCTCACGAGGGAGACAAACTGCTTTGGCTGTTTGCACGGCTAGGAAAGAGCAGAGCCCCAGTCTTGCTGTTTATCTGCAATGACTGCCAGGGCAAGTGAGGACCAGCAAGACAATTCCTGCCTAGCACCTTCCTTGGAGGAGAGAGAGTGCAACGTTTCATTTTACTATTTTGGCGCTCACGAGGGAGACAAACTGCTTTGGCTGTTTGCAAGGCTAGGAAAGAGCAGAGCTCCAGTCTTGCTGTTTCTCTGCAATGACTGCCAGGGCAAGTGAGGACCAGCAAGACAATTCCTGCCTAGCACCTTCCTTGGAGGAGAGAGAGTGCAACGTTTCATTTTGCTTTTTGGAGTGCGAGAGTGAGAAAAAGCAGAGTGCCTGCTTGCAAGGCTAGGAAAGAGCAGAGCCCCAGTCTAGCTGTTTATCTGCAATGGCTGCCAGGGCAAGTGAGGACCAGCAAGACAATTCCTGCCTAGCACCTTCCTTGGAGGAGAGAGAGTGCAACGTTTCATTTTAACATTTTGGCGCTCACGAGGGAGACGAACTACTTTGGCTGTTTGCAAGGCTAGGAAAGAGCAGAGCCCCGGTCTTGCTGTTTATCTGCAATGACTGCCAGGGCAAGTGAGGACCAGCAAGACAATTCCTGCCTAGCACCTTCCTTGGAGGAGAGAGAGTGCAACGTTTCATTTTAGGATTCTGGCGCTCACGAGGGAGACAAACTGCTTTGGCTGTTTGCAAGGCTAGGAAAGAGCAGAGCCCCAGTCTTGCTGTTTATCTGCAATGACTGCCAGGGCAAGTGAGGACCAGCAAGACAATTCCTGCCTAGCACCTTCCTTGGAGGAGAGAGAGTGCAACGTTTCATTTTAGCATTTTGGCGCTCACGAGGGAGACAAACTGCTATGGCTGTTTGCAAGGCTAGGAAAGAGCAGAGCCCCAGTCTTGCTGTTTATCTGCAATGACTGCCAGGGCAAGTGAGGACCAGCAAGACAATTCCTGCCTAGCACCTTCCTTGGAGGAGAGAGAGTGCAACGTTTCATTTTGCTTTTTTCGTGCGAGAGCGAGAAAAAGCAGAGTGCCTGTTTGCAAGGCTAGGAAAGAGCAGAGCCCCAGTCTTGCTGTTTATCTGCAATGACTGCCAGGGCAAGTGAGGACCAGCAAGACAATTCCTGCCTAGCACCTTCCTTGGAGGAGAGAGAGTGCAACGTTTCATTTTAGCATTCTGGCGCTCACGAGGGAGACAAACTGCTTTGGCTGTTTGCAAGGCTAGGAAAGAGCAGAGCCCCAGTCTTGCTGTTTATCTGCAATGACTGCCAGGGCAAGTGAGGACCAGCAAGACAATTCCTGCCTAGCACCTTCCTTGGAGGAGAGAGAGTGCAACGTTTCATTTTAGAATTTTGGCGCTCACGAGGGAGACAAACTGCTTTGGCTGTTTGCAAGGCTAGGAAAGAGCAGAGCCCCAGTCTTGCTGTTTATCTGCAATGACTGCCAGGGCAAGTGAGGACCAGCAAGACAATTCCTGCCTAGCACCTTCCTTGGAGGAGTGAGAGTGCAACGTTTCATTTTAGCATTTTGGCGCTCACGAGGGAGACGAACTTCTTTTGCTGTTTGCAAGGCTAGGAAAGAGCAGAGCCCGAGTCTTGCTGTTTATCTGCAATGACTGCCAGGGCAAGTGAGGACCAGCAAGACAATTCCTGCCTAGCACCTTCCTTGGAGGAGAGAGAGTGCAACGTTTCATTTTGCTTTTTGGAGTGCGAGATTGAGAAAAAGCACAGTGTCTGTTTGCAAGGGTAGGAAAGAGCAGAGACCGAGTCTTGCTGTTTATCTGCAATGACTGCCATGGCAAGTGAGGACCAGCAAGACAACTCCTGCCTAGCACCTTCCTTGGAGGAGAGAGAGTGCAACGTTTCATTTTAGCATTTTGGCGCTCACGAGGGAGACGAACTTCTTTGGCTGTTTGCAAGGCTAGGAAAGAGCAGAGCCCCAGTCTTGCTGTTTATCTGCAATGACTGCCAGGGCAAGTGAGGACCAGCAAGACAATTCCTGCCTAGCACCTTCCTTGGAGGAGAGAGAGAGCAACGTTTCATTTTAGCATTTTGGCGCTCACGAGGGAGACAAAATGCTTTGGCTGTTTGCAAGGCTAGGAAAGAGCAGAGCCCCAGTCTTGCTGCTTATCTGCAATGACTGCCAGGGCAAGTGTGGACCAGCAAGACAACTCCTGCCTAGCACCTTCCTTGGAGGAGAGAGAGTGCAACGTTTCATTTTAGAATTTTGGCGCTCACGAGGGAGACAAACTGCTTTGGCTCTTTGCAAGGCTAGGAAAGAGCAGAGCCCCAGTCTTGCTGTTTATCTGCAATGACTGCCAGGGCAAGTGAGGACCAGCAAGACAATTCCTGCCTAGCACCTTCCTTGGAGGAGAGAGAGTGCAACCATTCATTTTAGCATTCTGGCGCTCACGAGGGAGACAAACTGCTTTGGCTGTTTGCAAGGCTAGGAAAGAGCAGAGCCCCAGTCTTGCTGTTTCTCTGCAATGACTGCCAGGGCAAGTGAGGACCAGGAAGACAATTCCTGCCTAGCACCTTCCTTGGAGGAGAGAGAGTGCAACGTTTCATTTTAGCATTTTGGCGCTCACGAGGGAGACAAACTGCTATGGCTGTTTGCAAGGATAGGAAAGAGCAGAGCCCCAGTCTTGCTGTTTATCTGCAATGACTGCCAGGGCAAGTGAGGACCAGCAAGACAATTCCTGCCTAGCACCTTCCTTGGAGGAGAGAGAGTGCAACGTTTCATTTTAGCATTTCGGCGCTCACGAGGGAGACAAACTGCTTTGGCTGTTTGCACGGCTAGGAAAGAGCAGAGCCCCAGTCTTGCTGTTTATCTGCAATGACTGCCAGGGCAAGTGAGGACCAGCAAGACAATTCCTGCCTAGCACCTTCCTTGGAGGAGAGAGAGTGCAACGTTTCATTTTAGCATTTTGGTGGTCACGAGGGAAACAAACTGCTTTGGCTGTTTCCAAGGCTAGGAAAGAGCAGAGCCCCAGTCTTGCTGTTTATCTGCAATGACTGCCAGGGCAAGTGAGGACCAGCAAGACAATTCCTGCCTAGCACCTTCCTTGGAGGAGAGAGAGTGCAACGTTTCATTTTACTATTTTGGCGCTCACGAGGGAGACAAACTGCTTTGGCTGTTTGCAAGGCTAGGAAAGAGCAGAGCTCCAGTCTTGCTGTTTCTCTGCAATGACTGCCAGGGCAAGTGAGGACCAGCAAGACAATTCCTGCCTAGCACCTTCCTTGGAGGAGAGAGAGTGCAACGATTCATTTTGCTTTTTGGAGTGCGAGAGTGAGAAAAAGCAGAGTGCCTGCTTGCAAGGCTAGGAAAGAGCAGAGCCCCAGTCTAGCTGTTTGTCTGCAATGGCTGCCAGGGCAAGTGAGGACCAGCAAGACAATTCCTGCCTAGCACCTTCCTTGGAGGAGAGAGAGTGCAACGTTTCATTTTAACATTTTGGCGCTCACGAGGGAGACGAACTACTTTGGCTGTTTGCAAGGCTAGGAAAGAGCAGAGCCCCGGTCTTGCTGTTTATCTGCAATGACTGCCAGGGCAAGTGAGGATCAGCAAGACAATTCCTGCCTAGCACCTTCCTTGGAGGAGAGAGAGTGCAACGTTTCATTTTAGGATTCTGGCGCTCACGAGGGAGACAAACTGCTTTGGCTGTTTGCAAGGCTAGGAAAGAGCAGAGCCCCAGTCTTGCTGTTTATCTGCAATGACTGCCAGGGCAAGTGAGGACCAGCAAGACAATTCCTGCCTAGCACCTTCCTTGGAGGAGAGAGAGTGCAACGTTTCATTTTAGCATTTTGGCGCTCACGAGGGAGACAAACTGCTATGGCTGTTTGCAAGGCTAGGAAAGAGCAGAGCCCCAGTCTTGCTGTTTATCTGCAATGACTGCCAGGGCAAGTGAGGACCAGCAAGACAATTCCTGCCTAGCACCTTCCTTGGAGGAGAGAGAGTGCAACGTTTCATTTTGCTTTTTTCGTGCGAGAGCGAGAAAAAGCAGAGTGCCTGTTTGCAAGGCTAGGAAAGAGCAGAGCCCCAGTCTTGCTGTTTATCTGCAATGACTGCCAGGGCAAGTGAGGACCAGCAAGACAATTCCTGCCTAGCACCTTCCTTGGAGGAGAGAGAGTGCAACGTTTCATTTTAGCATTTCGGCGCTCACGAGGGAGACAAACTGCTTTGGCTGTTTGCACGGCTAGGAAAGAGCAGAGCCCCAGTCTTGCTGTTTATCTGCAATGACTGCCAGGGCAAGTGAGGACCAGCAAGACAATTCCTGCCTAGCACCTTCCTTGGAGGACAGAGAGTGCAACGTTTCATTTTAGCATTTTGGTGGTCACGAGGGAAAAAAACTGCTTTGGCTGTTTCCAAGGCTAGGAAAGAGCAGAGCCCCAGTCTTGCTGTTTATCTGCAATGACTGCCAGGGCAAGTGAGGACCAGCAAGACAATTCCTGCCTAGCACCTTCCTTGGAGGAGAGAGAGTGCAACGTTTCATTTTGCCTTTTCGAGTGCGAGAGTGAGAAAAACAGAGTGCCTGTTTGCAAGGCTAGGAAAGAGCAGAGCCCCAGTCTTGCTGTTTATCTGCAATGACTGCCAGGGCAAGTGAGGACCAGCAAGACAATTCCTGCCCAGCACCTTCCTTGGAGGAGAGAGAGTGCAACGTCTCATTTTAGCATTTTGGCGCTCACGAGGGAGACAAACTGCTTTGGCTGTTTGCAAGGCTAGGAAAGAGCAGAGCCCCAGTCTTGCTGTTTATCTGCAATGACTGCCAGGGCAAGTGAGGACCAGCAAGACAATTCCTGCCTAGCACCTTCCTTGGAGGAGAGAGAGTGCAACGTTTCATTTTAGCATTCTGGCGCTCACGAGGGAGAAAAACTGCTTTGGCTGTTTGCAAGGCTAGGAAAGAGCAGAGCCCCAGTCTTGCTGTTTATCTGCAATGACTGCCAGGGCAAGTGAGGACCAGCAAGACAATTCCTGCCTAGCACCTTCCTTGGAGGAGAGAGAGTGCAACGTTTCATTTTAGCATTTTTGCGCTCACGAGGGAGACAAACTGCTATGGCTGTTTGCAAGGCTAGGAAAGAGCAGAGCCCCAGTCTTGCTGTTTATCTGCAATGACTGCCAGGGCAAGTGAGGACCAGCAAGACAATTCCTGCCTAGCACCTTCCTTGGACGAGAGAGAGTGCAACGTTTCATTTTAGCATTTTGGCGGTCACGAGGGAGACAAACTGCTTTGGCTGTTTGCACGGCTAGGAAAGAGCAGAGCCCGAGTCTTGCTGTTTATCTGCAATGACTGCCAGGGCAAGTGAGGACCAGCAAGACAATTCCTGCCTAGCACCTTCCTTGGAGGAGAGAGAGTGCAACGTTTCATTTTAGCATTTTGGCGCTCTCGAGGGAGACGAACTGCTTTGGCTGTTTGCACGGCTAGGAAAGAGCAGAGCCCCAGTCTTGCTGTTTATCTGCAATGAGTGCCAGGGCAAGTGAGGACCAGCAAGACAATTCCTGCCTAGCACCTTCCTTGGAGGAGAGAGAGTGCAACGTTTCATTTTGCTTTTTGGAGTGCGAGAGTGAGAAAAAGCAGAGTGCCTGTTTGCAAGGCTAGGAAAGAGCAGAGCCCCAGTCTTGCTGTTTATCTGCAATGACTGCCAGGGCAAGTGAGGACCAGCAAGACAATTCCTGCCTAGCACCTTCCTTGGAGGAGAGAGAGTGCAACGTTTCATTTTGCTTTTTGGAGTGCGAGATTGAGAAAAAGCAGAGTGCCTGCTTGCAAGGCTAGGAAAGAGCAGAGCCCCAGTCTTGCTGTTTATCTGCAATGACTGCCAGGGCAAGTGAGGACCAGCAAGACAATTCCTGCCTAGCACCTTCCTTGGAGGAGAGAGAGCGCAACGTTTCATTTTAGCATTTTGGTGCTCACGAGGGAGACGAACTGCTATGGCTGTTTGCAAGGCTAGGAAAGAGCAGAGCCCCAGTCTTGCTGTTTCTCTGCAATGACTGCCAGGGCAAGTGAGGACCAGCAAGACAATTCCTGCCTAGCACCTTCCTTGGAGGAGAGAGAGCGCAACGTTTCATTTTAGCATTTTGGTACTCACGAGGGAGACAAACTGCTTTGGCTGTTTGCAAGGCTAGGAAAGAGCAGAGCCCCAGTCTTGCTGTTTATATGCAATAACTGCCAGGGAAAGTGAGGACCAGCAAGACAATTCCTGCCTAGCACCTTCCTTGGAGGAGAGAGAGTGCAACGTTTCATTTTGCTTTTTTAGTGCGCGAGTGAGAAAAAGCAGAGTGCCTGTTTGCAAGGCTAGGAAAGAGCAGAGCCCCAGTCTTGCTGTTTATCTGCAATGACTGCCAGGGCAAGTGAGGACCAGCAAGACAATTCCTGCCTAGCACCTTCCTTGGAGGAGAGAGAGTGCAACGTTTCATTTTGCTTTTTGGAGTGCGAGAGTGAGAAAAAGCAGAGTGCCTGTTTGCAAGGCTAGGAAAGAGCAGAGCCCCAGTCTTGCAGTTTATCTGCAATGTCTGCCAGGGCAAGTGAGGACCAGCAAGACAATTCCTGCCTAGCACCTTCCTTGGAGGAGAGAGAGTGCAACGTTTCATTTTAGCATTTTGGCGCTCACGAGGGAGACAAACTGCTTTTGCTGTTTGCAAGGGTAGGAAAGAGCAGAGACCGAGTCTTGCTGTTTATCTGCAATGACTGCCAGGGCAAGTGAGGACCAGCAAGACAATTCCTGCCTAGCACCTTCCTTGGAGGAGAGAGAGTGCAACGTTTCATTTTGCTTTTTTAGTGCGCGAGTGAGAAAAAGCAGAGTGCCTGTTTGCAAGGCTAGGAAAGAGCAGAGCCCCAGTCTTGCTGTTTATCTGCAATGACTGCCAGGGCAAGTGAGGACCAGCAAGACAATTCCTGCCTAGCACCTTCCTTGGAGGAGAGAGAGTGCAACGTTTCATTTTGCTTTTTGGAGTGCGAGAGTGAGAAAAAGCAGAGTGCCTGTTTGCAAGGCTAGGAAAGAGCAGAGCCCCAGTCTTGCTGTTTATCTGCAATGTCTGCCAGGGCAAGTGAGGACCAGCAAGACAATTCCTGCCTAGCACCTTCCTTGGAGGAGAGAGAGTGCAACGTTTCATTTTAGCATTTTGGCGCTCACGAGGGAGACAAACTGCTTTTGCTGTTTGCAAGGGTAGGAAAGAGCAGAGACCCAGTCTTGCTGTTTATCTGCAATGACTGCCAGGGCAAGTGAGGACCAGCAAGACAATTCCTGCCTAGCACCTTCCTTGGAGGAGAGAGAGTGCAACGTTTCATTTTAGCATTTTGGCGCTCACGAGGGAGACGAACTTCTTTTGCTGTTTGCAAGCCTATGAAAGAGCAGAGCCCGAGTCTTGCTGTTTATCTGCAATGACTGCCAGGGCAAGTGAGGACCAGCAAGACAATTCCTGCCTAGCACCTTCCTTGGAGGAGAGAGAGTGCAACGTTTCATTTTAGCATTTTGGCGCTCACGAGGGAGACGAACTTCTTTTGCTGTTTCAAGGCTAGGAAAGAGCAGAGCCCCAGTCTTGCTGTTTATCTGCAATGACTGCCAGGGCAAGTGAGGACCAGCAAGACAATTCCTGCCTAGCACCTTCCTTGGAGGAGAGAGAGTGCAACGTTTCATTTTAGCATTTTGGCGCTCACGAGGGAGACAAACTGCTTTGGCTGTTTGCAAGGCTAGGAAAGAGCAGAGCCCCAGTCTTGCTGTTTATCTGCAATGACTGCCAGGGCAAGTGAGGACCAGCAAGACAATTGCTGCCTAGCACCTTCCTTGGAGGAGAGAGAGTGCAACGTTTCATTTTAGCATTTTGGCGCTCACGAGGGAGACGAACTTCTTTTGCTGTTTGCAAGGCTAAGAAAGAGCAGAGCCCCAGTCTTGCTGTTTATCTGCAATGACTGCCAGGGCAAGTGAGGACCAGCAAGACAATTCCTGCCTAGCACCTTCCTTGGAGGAGAGAGAGTGCAACGTTTCATTTTGCCTTTTCGAGTGCGAGAGTGAGAAAAACAGAGTGCCTGTTTGCAAGGCTAGGAAAGAGCAGAGCCCCAGTCTTGCTGTTTATCTGCAATGACTGCCAGGGCAAGTGAGGACCAGCAAGACAATTCCTGCCCAGCACCTTCCTTGGAGGAGAGAGAGTGCAACGTCTCATTTTAGCATTTTGGCGCTCACGAGGGAGACAAACTGCTTTGGCTGTTTGCAAGGCTAGGAAAGAGCAGAGCCCCAGTCTTGCTGTTTATCTGCAATGACTGCCAGGGCAAGTGAGGACCAGCAAGACAATTCCTGCCTAGCACCTTCCTTGGAGGAGAGAGAGTGCAACGTTTCATTTTAGCATTCTGGCGCTCACGAGGGAGAAAAACTGCTTTGGCTGTTTGCAAGGCTAGGAAAGAGCAGAGCCCCAGTCTTGCTGTTTATCTGCAATGACTGCCAGGGCAAGTGAGGACCAGCAAGACAATTCCTGCCTAGCACCTTCCTTGGAGGAGAGAGAGTGCAACGTTTCATTTTAGCATTTTTGCGCTCACGAGGGAGACAAACTGCTATAGCTGTTTGCAAGGCTAGGAAAGAGCAGAGCCCCAGTCTTGCTGTTTATCTGCAATGACTGCCAGGGCAAGTGAGGACCAGCAAGACAATTCCTGCCTAGCACCTTCCTTGGAGGAGAGAGAGTGCAACGTTTCATTTTAGCATTTTGGCGGTCACGAGGGAGACAAACTGCTTTGGCTGTTTGCACGACTAGGAAAGAGCAGAGCCCCAGTCTTGCTGTTTATCTGCAATGACTGCCAGGGCAAGTGACGACCAGCAAGACAATTCCTGCCTAGCACCTTCCTTGGAGGAGAGAGAGTGCAACGTTTCATTTTAGCACTTTGGCGCTCACGAGGGAGACAAACTGCTTTGGCTGTTTGCACGGCTAGGAAAGAGCAGAGCCCCAGTCTTGCTGTTTATCTGCAATGAGTGCCAGGGCAAGTGAGGACCAGCAAGACAATTCCTACCTAGCACCTTCCTTGGAGGAGAGAGAGTGCAACGTTTCATTTTGCTTTTTGGAGTGCGAGAGTGAGAAAAAGCAGAGTGCCTGTTTGCAAGGCTAGGAAAGAGCAGAGCCCCAGTCTTGCTGTTTATCTGCAATGACTGCCAGGGCAAGTGAGGACCAACAAGACAATTCCTGCCTAGCACCTTCCTTGGAGGAGAGAGAGTGCAACGTTTCATTTTGCTTTTTGGAGTGCGAGATTGAGAAAAAGCAGAGTGCCTGCTTGCAAGGCTAGGAAAGAGCAGAGCCCCAGTCTTGCTGTTTATCTGCAATGACTGCCAGGGCAAGTGAGGACCAGCAAGACAATTCCTGCCTAGCACCTTCCTTGGAGGAGAGAGAGCGCAACGTTTCATTTTAGCATTTTGGTGCTCACGAGGGAGACAAACTGCTATGACTGTTTGCAAGGCTAGGAAAGAGCAGAGCCCCAGTCTTGCTGTTTCTCTGCAATGACTGCCAGGGCAAGTGAGGACCAGCAAGACAATTCCTGCCTAGCACCTTCCTTGGAGGAGAGAGAGCGCAACGTTTCATTTTAGCATTTTGGTACTCACGAGGGAGACAAACTGCTTTGGCTGTTTGCAAGGCTAGGAAAGAGCAGAGCCCCAGTCTTGCTGTTTATATGCAATAACTGCCAGGGAAAGTGAGGACCAGCAAGACAATTCCTGCCTAGCACCTTCCTTGGAGGAGAGAGAGTGCAACGTTTCATTTTGCTTTTTTAGTGCGCGAGTGAGAAAAAGCAGAGTGCCTGTTTGCAAGGCTAGGAAAGAGCAGAGCCCCAGTCTTGCTGTTTATCTGCAATGACTGCCAGGGCAAGTGAGGACCAGCAAGACAATTCCTGCCTAGCACCTTCCTTGGAGGAGAGAGAGTGCAACGTTTCATTTTGCTTTTTGGAGTGCGAGAGTGAGAAAAAGCAGAGTGCCTGTTTGCAAGGCTAGGAAAGAGCAGAGCCCCAGTCTTGCTGTTTATCTGCAATGTCTGCCAGGGCAAGTGAGGACCAGCAAGACAATTCCTGCCTAGCACCTTCCTTGGAGGAGAGAGAGTGCAACGTTTCATTTTAGCATTTTGGCGCTCACGAGGGAGACAAACTGCTTTTGCTGTTTGCAAGGGTAGGAAAGAGCAGAGACCGAGTCTTGCTGTTTATCTGCAATGACTGCCAGGGCAAGTGAGGACCAGCAAGACAATTCCTGCCTAGCACCTTCCTTGGAGGAGAGAGAGTGCAACGTTTCATTTTGCTTTTTTAGTGCGCGAGTGAGAAAAAGCAGAGTGCCTGTTTGCAAGGCTAGGAAAGAGCAGAGCCCCAGTCTTGCTGTTTATCTGCAATGTCTGCCAGGGCAAGTGAGGACCAGCAAGACAATTCCTGCCTAGCACCTTCCTTGGAGGAGAGAGAGTGCAACGTTTCATTTTGCTTTTTGGAGTGCGAGTGTGAGAAAAAGCAGAGTGCCTGTTTGCAAGGCTAGGAAAGAGCTGAGCCCCAGTCTTGCTGTTTATCTGCAATGACTGCCAGGGCAAGTGAGGACCAGCAAGACAATTCCTGCCTAGCACCTTCCTTGGAGGAGAGAGAGCGCAACGTTTCATTTTAGCATTTTGGTACTCACGAGGGAGACAAACTGCTTTGGCTGTTTGCAAGGCTAGGAAAGAGCAGAGCCCCAGTCTTGCTGTTTATATGCAATAACTGCCAGGGCAAGTGAGGACCAGCAAGACAATTCCTGCCTAGCGCCTTCCTTGGAGGAGAGAGAGTGCAACGTTTCATTTTGCTTTTTTAGTGCGCGAGTGAGAAAAAGCAGAGTGCCTGTTTGCAAGGCTAGGAAAGAGCAGAGCCCCAGTCTTGCTGTTTCTCTGCAATGACTGCCAGGGCAAGTGAGGACCAGCAAGACAATTCCTGCCTAGCACCTTCCTTGGAGGAGAGAGAGTGCAACGTTTCATTTTAGCATTTTGGCGCTCACGAGGGAGACAAACTGCTTTGCCTGTTTGCAAGGCTAGGAATGAGCAGAGCCCGAGTCTTGCTGTTTATCTGCAATGACTGCCAGGGCAAGTGAGGACCAGCAAGACAATTCCTGCCTAGCAACTTCCTTGGAGGAGAGAGAGTGCAACGTTTCATTTTAGCATTTTGGTGGTCACGAGGGAAACAAACTGCTTTGGCTGTTTCCAAGGCTAGGAAAGAGCAGAGCCCCAGTCTTGCTGTTTATCTGCAATGACTGCCAGGGCAAGTGAGGACCAGCAAGACAATTCCTGCCTAGCACCTTCCTTGGAGGAGAGAGAGTGCAACGTTTCATTTTAGCATTTTGGCGCTCACGAGGGAGACAAACTGCTTTGGCTGTTTGCACGGCTAGGAAAGAGCAGAGCCCCAGTCTTGCTGTTTATCTGCAATGACTGCCAGGGCAAGTGAGGACCAGCAAGACAATTCCTGCCTAGCACCGTCCTTGGAGGAGAGAGAGTGCAACGTTTCATTTTGCTTTTTGGAGTGCGAGAGTGAGAAAAAGCAGAGTGCCTGTTTGCAAGGCTAAAAAAGAGCAGAGCCCCAGTCTTGCTGTTTATCTGCAATGACTGCCAGGGCAAGTGAGGACCAGCAAGACAATTCCTGCCTAGCACCTTCCTTGGAGGAGAGAGAGTGCAACGTTTCATTTTGCCTTTTCGAGTGCGAGAGTGAGAAAAACAGAGTGCCTGTTTGCAAGGCTAGGAAAGAGCAGAGCCCCAGTCTTGCTGTTTATCTGCAATGACTGCCAGGGCAAGTGAGGACCAGCAAGACAATTCCTGCCCAGCACCTTCCTTGGAGGAGAGAGAGTGCAACGTCTCATTTTAGCATTTTGGCGCTCACGAGGGAGACAAACTGCTTTGGCTGTTTGCAAGGCTAGGAAAGAGCAGAGCCCCAGTCTTGCTGTTTATCTGCAATGACTGCCAGGGCAAGTGAGGACCAGCAAGACAATTCCTGCCTAGCACCTTCCTTGGAGGAGAGAGAGTGCAACGTTTCATTTTAGCATTCTGGCGCTCACGAGGGAGACAAACTGCTTTGGCTGTTTGCAAGGCTAGGAAAGAGCAGAGCCCCAGTCTTGCTGTTTATCTGCAATGACTGCCAGGGCAAGTGAGGACCAGCAAGACAATTCCTGCCTAGCACCTTCCTTGGAGGAGAGAGAGTGCAACGTTTCATTTTAGCATTTTTGCGCTCACGAGGGAGACAAACTGCTATGGCTGTTTGCAAGGCTAGGAAAGAGCAGAGCCCCAGTCTTGCTGTTTATCTGCAATGACTGCCAGGGCAAGTGAGGACCAGCAAGACAATTCCTGCCTAGCACCTTCCTTGGAGGAGAGAGAGTGCAACGTTTCATTTTAGCATTCTGGCGCTCACGAGGGAGACAAACTGCTTTGGCTGTTTGCAAGGCTAGGAAAGAGCAGAGCCCCAGTCTTGCTGTTTCTCTGCAATGACTGCCAGGGCAAGTGAGGACCAGCAAGACAATTCCTGCCTAGCACCTTCCTTGGAGGAGAGAGAGTGCAACGTTTCATTTTAGCATTTTGGCGGTCACGAGGGAGACAAACTGCTTTGGCTGTTTGCACGGCTAGGAAAGAGCAGAGCCCCAGTCTTGCTGTTTATCTGCAATGACTGCCAGGGCAAGTGAGGACCAGCAAGACAATTCCTGCCTAGCACCGTCCTTGGAGGAGAGAGAGTGCAACGTTTCATTTTGCTTTTTGGAGTGCGAGAGTGAGAAAAAGCAGAGTGCCTGTTTGCAAGGCTAAAAAAGAGCAGAGCCCCAGTCTTGCTGTTTATCTGCAATGACTGCCAGGGCAAGTGAGGACCAGCAAGACAATTCCTGCCTAGCACCTTCCTTGGAGGAGAGAGAGTGCAACGTTTCATTTTGCTTTTTTCGTGCGAGAGCGAGAAAAAGCAGAGTGCCTGTTTGCAAGGCTAGGAAAGAGCAGAGCCCCAGTCTTGCTGTTTATCTGCAATGACTGCCAGGGCAAGTGAGGACCAGCAAGACAATTCCTGCCCAGCACCTTCCTTGGAGGAGAGAGAGTGCAACGTCTCATTTTAGCATTTTGGCGCTCACGAGGGAGACAAACTGCTTTGGCTGTTTGCAAGGCTAGGAAAGAGCAGAGCCCCAGTCTTGCTGTTTATCTGCAATGACTGCCAGGGCAAGTGAGGACCAGCAAGACAATTCCTGCCTAGCACCTTCCTTGGAGGAGAGAGAGTGCAACGTTTCATTTTAGCATTCTGGCGCTCACGAGGGAGAAAAACTGCTTTGGCTGTTTGCAAGGCTAGGAAAGAGCAGAGCCCCAGTCTTGCTGTTTATCTGCAATGACTGCCAGGGCAAGTGAGGACCAGCAAGACAATTCCTGCCTAGCACCTTCCTTGGAGGAGAGAGAGTGCAACGTTTCATTTTAGCATTTTTGCGCTCACGAGGGAGACAAACTGCTATGGCTGTTTGCAAGGCTAGGAAAGAGCAGAGCCCCAGTCTTGCTGTTTATCTGCAATGACTGCCAGGGCAAGTGAGGACCAGCAAGACAATTCCTGCCTAGCACCTTCCTTGGAGGAGAGAGAGTGCAACGTTTCATTTTGCTTTTTTCGTGCGAGAGCGAGAAAAAGCAGAGTGCCTGTTTGCAAGGCTAGGAAAGAGCAGAGCCCCAGTCTTGCTGTTTATCTGCAATGACTGCCAGGGCAAGTGAGGACCAGCAAGACAATTCCTGCCTAGCACCTTCCTTGGAGGAGAGAGAGTGCAACGTTTCATTTTAGCATTTTGGCGGTCACGAGGGAGACAAACTGCTTTGGCTGTTTGCACGGCTAGGAAAGAGCAGAGCCCCAGTCTTGCTGTTTATCTGCAATGACTGCCAGGGCAAGTGAGGACCAGCAAGACAATTCCTGCCTAGCACCTTCCTTGGAGGAGAGAGAGTGCAACGTTTCATTTTAGCACTTTGGCGCTCACGAGGGAGACAAACTGCTTTGGCTGTTTGCACGGCTAGGAAAGAGCAGAGCCCCAGTCTTGCTGTTTATCTGCAATGAGTGCCAGGGCAAGTGAGGACCAGCAAGACAATTCCTGCCTAGCACCTTCCTTGGAGGAGAGAGAGTGCAACGTTTCATTTTGCTTTTTGGAGTGCGAGAGTGAGAAAAAGCAGAGTGCCTGTTTGCAAGGCTAGGAAAGAGCAGAGCCCCAGTCTTGCTGTTTATCTGCAATGACTGCCAGGGCAAGTGAGGACCAGCAAGACAATTCCTGCCTAGCACCTTCCTTGGAGGAGAGAGAGTGCAACGTTTCATTTTGCTTTTTGGAGTGCGAGATTGAGAAAAAGCAGAGTGCCTGCTTGCAAGGCTAGGAAAGAGCAGAGCCCCAGTCTTGCTGTTTATCTGCAATGACTGCCAGGGCAAGTGAGGACCAGCAAGACAATTCCTGCCTAGCACCTTCCTTGGAGGAGAGAGAGCGCAACGTTTCATTTTAGCATTTTGGTACTCACGAGGGAGACAAACTGCTTTGGCTGTTTGCAAGGCTAGGAAAGAGCAGAGCCCCAGTCTTGCTGTTTCTCTGCAATGACTGCCAGGGCAAGTGAGGACCAGCAAGACAATTCCTGCCTAGCACCTTCCTTGGAGGAGAGAGAGTGCAACGTTTCATTTTAGCATTTTGGTGCTCACGAGGGAGACAAACTGCTATGGCTGTTTGCAAGGCTAGGAAAGAGCAGAGCCCCAGTCTTGCTGTTTATCTGCAATGACTGCCAGGGCAAGTGAGGACCAGCAAGACAATTCCTGCCTAGCACCTTCCTTGGAGGAGAGAGAGTGCAACGTTTCATTTTGCTTTTTTAGTGCGCGAGTGAGAAAAAGCAGAGTGCCTGTTTGCAAGGCTAGGAAAGAGCAGAGCCCCAGTCTTGCTGTTTATCTGCAATGACTGCCAGGGCAAGTGAGGACCAGCAAGACAATTCCTGCCTAGCACCTTCCCTGGAGGAGAGAGAGTGCAACGTTTCATTTTGCTTTTTGGAGTGCGAGAGTGAGAAAAAGCAGAGTGCCTGTTTGCAAGGCTAGGAAAGAGCAGAGCCCCAGTCTTGCTGTTTATCTGCAATGACTGCCAGGGCAAGTGAGGACCAGCAAGACAATTCCTGCCTAGCACCTTCCTTGGAGGAGAGAGAGTGCAACGTTTCATTTTGCTTTTTAGAGTGCGAGAGTGAGAAAAAGCAGAGTGCCTGTTTGCAAGGCTAGGAAAGAGCTGAGCCCCAGTCTTGCTGTTTATCTGCAATGACTGCCAGGGCAAGTGAGGACCAGCAAGACAATTCCTGCCTAGCACCTTCCTTGGAGGAGAGAGAGCGCAACGTTTCATTTTAGCATTTTGGTACTCACGAGGGAGACAAACTGCTTTGGCTGTTTGCAAGGCTAGGAAAGAGCAGAGCCCCAGTCTTGCTGTTTATATGCAATAACTGCCAGGGCAAGTGAGGACCAGCAAGACAATTCCTGCCTAGCACCTTCCTTGGAGGAGAGAGAGTGCAACGTTTCATTTTGCTTTTTTAGTGCGCGAGTGAGAAAAAGCAGAGTGCCTGTTTGCAAGGCTAGGAAAGAGTAGAGCCCCAGTCTTGCTGTTTATCTGCAATGACTGCCAGGGCAAGTGAGGACCAGCAAGACAATTCCTGCCTAGCACCTTCCTTGGAGGAGAGAGAGTGCAACGTTTCATTTTAGCATTTTGGCGCTCACGAGGGAGACAAACTGCTTTGCCTGTTTGCAAGGCTAGGAATGAGCAGAGCCCCAGTCTTGCTGTTTATCTGCAATGACTGCCAGGGCAAGTGAGGACCAGCAAGACAATTCCTGCCTAGCACCTTCCTTGGAGGAGAGAGAGTGCAACGTTTCATTTTAGCATTTTGGTGGTCACGAGGGAAACAAACTGCTTTGGCTGTTTCCAAGGCTAGGAAAGAGCAGAGCCCCAGTCTTGCTGTTTATCTGCAATGACTGCCAGGGCAAGTGAGGACCAGTAAGACAATTCCTGCCTAGCACCTTCCTTGGAGGAGAGAGAGTGCAACGTTTCATTTTAGCATTCTGGCGCTCACGAGGGAGACAAACTGCTTTGGCTGTTTGCACGGCTAGGAAAGAGCAGAGCCCCAGTCTTGCTGTTTATCTGCAATGACTGCCAGGGCAAGTGAGGACCAGCAAGACAATTCCTGCCTAGCACCGTCCTTGGAGGAGAGAGAGTGCAACGTTTCATTTTGCTTTTTGGAGTGCGAGAGTGAGAAAAACCAGAGTGCCTGTTTGCAAGGCTAAAAAAGAGCAGAGCCCCAGTCTTGCTGTTTATCTGCAATGACTGCCAGGGCAAGTGAGGACCAGCAAGACAATTCCTGCCTAGCACCTTCCTTGGAGGAGAGAGAGTGCAACGTTTCATTTTGCTTTTTGGAGTGCGAGATTGAGAAAAAGCAGAGTGCCTGCTTGCAAGGCTAGGAAAGAGCAGAGCCCCAGTCTTGCTGTTTATCTGCAATGACTGCCAGGGCAAGTGAGGACCAGCAAGACAATTCCTGCCTAGCACCTTCCTTGGAGGAGAGAGAGCGCAACGTTTCATTTTAGCATTTTGGTACTCACGAGGGAGACAAACTGCTTTGGCTGTTTGCAAGGCTAGGAAAGAGCAGAGCCCCAGTCTTGCTGTTTCTCTGCAATGACTGCCAGGGCAAGTGAGGACCAGCAAGACAATTCCTGCCTAGCACCTTCCTTGGAGGAGAGAGAGTGCAACGTTTCATTTTAGCATTTTGGCGCTCACAAGGGAGACAAACTGCTATGGCTGTTTGCAAGGCTAGGAAAGAGCAGAGCCCCAGTCTTGCTGTTTATCTGCAATGACTGCCAGGGCAAGTGAGGACCAGCAAGACAATTCCTGCCTAGCACCTTCCTTGGAGGAGAGAGAGTGCAACGTTTCATTTTGCTTTTTTAGTGCGCGAGTGAGAAAAAGCAGAGTGCCTGTTTGCAAGGCTAGGAAAGAGCAGAGCCCCAGTCTTGCTGTTTATCTGCAATGACTGCCAGGGCAAGTGAGGACCAGCAAGACAATTCCTGCCTAGCACCTTCCTTGGAGGAGAGAGAGTGCAACGTTTCATTTTGCTTTTTGGAGTGCGAGAGTGAGAAAAAGCAGAGTGCCTGTTTGCAAGGCTAGGAAAGAGCAGAGCCCCAGTCTTGCTGTTTATCTGCAATGTCTGCCAGGGCAAGTGAGGACCAGCAAGACAATTCCTGCCTAGCACCTTCCTTGGAGGAGAGAGAGTGCAACGTTTCATTTTGCTTTTTAGAGTGCGAGAGTGAGAAAAAGCAGAGTGCCTGTTTGCAAGGCTAGGAAAGAGCTGAGCCCCAGTCTTGCTGTTTATCTGCAATGACTGCCAGGGCAAGTGAGGACCAGCAAGACAATTCCTGCCTAGCACCTTCCTTGGAGGAGAGAGAGCGCAACGTTTCATTTTAGCATTTTGGTACTCACGAGGGAGACAAACTGCTTTGGCTGTTTGCAAGGCTAGGAAAGAGCAGAGCCCCAGTCTTGCTGTTTATATGCAATAACTGCCAGGGCAAGTGAGGACCAGCAAGACAATTCCTGCCTAGCACCTTCCTTGGAGGAGAGAGAGTGCAACGTTTCATTTTAGCATTTTGGTGGTCACGAGGGAAACAAACTGCTTTGGCTGTTTCCAAGGCTAGGAAAGAGCAGAGCCCCAGTCTTGCTGTTTATCTGCAATGACTGCCAGGGCAAGTGAGGACCAGTAAGACAATTCCTGCCTAGCACCTTCCTTGGAGGAGAGAGAGTGCAACGTTTCATTTTAGCATTCTGGCGCTCACGAGGGAGACAAACTGCTTTGGCTGTTTGCACGGCTAGGAAAGAGCAGAGCCCCAGTCTTGCTGTTTATCTGCAATGACTGCCAGGGCAAGTGAGGACCAGCAAGACAATTCCTGCCTAGCACCGTCCTTGGAGGAGAGAGAGTGCAACGTTTCATTTTGCTTTTTGGAGTGCGAGAGTGAGAAAAACCAGAGTGCCTGTTTGCAAGGCTAAAAAAGAGCAGAGCCCCAGTCTTGCTGTTTATCTGCAATGACTGCCAGGGCAAGTGAGGACCAGCAAGACAATTCCTGCCTAGCACCTTCCTTGGAGGAGAGAGAGTGCAACGTTTCATTTTGCTTTTTGGACTGCGAGAGTGAGAAAAAGCAGAGTGCCTGTTTGCAAGGGTAGGAAAGAGCAGAGCCCCAGTCTTGCTGTTTATCTGCAATGACTGCCAGGGCAAGTGAGGACCAGCAAGACAATTCCTGCCTAGCACCTTCCTTGGAGGAGAGAGAGTGCAACGTTTCATTTTGCTTTTTGGAGTGCGAGAGTGAGAAAAAGCAGAGTGCCTGTTTGCAAGGCTAGGAAAGAGCTGAGCCCCAGTCTTGCTGTTTATCTGCAATAACTGCCAGGGCAAGTGAGGACCAGCAAGACAATTCCTGCCTAGCACCTTCCTTGGAGGAGAGAGAGTGCAACGTTTCATTTTGCTTTTTTAGTGCGCGAGTGAGAAAAAGCAGAGTGCCTGTTTGCAAGGCTAGGAAAGAGTAGAGCCCCAGTCTTGCTGTTTATCTGCAATGACTGCCAGGGCAAGTGAGGACCAGCAAGACAATTCCTGCCTAGCACCTTCCTTGGAGGAGAGAGAGTGCAACGTTTCATTTTAGCATTTTGGCGCTCACGAGGGAGACAAACTGCTTTGCCTGTTTGCAAGGCTAGGAATGAGCAGAGCCCCAGTCTTGCTGTTTATCTGCAATGACTGCCAGGGCAAGTGAGGACCAGCAAGACAATTCCTGCCTAGCACCTTCCTTGGAGGAGAGAGAGTGCAACGTTTCATTTTAGCATTTTGGTGGTCACGAGGGAAACAAACTGCTTTGGCTGTTTCCAAGGCTAGGAAAGAGCAGAGCCCCAGTCTTGCTGTTTATCTGCAATGACTGCCAGGGCAAGTGAGGACCAGTAAGACAATTCCTGCCTAGCACCTTCCTTGGAGGAGAGAGAGTGCAACGTTTCATTTTAGCATTCTGGCGCTCACGAGGGAGACAAACTGCTTTGGCTGTTTGCACGGCTAGGAAAGAGCAGAGCCCCAGTCTTGCTGTTTATCTGCAATGACTGCCAGGGCAAGTGAGGACCAGCAAGACAATTCCTGCCTAGCACCGTCCTTGGAGGAGAGAGAGTGCAACGTTTCATTTTGCTTTTTGGAGTGCGAGAGTGAGAAAAACCAGAGTGCCTGTTTGCAAGGCTAAA
Source organism: Phaethon aethereus (assembly GCF_964289735.1). Classification (NCBI taxonomy): domain Eukaryota; kingdom Metazoa; phylum Chordata; class Aves; order Phaethontiformes; family Phaethontidae; genus Phaethon; species Phaethon aethereus. The sequence continues at coordinate 284,733 of NW_028114060.1, read as the reverse complement.
AAAGAGCAGAGCCCCAGTCTTGCTGTTTATCTGCAATGACTGCCAGGGCAAGTGAGGACCAGCAAGACAATTCCTGCCTAGCACCTTCCTTGGAGGAGAGAGAGTGCAACGTTTCATTTTGCTTTTTGGAGTGCGAGATTGAGAAAAAGCAGAGTGCCTGCTTGCAAGGCTAGGAAAGAGCAGAGCCCCAGTCTTGCTGTTTATCTGCAATGACTGCCAGGGCAAGTGAGGACCAGCAAGACAATTCCTGCCTAGCACCTTCCTTGGAGGAGAGAGAGCGCAACGTTTCATTTTAGCATTTTGGTACTCACGAGGGAGACAAACTGCTTTGGCTGTTTGCAAGGCTAGGAAAGAGCAGAGCCCCAGTCTTGCTGTTTCTCTGCAATGACTGCCAGGGCAAGTGAGGACCAGCAAGACAATTCCTGCCTAGCACCTTCCTTGGAGGAGAGAGAGTGCAACGTTTCATTTTAGCATTTTGGTGCTCACGAGGGAGACAAACTGCTATGGCTGTTTGCAAGGCTAGGAAAGAGCAGAGCCCCAGTCTTGCTGTTTATCTGCAATGACTGCCAGGGCAAGTGAGGACCAGCAAGACAATTCCTGCCTAGCACCTTCCTTGGAGGAGAGAGAGCGCAACGTTTCATTTTAGCATTTTGGTACTCACGAGGGAGACAAACTGCTTTGGCTGTTTGCAAGGCTAGGAAAGAGCAGAGCCCCAGTCTTGCTGTTTATATGCAATAACTGCCAGGGAAAGTGAGGACCAGCAAGACAATTCCTGCCTAGCACCTTCCTTGGAGGAGAGAGAGTGCAACGTTTCATTTTGCTTTTTTAGTGCGCGAGTGAGAAAAAGCAGAGTGCCTGTTTGCAAGGCTAGGAAAGAGCAGAGCCCCAGTCTTGCTGTTTATCTGCAATGACTGCCAGGGCAAGTGAGGACCAGCAAGACAATTCCTGCCTAGCACCTTCCTTGGAGGAGAGAGAGTGCAACGTTTCATTTTGCTTTTTGGAGTGCGAGAGTGAGAAAAAGCAGAGTGCCTGTTTGCAAGGCTAGGAAAGAGCAGAGCCCCAGTCTTGCTGTTTATCTGCAATGTCTGCCAGGGCAAGTGAGGACCAGCAAGACAATTCCTGCCTAGCACCTTCCTTGGAGGAGAGAGAGTGCAACGTTTCATTTTGCTTTTTAGAGTGCGAGAGTGAGAAAAAGCAGAGTGCCTGTTTGCAAGGCTAGGAAAGAGCTGAGCCCCAGTCTTGCTGTTTATCTGCAATGACTGCCAGGGCAAGTGAGGACCAGCAAGACAATTCCTGCCTAGCACCTTCCTTGGAGGAGAGAGAGCGCAACGTTTCATTTTAGCATTTTGGTACTCACGAGGGAGACAAACTGCTTTGGCTGTTTGCAAGGCTAGGAAAGAGCAGAGCCCCAGTCTTGCTGTTTATATGCAATAACTGCCAGGGCAAGTGAGGACCAGCAAGACAATTCCTGCCTAGCACCTTCCTTGGAGGAGAGAGAGTGCAACGTTTCATTTTGCTTTTTTAGTGCGCGAGTGAGAAAAAGCAGAGTGCCTGTTTGCAAGGCTAGGAAAGAGTAGAGCCCCAGTCTTGCTGTTTATCTGCAATGACTGCCAGGGCAAGTGAGGACCAGCAAGACAATTCCTGCCTAGCACCTTCCTTGGAGGAGAGAGAGTGCAACGTTTCATTTTGCTTTTTGGACTGCGAGAGTGAGAAAAAGCAGAGTGCCTGTTTGCAAGGGTAGGAAAGAGCAGAGCCCCAGTCTTGCTGTTTATCTGCAATGACTGCCAGGGCAAGTGAGGACCAGCAAGACAATTCCTGCCTAGCACCTTCCTTGGAGGAGAGAGAGTGCAACGTTTCATTTTGCTTTTTGGAGTGCGAGAGTGAGAAAAAGCAGAGTGCCTGTTTGCAAGGCTAGGAAAGAGCTGAGCCCCAGTCTTGCTGTTTATCTGCAATAACTGCCAGGGCAAGTGAGGACCAGCAAGACAATTCCTGCCTAGCACCTTCCTTGGAGGAGAGAGAGTGCAACGTTTCATTTTGCTTTTTTAGTGCGCGAGTGAGAAAAAGCAGAGTGCCTGTTTGCAAGGCTAGGAAAGAGTAGAGCCCCAGTCTTGCTGTTTATCTGCAATGACTGCCAGGGCAAGTGAGGACCAGCAAGACAATTCCTGCCTAGCACCTTCCTTGGAGGAGAGAGAGTGCAACGTTTCATTTTAGCATTTTGGCGCTCACGAGGGAGACAAACTGCTTTGCCTGTTTGCAAGGCTAGGAAAGAGCAGAGCCCCAGTCTTGCTGTTTATCTGCAATGACTGCCAGGGCAAGTGAGGACCAGCAAGACAATTCCTGCCTAGCACCTTCCTTGGAGGAGAGAAAGTGCAACGTTTCATTTTAGCATTTTGGTGGTCACGAGGGAAACAAACTGCTTTGGCTGTTTCCAAGGCTAGGAAAGAGCAGAGCCCCAGTCTTGCTGTTTATCTGCAATGACTGCCAGGGCAAGTGAGGACCAGTAAGACAATTCCTGCCTAGCACCTTCCTTGGAGGAGAGAGAGTGCAACGTTTCATTTTAGCATTCTGGCGCTCACGAGGGAGACAAACTGCTTTGGCTGTTTGCACGGCTAGGAAAGAGCAGAGCCCCAGTCTTGCTGTTTATCTGCAATGACTGCCAGGGCAAGTGAGGACCAGCAAGACAATTCCTGCCTAGCACCGTCCTTGGAGGAGAGAGAGTGCAACGTTTCATTTTGCTTTTTGGAGTGCGAGAGTGAGAAAAACCAGAGTGCCTGTTTGCAAGGCTAAAAAAGAGCAGAGCCCCAGTCTTGCTGTTTATCTGCAATGACTGCCAGGGCAAGTGAGGACCAGCAAGACAATTCCTGCCTAGCACCTTCCTTGGAGGAGAGAGAGTGCAACGTTTCATTTTGCTTTTTGGAGTGCGAGATTGAGAAAAAGCAGAGTGCCTGCTTGCAAGGCTAGGAAAGAGCAGAGCCCCAGTCTTGCTGTTTATCTGCAATGACTGCCAGGGCAAGTGAGGACCAGCAAGACAATTCCTGCCTAGCACCTTCCTTGGAGGAGAGAGAGCGCAACGTTTCATTTTAGCATTTTGGTACTCACGAGGGAGACAAACTGCTTTGGCTGTTTGCAAGGCTAGGAAAGAGCAGAGCCCCAGTCTTGCTGTTTCTCTGCAATGACTGCCAGGGCAAGTGAGGACCAGCAAGACAATTCCTGCCTAGCACCTTCCTTGGAGGAGAGAGAGTGCAACGTTTCATTTTAGCATTTTGGTGCTCACGAGGGAGACAAACTGCTATGGCTGTTTGCAAGGCTAGGAAAGAGCAGAGCCCCAGTCTTGCTGTTTATCTGCAATGACTGCCAGGGCAAGTGAGGACCAGCAAGACAATTCCTGCCTAGCACCTTCCTTGGAGGAGAGAGAGCGCAACGTTTCATTTTAGCATTTTGGTACTCACGAGGGAGACAAACTGCTTTGGCTGTTTGCAAGGCTAGGAAAGAGCAGAGCCCCAGTCTTGCTGTTTATATGCAATAACTGCCAGGGAAAGTGAGGACCAGCAAGACAATTCCTGCCTAGCACCTTCCTTGGAGGAGAGAGAGTGCAACGTTTCATTTTGCTTTTTTAGTGCGCGAGTGAGAAAAAGCAGAGTGCCTGTTTGCAAGGCTAGGAAAGAGCAGAGCCCCAGTCTTGCTGTTTATCTGCAATGACTGCCAGGGCAAGTGAGGACCAGCAAGACAATTCCTGCCTAGCACCTTCCTTGGAGGAGAGAGAGTGCAACGTTTCATTTTGCTTTTTGGAGTGCGAGAGTGAGAAAAAGCAGAGTGCCTGTTTGCAAGGCTAGGAAAGAGCAGAGCCCCAGTCTTGCTGTTTATCTGCAATGTCTGCCAGGGCAAGTGAGGACCAGCAAGACAATTCCTGCCTAGCACCTTCCTTGGAGGAGAGAGAGTGCAACGTTTCATTTTGCTTTTTAGAGTGCGAGAGTGAGAAAAAGCAGAGTGGCTCTTTGCAAGGCTAGGAAAGAGCTGAGCCCCAGTCTTGCTGTTTATCTGCAATGACTGCCAGGGCAAGTGAGGACCAGCAAGACAATTCCTGCCTAGCACCTTCCTTGGAGGAGAGAGAGCGCAACGTTTCATTTTAGCATTTTGGTACTCACGAGGGAGACAAACTGCTTTGGCTGTTTGCAAGGCTAGGAAAGAGCAGAGCCCCAGTCTTGCTGTTTATATGCAATAACTGCCAGGGCAAGTGAGGACCAGCAAGACAATTCCTGCCTAGCACCTTCCTTGGAGGAGAGAGAGTGCAACGTTTCATTTTGCTTTTTTAGTGCGCAAGTGAGAAAAAGCAGAGTGCCTGTTTGCAAGGCTAGGAAAGAGTAGAGCCCCAGTCTTGCTGTTTATCTGCAATGACTGCCAGGGCAAGTGAGGACCAGCAAGACAATTCCTGCCTAGCACCTTCCTTGGAGGAGAGAGAGTGCAACGTTTCATTTTAGCATTTTGGCGCTCACGAGGGAGACAAACTGCTTTGCCTGTTTGCAAGGCTAGGAATGAGCAGAGCCCCAATCTTGCTGTTTATCTGCAATGACTGCCAGGGCAAGTGAGGACCAGCAAGACAATTCCTGCCTAGCACCTTCCTTGGAGGAGAGAGAGTGCAACGTTTCATTTTAGCATTTTGGTGGTCACGAGGGAAACAAACTGCTTTGGCTGTTTCCAAGGCTAGGAAAGAGCAGAGCCCCAGTCTTGCTGTTTATCTGCAATGACTGCCAGGGCAAGTGAGGACCAGTAAGACAATTCCTGCCTAGCACCTTCCTTGGAGGAGAGAGAGTGCAACGTTTCATTTTAGCATTCTGGCGCTCACGAGGGAGACAAACTGCTTTGGCTGTTTGCACGGCTAGGAAAGAGCAGAGCCCCAGTCTTGCTGTTTATCTGCAATGACTGCCAGGGCAAGTGAGGACCAGCAAGACAATTCCTGCCTAGCACCGTCCTTGGAGGAGAGAGAGTGCAACGTTTCATTTTGCTTTTTGGAGTGCGAGAGTGAGAAAAACCAGAGTGCCTGTTTGCAAGGCTAAAAAAGAGCAGAGCCCCAGTCTTGCTGTTTATCTGCAATGACTGCCAGGGCAAGTGAGGACCAGCAAGACAATTCCTGCCTAGCACCTTCCTTGGAGGAGAGAGAGTGCAACGTTTCATTTTGCTTTTTGGACTGCGAGAGTGAGAAAAAGCAGAGTGCCTGTTTGCAAGGCTAGGAAAGAGCAGAGCCCCAGTCTTGCTGTTTATCTGCAATGACTGCCAGGGCAAGTGAGGACCAGCAAGACAATTCCTGCCTAGCACCTTCCTTGGAGGAGAGAGAGTGCAACGTTTCATTTTGCTTTTTGGAGTGCGAGAGTGAGAAAAAGCAGAGTGCCTGTTTGCAAGGCTAGGAAAGAGCTGAGCCCCAGTCTTGCTGTTTATCTGCAATGACTGCCAGGGCAAGTGAGGACCAGCAAGACAATTCCTGCCTAGCACCTTCCTTGGAGAAGAGAGAGCGCAACGTTTCATTTTAGCATTTTGGTACTCACGAGGGAGACAAACTGCTTTGGCTGTTTGCAAGGCTAGGAAAGAACAGAGCCCCAGTCTTGCTGTTTATCTGCAATGACAGCCAGGGCAAGTGAGGACCAGCAAGACAATTCCTGCCTAGCACCTTCCTTGGAGGAGAGAGAGTGCAACGTTTCATTTTAGCATTTTGGCGCTCACGAGGGAAACAAACTGCTTTGGCTGTTTCCAAGGCTAGGAAAGAGCAGAGCCCCAGTCTTGCTGTTTATCTGCAATGACTGCCAGGGCAAGTGAGGACCAGTAAGACAATTCCTGCCTAGCACCTTCCTTGGAGGAGAGAGAGTGCAACGTTTCATTTTAGCATTCTGGCGCTCACGAGGGAGACAAACTGCTTTGGCTGTTTGCAAGGCTAGGAAAGAGCAGAGCCCCAGTCTTGCTGTTTCTCTGCAATGACTGCCAGGGCAAGTGAGGACCAGCAAGACAATTCCTGCCTAGCACCTTCCTTGGAGGAGAGAGAGTGCAACGTTTCATTTTAGCATTTTGGTGCTCACGAGGGAGACAAACTGCTATGGCTGTTTGCAAGGCTAGGAAAGAGCAGAGCCCCAGTCTTGCTGTTTCTCTGCAATGACTGCCAGGGCAAGTGAGGACCAGCAAGACAATTCCTGCCTAGCACCTTCCTTGGAGGAGAGAGAGTGCAACGTTTCATTTTGCTTTTTTCGTGCGAGAGCGAGAAAAAGCACAGTGCCTGTTTGCAAGGCTAGGAAAGAGCAGAGCCCCAGTCTTGCTGTTTATCTGCAATGACTGCCAGGGCAAGTGAGGACCAGCAAGACAATTCCTGCCTAGCACCTTCCTTGGAGGAGAGAGAGTGCAACGTTTCATTTTAGCATTTTGGCGGTCACGAGGGAGACAAACTGCTTTGGCTGTTTGCACGGCTAGGAAAGAGCAGAGCCCCAGTCTTGCTGTTTATCTGCAATGACTGCCAGGGCAAGTGAGGACCAGCAAGACAATTCCTGCCTAGCACCTTCCTTGGAGGAGAGAGAGTGCAACGTTTCATTTTGCTTTTTGGAGTGCGAGAGTGAGAAAAAGCAGAGTGCCTGTTTGCAAGGCTAGGAAAGAGCAGAGCCCCAGTCTTGCTGTTTATCTGCAATGACTGCCAGGGCAAGTGAGGACCAGCAAGACAATTCCTGCCTAGCACCTTCCTTGGAGGAGAGAGAGTGCAACGTTTCATTTTGCTTTTTGGAGTGCGAGAGTGAGAAAAAGCAGAGTGCCTGCTTGCAAGGCTAGGAAAGAGCAGAGCCCCAGTCTTGCTGTTTATCTGCAATGACTGCCAGGGCAAGTGAGGACCAGCAAGACAATTCCTGCCTAGCACCTTCCTTGGAGGAGAGAGAGCGCAACGTTTCATTTTAGCATTTTGGTACTCACGAGGGAGACAAACTGCTTTGGCTGTTTGCAAGGCTAGGAAAGAGCAGAGCCCCAGTCTTGCTGTTTATCTGCAATGACTGCCAGGGCAAGTGAGGACCAGTAAGACAATTCCTGCCTAGCACCTTCCTTGGAGGAGAGAGAGTGCAACGTTTCATTTTAGCATTCTGGCGCTCACGAGGGAGACAAACTGCTTTGGCTGTTTGCACGGCTAGGAAAGAGCAGAGCCCCAGTCTTGCTGTTTATCTGCAATGACTGCCAGGGCAAGTGAGGACCAGCAAGACAATTCCTGCCTAGCACCGTCCTTGGAGGAGAGAGAGTGCAACGTTTCATTTTGCTTTTTGGAGTGCGAGAGTGAGAAAAACCAGAGTGCCTGTTTGCAAGGCTAAAAAAGAGCAGAGCCCCAGTCTTGCTGTTTATCTGCAATGACTGCCAGGGCAAGTGAGGACCAGCAAGACAATTCCTGCCTAGCACCTTCCTTGGAGGAGAGAGAGTGCAACGTTTCATTTTGCTTTTTGGACTGCGAGAGTGAGAAAAAGCAGAGTGCCTGTTTGCAAGGGTAGGAAAGAGCAGAGCCCCAGTCTTGCTGTTTATCTGCAATGACTGCCAGGGCAAGTGAGGACCAGCAAGACAATTCCTGCCTAGCACCTTCCTTGGAGGAGAGAGAGTGCAACGTTTCATTTTGCTTTTTGGAGTGCGAGAGTGAGAAAAAGCAGAGTGCCTGTTTGCAAGGCTAGGAAAGAGCTGAGCCCCAGTCTTGCTGTTTATCTGCAATAACTGCCAGGGCAAGTGAGGACCAGCAAGACAATTCCTGCCTAGCACCTTCCTTGGAGGAGAGAGAGTGCAACGTTTCATTTTGCTTTTTTAGTGCGCGAGTGAGAAAAAGCAGAGTGCCTGTTTGCAAGGCTAGGAAAGAGTAGAGCCCCAGTCTTGCTGTTTATCTGCAATGACTGCCAGGGCAAGTGAGGACCAGCAAGACAATTCCTGCCTAGCACCTTCCTTGGAGGAGAGAGAGTGCAACGTTTCATTTTAGCATTTTGGCGCTCACGAGGGAGACAAACTGCTTTGCCTGTTTGCAAGGCTAGGAATGAGCAGAGCCCCAGTCTTGCTGTTTATCTGTAATGACTGCCAGGGCAAGTGAGGACCAGCAAGACAATTCCTGCCTAGCACCTTCCTTGGAGGAGAGAGAGTGCAACGTTTCATTTTAGCATTTTGGTGGTCACGAGGGAAACAAACTGCTTTGGCTGTTTCCAAGGCTAGGAAAGAGCAGAGCCCCAGTCTTGCTGTTTATCTGCAATGACTGCCAGGGCAAGTGAGGACCAGTAAGACAATTCCTGCCTAGCACCTTCCTTGGAGGAGAGAGAGTGCAACGTTTCATTTTAGCATTCTGGCGCTCACGAGGGAGACAAACTGCTTTGGCTGTTTGCACGGCTAGGAAAGAGCAGAGCCCCAGTCTTGCTGTTTATCTGCAATGACTGCCAGGGCAAGTGAGGACCAGCAAGACAATTCCTGCCTAGCACCGTCCTTGGAGGAGAGAGAGTGCAACGTTTCATTTTGCTTTTTGGAGTGCGAGAGTGAGAAAAACCAGAGTGCCTGTTTGCAAGGCTAAAAAAGAGCAGAGCCCCAGTCTTGCTGTTTATCTGCAATGACTGCCAGGGCAAGTGAGGACCAGCAAGACAATTCCTGCCTAGCACCTTCCTTGGAGGAGAGAGAGTGCAACGTTTCATTTTGCTTTTTGGAGTGCGAGATTGAGAAAAAGCAGAGTGCCTGCTTGCAAGGCTAGGAAAGAGCAGAGCCCCAGTCTTGCTGTTTATCTGCAATGACTGCCAGGGCAAGTGAGGACCAGCAAGACAATTCCTGCCTAGCACCTTCCTTGGAGGAGAGAGAGCGCAACGTTTCATTTTAGCATTTTGGTACTCACGAGGGAGACAAACTGCTTTGGCTGTTTGCAAGGCTAGGAAAGAGCAGAGCCCCAGTCTTGCTGTTTCTCTGCAATGACTGCCAGGGCAAGTGAGGACCAGCAAGACAATTCCTGCCTAGCACCTTCCTTGGAGGAGAGAGAGTGCAACGTTTCATTTTAGCATTTTGGTGCTCACGAGGGAGACAAACTGCTATGGCTGTTTGCAAGGCTAGGAAAGAGCAGAGCCCCAGTCTTGCTGTTTATCTGCAATGACTGCCAGGGCAAGTGAGGACCAGCAAGACAATTCCTGCCTAGCACCTTCCTTGGAGGAGAGAGAGCGCAACGTTTCATTTTAGCATTTTGGTACTCACGAGGGAGACAAACTGCTTTGGCTGTTTGCAAGGCTAGGAAAGAGCAGAGCCCCAGTCTTGCTGTTTATATGCAATAACTGCCAGGGAAAGTGAGGACCAGCAAGACAATTCCTGCCTAGCACCTTCCTTGGAGGAGAGAGAGTGCAACGTTTCATTTTGCTTTTTTAGTGCGCGAGTGAGAAAAAGCAGAGTGCCTGTTTGCAAGGCTAGGAAAGAGCAGAGCCCCAGTCTTGCTGTTTATCTGCAATGACTGCCAGGGCAAGTGAGGACCAGCAAGACAATTCCTGCCTAGCACCTTCCTTGGAGGAGAGAGAGTGCAACGTTTCATTTTGCTTTTTGGAGTGCGAGAGTGAGAAAAAGCAGAGTGCCTGTTTGCAAGGCTAGGAAAGAGCAGAGCCCCAGTCTTGCTGTTTATCTGCAATGTCTGCCAGGGCAAGTGAGGACCAGCAAGACAATTCCTGCCTAGCACCTTCCTTGGAGGAGAGAGAGTGCAACGTTTCATTTTGCTTTTTAGAGTGCGAGAGTGAGAAAAAGCAGAGTGCCTGTTTGCAAGGCTAGGAAAGAGCTGAGCCCCAGTCTTGCTGTTTATCTGCAATGACTGCCAGGGCAAGTGAGGACCAGCAAGACAATTCCTGCCTAGCACCTTCCTTGGAGGAGAGAGAGCGCAACGTTTCATTTTAGCATTTTGGTACTCACGAGGGAGACAAACTGCTTTGGCTGTTTGCAAGGCTAGGAAAGAGCAGAGCCCCAGTCTTGCTGTTTATATGCAATAACTGCCAGGGCAAGTGAGGACCAGCAAGACAATTCCTGCCTAGCACCTTCCTTGGAGGAGAGAGAGTGCAACGTTTCATTTTGCTTTTTTAGTGCGCGAGTGAGAAAAAGCAGAGTGCCTGTTTGCAAGGCTAGGAAAGAGTAGAGCCCCAGTCTTGCTGTTTATCTGCAATGACTGCCAGGGCAAGTGAGGACCAGCAAGACAATTCCTGCCTAGCACCTTCCTTGGAGGAGAGAGAGTGCAACGTTTCATTTTGCTTTTTGGACTGCGAGAGTGAGAAAAAGCAGAGTGCCTGTTTGCAAGGGTAGGAAAGAGCAGAGCCCCAGTCTTGCTGTTTATCTGCAATGACTGCCAGGGCAAGTGAGGACCAGCAAGACAATTCCTGCCTAGCACCTTCCTTGGAGGAGAGAGAGTGCAACGTTTCATTTTGCTTTTTGGAGTGCGAGAGTGAGAAAAAGCAGAGTGCCTGTTTGCAAGGCTAGGAAAGAGCTGAGCCCCAGTCTTGCTGTTTATCTGCAATAACTGCCAGGGCAAGTGAGGACCAGCAAGACAATTCCTGCCTAGCACCTTCCTTGGAGGAGAGAGAGTGCAACGTTTCATTTTGCTTTTTTAGTGCGCGAGTGAGAAAAAGCAGAGTGCCTGTTTGCAAGGCTAGGAAAGAGTAGAGCCCCAGTCTTGCTGTTTATCTGCAATGACTGCCAGGGCAAGTGAGGACCAGCAAGACAATTCCTGCCTAGCACCTTCCTTGGAGGAGAGAGAGTGCAACGTTTCATTTTAGCATTTTGGCGCTCACGAGGGAGACAAACTGCTTTGCCTGTTTGCAAGGCTAGGAATGAGCAGAGCCCCAGTCTTGCTGTTTATCTGCAATGACTGCCAGGGCAAGTGAGGACCAGCAAGACAATTCCTGCCTAGCACCTTCCTTGGAGGAGAGAAAGTGCAACGTTTCATTTTAGCATTTTGGTGGTCACGAGGGAAACAAACTGCTTTGGCTGTTTCCAAGGCTAGGAAAGAGCAGAGCCCCAGTCTTGCTGTTTATCTGCAATGACTGCCAGGGCAAGTGAGGACCAGTAAGACAATTCCTGCCTAGCACCTTCCTTGGAGGAGAGAGAGTGCAACGTTTCATTTTAGCATTCTGGCGCTCACGAGGGAGACAAACTGCTTTGGCTGTTTGCACGGCTAGGAAAGAGCAGAGCCCCAGTCTTGCTGTTTATCTGCAATGACTGCCAGGGCAAGTGAGGACCAGCAAGACAATTCCTGCCTAGCACCGTCCTTGGAGGAGAGAGAGTGCAACGTTTCATTTTGCTTTTTGGAGTGCGAGAGTGAGAAAAACCAGAGTGCCTGTTTGCAAGGCTAAAAAAGAGCAGAGCCCCAGTCTTGCTGTTTATCTGCAATGACTGCCAGGGCAAGTGAGGACCAGCAAGACAATTCCTGCCTAGCACCTTCCTTGGAGGAGAGAGAGTGCAACGTTTCATTTTGCTTTTTGGAGTGCGAGATTGAGAAAAAGCAGAGTGCCTGCTTGCAAGGCTAGGAAAGAGCAGAGCCCCAGTCTTGCTGTTTATCTGCAATGACTGCCAGAGCAAGTGAGGACCAGCAAGACAATTCCTGCCTAGCACCTTCCTTGGAGGAGAGAGAGCGCAACGTTTCATTTTAGCATTTTGGTACTCACGAGGGAGACAAACTGCTTTGGCTGTTTGCAAGGCTAGGAAAGAGCAGAGCCCCAGTCTTGCTGTTTCTCTGCAATGACTGCCAGGGCAAGTGAGGACCAGCAAGACAATTCCTGCCTAGCACCTTCCTTGGAGGAGAGAGAGTGCAACGTTTCATTTTAGCATTTTGGTGCTCACGAGGGAGACAAACTGCTATGGCTGTTTGCAAGGCTAGGAAAGAGCAGAGCCCCAGTCTTGCTGTTTATCTGCAATGACTGCCAGGGCAAGTGAGGACCAGCAAGACAATTCCTGCCTAGCACCTTCCTTGGAGGAGAGAGAGCGCAACGTTTCATTTTAGCATTTTGGTACTCACGAGGGAGACAAACTGCTTTGGCTGTTTGCAAGGCTAGGAAAGAGCAGAGCCCCAGTCTTGCTGTTTATATGCAATAACTGCCAGGGAAAGTGAGGACCAGCAAGACAATTCCTGCCTAGCACCTTCCTTGGAGGAGAGAGAGTGCAACGTTTCATTTTGCTTTTTTAGTGCGCGAGTGAGAAAAAGCAGAGTGCCTGTTTGCAAGGCTAGGAAAGAGCAGAGCCCCAGTCTTGCTGTTTATCTGCAATGACTGCCAGGGCAAGTGAGGACCAGCAAGACAATTCCTGCCTAGCACCTTCCTTGGAGGAGAGAGAGTGCAACGTTTCATTTTGCTTTTTGGAGTGCGAGAGTGAGAAAAAGCAGAGTGCCTGTTTGCAAGGCTAGGAAAGAGCAGAGCCCCAGTCTTGCTGTTTATCTGCAATGTCTGCCAGGGCAAGTGAGGACCAGCAAGACAATTCCTGCCTAGCACCTTCCTTGGAGGAGAGAGAGTGCAACGTTTCATTTTGCTTTTTAGAGTGCGAGAGTGAGAAAAAGCAGAGTGCCTGTTTGCAAGGCTAGGAAAGAGCTGAGCCCCAGTCTTGCTGTTTATCTGCAATGACTGCCAGGGCAAGTGAGGACCAGCAAGACAATTCCTGCCTAGCACCTTCCTTGGAGGAGAGAGAGCGCAACGTTTCATTTTAGCATTTTGGTACTCACGAGGGAGACAAACTGCTTTGGCTGTTTGCAAGGCTAGGAAAGAGCAGAGCCCCAGTCTTGCTGTTTATATGCAATAACTGCCAGGGCAAGTGAGGACCAGCAAGACAATTCCTGCCTAGCACCTTCCTTGGAGGAGAGAGAGTGCAACGTTTCATTTTGCTTTTTTAGTGCGCAAGTGAGAAAAAGCAGAGTGCCTGTTTGCAAGGCTAGGAAAGAGTAGAGCCCCAGTCTTGCTGTTTATCTGCAATGACTGCCAGGGCAAGTGAGGACCAGCAAGACAATTCCTGCCTAGCACCTTCCTTGGAGGAGAGAGAGTGCAACGTTTCATTTTAGCATTTTGGCGCTCACGAGGGAGACAAACTGCTTTGCCTGTTTGCAAGGCTAGGAATGAGCAGAGCCCCAGTCTTGCTGTTTATCTGCAATGACTGCCAGGGCAAGTGAGGACCAGCAAGACAATTCCTGCCTAGCACCTTCCTTGGAGGAGAGAGAGTGCAACGTTTCATTTTAGCATTTTGGTGGTCACGAGGGAAACAAACTGCTTTGGCTGTTTCCAAGGCTAGGAAAGAGCAGAGCCCCAGTCTTGCTGTTTATCTGCAATGACTGCCAGGGCAAGTGAGGACCAGTAAGACAATTCCTGCCTAGCACCTTCCTTGGAGGAGAGAGAGTGCAACGTTTCATTTTAGCATTCTGGCGCTCACGAGGGAGACAAACTGCTTTGGCTGTTTGCACGGCTAGGAAAGAGCAGAGCCCCAGTCTTGCTGTTTATCTGCAATGACTGCCAGGGCAAGTGAGGACCAGCAAGACAATTCCTGCCTAGCACCGTCCTTGGAGGAGAGAGAGTGCAACGTTTCATTTTGCTTTTTGGAGTGCGAGAGTGAGAAAAACCAGAGTGCCTGTTTGCAAGGCTAAAAAAGAGCAGAGCCCCAGTCTTGCTGTTTATCTGCAATGACTGCCAGGGCAAGTGAGGACCAGCAAGACAATTCCTGCCTAGCACCTTCCTTGGAGGAGAGAGAGTGCAACGTTTCATTTTGCTTTTTGGACTGCGAGAGTGAGAAAAAGCAGAGTGCCTGTTTGCAAGGCTAGGAAAGAGCAGAGCCCCAGTCTTGCTGTTTATCTGCAATGACTGCCAGGGCAAGTGAGGACCAGCAAGACAATTCCTGCCTAGCACCTTCCTTGGAGGAGAGAGAGTGCAACGTTTCATTTTGCTTTTTGGAGTGCGAGAGTGAGAAAAAGCAGAGTGCCTGTTTGCAAGGCTAGGAAAGAGCTGAGCCCCAGTCTTGCTGTTTATCTGCAATGACTGCCAGGGCAAGTGAGGACCAGCAAGACAATTCCTGCCTAGCACCTTCCTTGGAGAAGAGAGAGCGCAACGTTTCATTTTAGCATTTTGGTACTCACGAGGGAGACAAACTGCTTTGGCTGTTTGCAAGGCTAGGAAAGAACAGAGCCCCAGTCTTGCTGTTTATCTGCAATGACAGCCAGGGCAAGTGAGGACCAGCAAGACAATTCCTGCCTAGCACCTTCCTTGGAGGAGAGAGAGTGCAACGTTTCATTTTAGCATTTTGGCGCTCACGAGGGAGACAAACTGCTTTGGCTGTTTCCAAGGCTAGGAAAGAGCAGAGCCCCAGTCTTGCTGTTTATCTGCAATGACTGCCAGGGCAAGTGAGGACCAGTAAGACAATTCCTGCCTAGCACCTTCCTTGGAGGAGAGAGAGTGCAACGTTTCATTTTAGCATTCTGGCGCTCACGAGGGAGACAAACTGCTTTGGCTGTTTGCAAGGCTAGGAAAGAGCAGAGCCCCAGTCTTGCTGTTTCTCTGCAATGACTGCCAGGGCAAGTGAGGACCAGCAAGACAATTCCTGCCTAGCACCTTCCTTGGAGGAGAGAGAGTGCAACGTTTCATTTTAGCATTTTGGTGCTCACGAGGGAGACAAACTGCTATGGCTGTTTGCAAGGCTAGGAAAGAGCAGAGCCCCAGTCTTGCTGTTTCTCTGCAATGACTGCCAGGGCAAGTGAGGACCAGCAAGACAATTCCTGCCTAGCACCTTCCTTGGAGGAGAGAGAGTGCAACGTTTCATTTTGCTTTTTTCGTGCGAGAGCGAGAAAAAGCACAGTGCCTGTTTGCAAGGCTAGGAAAGAGCAGAGCCCCAGTCTTGCTGTTTATCTGCAATGACTGCCAGGGCAAGTGAGGACCAGCAAGACAATTCCTGCCTAGCACCTTCCTTGGAGGAGAGAGAGTGCAACGTTTCATTTTAGCATTTTGGCGGTCACGAGGGAGACAAACTGCTTTGGCTGTTTGCACGGCTAGGAAAGAGCAGAGCCCCAGTCTTGCTGTTTATCTGCAATGACTGCCAGGGCAAGTGAGGACCAGCAAGACAATTCCTGCCTAGCACCTTCCTTGGAGGAGAGAGAGTGCAACGTTTCATTTTGCTTTTTGGAGTGCGAGAGTGAGAAAAAGCAGAGTGCCTGTTTCCAAGGCTAGGAAAGAGCAGAGCCCCAGTCTTGCTGTTTATCTGCAATGACTGCCAGGGCAAGTGAGGACCAGCAAGACAATTCCTGCCTAGCACCTTCCTTGGAGGAGAGAGAGTGCAACGTTTCATTTTGCTTTTTGGAGTGCGAGAGTGAGAAAAAGCAGAGTGCCTGCTTGCAAGGCTAGGAAAGAGCAGAGCCCCAGTCTTGCTGTTTATCTGCAATGACTGCCAGGGCAAGTGAGGACCAGCAAGACAATTCCTGCCTAGCACCTTCCTTGGAGGAGAGAGAGCGCAACGTTTCATTTTAGCATTTTGGTACTCACGAGGGAGACAAACTGCTTTGGCTGTTTGCAAGGCTAGGAAAGAGCAGAGCCCCAGTCTTGCTGTTTCTCTGCAATGACTGCCAGGGCAAGTGAGGACCAGCAAGACAATTCCTGCCTAGCACCTTCCTTGGAGGAGAGAGAGTGCAACGTTTCATTTTAGCATTTTGGTGCTCACGAGGGAGACAAACTGCTATGGCTGTTTGCAAGGCTAGGAAAGAGCAGAGCCCCAGTCTTGCTGTTTATCTGCAATGACTGCCAGGGCAAGTGAGGACCAGCAAGACAATTCCTGCCTAGCACCTTCCTTGGAGGAGAGAGAGCGCAACGTTTCATTTTAGCATTTTGGTACTCACGAGGGAGACAAACTGCTTTGGCTGTTTGCAAGGCTAGGAAAGAGCAGAGCCCCAGTCTTGCTGTTTATATGCAATAACTGCCAGGGAAAGTGAGGACCAGCAAGACAATTCCTGCCTAGCACCTTCCTTGGAGGAGAGAGAGTGCAACGTTTCATTTTGCTTTTTTAGTGCGCGAGTGAGAAAAAGCAGAGTGCCTGTTTGCAAGGCTAGGAAAGAGCAGAGCCCCAGTCTTGCTGTTTATCTGCAATGACTGCCAGGGCAAGTGAGGACCAGCAAGACAATTCCTGCCTAGCACCTTCCTTGGAGGAGAGAGAGTGCAACGTTTCATTTTGCTTTTTGGAGTGCGAGAGTGAGAAAAAGCAGAGTGCCTGTTTGCAAGGCTAGGAAAGAGCAGAGCTCCAGTCTTGCTGTTTATCTGCAATGTCTGCCAGGGCAAGTGAGGACCAGCAAGACAATTCCTGCCTAGCACCTTCCTTGGAGGAGAGAGAGTGCAACGTTTCATTTTGCTTTTTAGAGTGCGAGAGTGAGAAAAAGCAGAGTGCCTGTTTGCAAGGCTAGGAAAGAGCTGAGCCCCAGTCTTGCTGTTTATCTGCAATGACTGCCAGGGCAAGTGAGGACCAGCAAGACAATTCCTGCCTAGCACCTTCCTTGGAGGAGAGAGAGCGCAACGTTTCATTTTAGCATTTTGGTACTCACGAGGGAGACAAACTGCTTTGGCTGTTTGCAAGGCTAGGAAAGAGCAGAGCCCCAGTCTTGCTGTTTATCTGCAATGACTGCCAGGGCAAGTGAGGACCAGCAAGACAATTCCTGCCTAGCACCTTCCTTGGAGGAGAGAGAGTGCAACGTTTCATTTTGCTTTTTTAGTGCGCGAGTGAGAAAAAGCAGAGTGCCTGTTTGCAAGGCTAGGAAAGAGTAGAGCCCCAGTCTTGCTGTTTATCTGCAATGACTGCCAGGGCAAGTGAGGACCAGCAAGACAATTCCTGCCTAGCACCTTCCTTGGAGGAGAGAGAGTGCAACGTTTCATTTTAGCATTTTGGCCCTCACGAGGGAGACAAACTGCTTTGCCTGTTTGCAAGGCTAGGAATGAGCAGAGCCCCAGTCTTGCTGTTTATCTGCAATGACTGCCAGGGCAAGTGAGGACCAGCAAGACAATTCCTGCCTAGCACCTTCCTTGGAGGAGAGAGAGTGCAACGTTTCATTTTAGCATTTTGGTGGTCACGAGGGAAACAAACTGCTTTGGCTGTTTCCAAGGCTAGGAAAGAGCAGAGCCCGAGTCTTGCTGTTTATCTGCAATGACTGCCAGGGCAAGTGAGGACCAGTAAGACAATTCCTGCCTAGCACCTTCCTTGGAGGAGAGAGAGTGCAACGTTTCATTTTAGCATTCTGGAGCTCACGAGGGAGACAAACTGCTTTGGCTTTTTGCACGGCTAGGAAAGAGCAGAGCCCCAGTCTTGCTGTTTATCTGCAATGACTGCCAGGGCAAGTGAGGACCAGCAAGACAATTCCTGCCTAGCACCGTCCTTGGAGGAGAGAGAGTGCAACGTTTCATTTTGCTTTTTGGAGTGCGAGAGTGAGAAAAAGCACAGTGCCTGTTTGCAAGGCTAAAAAAGAGCAGAGCCCCAGTCTTGCTGTTTATCTGCAATGACTGCCAGGGCAAGTGAGGACCAGCAAGACAATTCCTGCCTAGCACCTTCCTTGGAGGAGAGAGAGTGCAACGTTTCATTTTAGCATTTTGGCGCTCACGAGGGAAACAAACTGCTTTGGCTGTTTCCAAGGCTAGGAAAGAGCAGAGCCCCAGTCTTGCTGTTTATCTGCAATGACTGCCAGGGCAAGTGAGGACCAGTAAGACAATTCCTGCCTAGCACCTTCCTTGGAGGAGAGAGAGTGCAACGTTTCATTTTAGCATTCTGGCGCTCACGAGGGAGACAAACTGCTTTGGCTCTTTGCAAGGCTAGGAAAGAGCAGAGCCCCAGTCTTGCTGTTTCTCTGCAATGACTGCCAGGGCAAGTGAGGACCAGCAAGACAATTCCTGCCTAGCACCTTCCTTGGAGGAGAGAGAGTGCAACGTTTCATTTTGCTTTTTTCGTGCGAGAGCGAGAAAAAGCACAGTGCCTGTTTGCAAGGCTAGGAAAGAGCAGAGCCCCAGTCTTGCTGTTTATCTGCAATGACTGCCAGGGCAAGTGAGGACCAGCAAGACAATTCCTGCCTAGCACCTTCCTTGGAGGAGAGAGAGTGCAACGTTTCATTTTAGCATTTTGGCGCTCACGAGGGAGACAAACTGCTTTGCCTGTTTGCAAGGCTAGGAATGAGCAGAGCCCCAATCTTGCTGTTTATCTGCAATGACTGCCAGGGCAAGTGAGGACCAGCAAGACAATTCCTGCCTAGCACCTTCCTTGGAGGAGAGAGAGTGCAACGTTTCATTTTGCTTTTTGGAGTGCGAGAGTGAGAAAAAGCAGAGTGCCTGTTTGCAAGGCTAGGAAAGAGCAGAGCCCCAGTCTTGCTGTTTATCTGCAATGACTGCCAGGGCAAGTGAGGACCAGCAAGACAATTCCTGCCTAGCACCTTCCTTGGAGGAGAGAGAGTGCAACGTTTCATTTTGCTTTTTGGAGTGCGAGAGTGAGAAAAAGCAGAGTGCCTGTTTGCAAGGCTAGGAAAGAGCTGAGCCCCAGTCTTGCTGTTTATCTGCAATGACTGCCAGGGCAAGTGAGGACCAGCAAGACAATTCCTGCCTAGCACCTTCCTTGGAGGAGAGAGAGTGCAACGATTCATTTTAGCATTCTGGTGCTCACGAGGGAGACAAACTGCTATGGCTGTTTGCAAGGCTAGGAAAGAGCAGAGCCCCAGTCTTGCTGTTTATCTGCAATGACTGCCAGGGCAAGTGAGGACCAGCAAGACAATTCCTGCCTAGCGCCTTCCTTGGAGGAGAGAGAGCGCAACGTTTCATTTTGCTTTTTGGAGTGCGAGAGTGAGAAAAAGCAGAGTGCCTGTTTGCAAGGCTAGGAAAGAGCTGAGCCCCAGTCTTGCTGTTTATCTGCAATGACTGCCAGGGAAAGTGAGGACCAGCAAGACAATTCCTGCCTAGCACCTTCCTTGGAGGAGAGAGAGCGCAACGTTTCATTTTAGCATTTTGGTACTCACGAGGAAGACAAACTGCTTTGGCTGTTTGCAAGGCTAGGAAAGAGCAGAGCCCCAGTCTTGCTGTTTATATGCAATAACTGCCAGGGCAAGTGAGGACCAGCAAGACAATTCCTGCCTAGCACCTTCCTTGGAGGAGAGAGAGTGCAAGGTTTCATTTTAGCATTTTGGCGCTCACGAGGGAAACAAACTGCTTTGGCTGTTTCCAAGGCTAGGAAAGAGCAGAGCCCCAGTCTTGCTGTTTATCTGCAATGACTGCCAGGGCAAGTGAGGACCAGTAAGACAATTCCTGCCTAGCACCTTCCTTGGAGGAGAGAGAGTGCAACGTTCCATTTTAGCATTCTGGCGCTCACGAGGGAGACAAACTGCTTTGGCTGTTTGCAAGGCTAGGAAAGAGCAGAGCCCCAGTCTTGCTGTTTCTCTGCAATGACTGCCAGGGCAAGTGAGGACCAGCAAGACAATTCCTGCCTAGCACCTTCCTTGGAGGAGAGAGAGTGCAACGTTTCATTTTGCTTTTTTCGTGCGAGAGCGAGAAAAAGCACAGTGCCTGTTTGCAAGGCTAGGAAAGAGCAGAGCCCCAGTCTTGTTGTTTATCTGCAATGACTGCCAGGGCAAGTGAGGACCAGCAAGACAATTCCTGCCTAGCACCTTCCTTGGAGGAGAGAGAGTGCAACGTTTCATTTTAGCATTTTGGCGGTCACGAGGGAGACAAACTGCTTTGGCTGTTTGCACGGCTAGGAAAGAGCAGAGCCCCAGTCTTGCTGTTTATCTGCAATGACTGCCAGGGCAAGTGAGGACCAGCAAGACAATTCCTGCCTAGCACCTTCCTTGGAGGAGAGAGAGTGCAACGTTTCATTTTGCTTTTTGGAGTGCGAGAGTGAGAAAAAGCAGAGTGCCTGTTTGCAAGGCTAGGAAAGAGCAGAGCCCCAGTCTTGCTGTTTATCTGCAATGACTGCCAGGGCAAGTGAGGACCAGCAAGACAATTCCTGCCTAGCACCTTCCTTGGAGGAGAGAGAGTGCAACGTTTCACTTTAGCATTTTGGCGCTCATGAGGGAGACAAACTGCTTTGCCTGTTTGCAAGGCTAGGAATGAGCAGAGCCCCAGTCTTGCTGTTTATCTGCAATGACTGCCAGGGCAAGTGAGGACCAGCAAGACAATTCCTGCCTAGCACCTTCCTTGGAGGAGAGAGAGTGCAACGTTTCATTTTGCTTTTTGGACTGCGAGAGTGAGAAAAAGCAGAGTGCCTGTTTGCAAGGCTAGGAAAGAGCAGAGCCCCAGTCTTGCTGTTTATCTGCAATGACTGCCAGGGCAAGTGAGGACCAGCAAGACAATTCCTGCCTAGCACCTTCCTTGGAGGAGAGAGAGTGCAACGTTCCATTTTAGCATTCTGGCGCTCACGAGGGAGACAAACTGCTTTGGCTGTTTGCAAGGCTAGGAAAGAGCAGAGCCCCAGTCTTGCTGTTTCTCTGCAATGACTGCCAGGGCAAGTGAGGACCAGCAAGACAATTCCTGCCTAGCACCTTCCTTGGAGGAGAGAGAGTGCAACGTTTCATTTTGCTTTTTTCGTGCGAGAGCGAGAAAAAGCACAGTGCCTGTTTGCAAGGCTAGGAAAGAGCAGAGCCCCAGTCTTGTTGTTTATCTGCAATGACTGCCAGGGCAAGTGAGGACCAGCAAGACAATTCCTGCCTAGCACCTTCCTTGGAGGAGAGAGAGTGCAACGTTTCATTTTAGCATTTTGGCGGTCACGAGGGAGACAAACTGCTTTGGCTGTTTGCACGGCTAGGAAAGAGCAGAGCCCCAGTCTTGCTGTTTATCTGCAATGACTGCCAGGGCAAGTGAGGACCAGCAAGACAATTCCTGCCTAGCACCTTCCTTGGAGGAGAGAGAGTGCAACGTTTCATTTTGCTTTTTGGAGTGCGAGAGTGAGAAAAAGCAGAGTGCCTGTTTGCAAGGCTAGGAAAGAGCAGAGCCCCAGTCTTGCTGTTTATCTGCAATGACTGCCAGGGCAAGTGAGGACCAGCAAGACAATTCCTGCCTAGCACCTTCCTTGGAGGAGAGAGAGTGCAACGTTTCACTTTAGCATTTTGGCGCTCATGAGGGAGACAAACTGCTTTGCCTGTTTGCAAGGCTAGGAATGAGCAGAGCCCCAGTCTTGCTGTTTATCTGCAATGACTGCCAGGGCAAGTGAGGACCAGCAAGACAATTCCTGCCTAGCACCTTCCTTGGAGGAGAGAGAGTGCAACGTTTCATTTTGCTTTTTGGACTGCGAGAGTGAGAAAAAGCAGAGTGCCTGTTTGCAAGGCTAGGAAAGAGCAGAGCCCCAGTCTTGCTGTTTATCTGCAATGACTGCCAGGGCAAGTGAGGACCAGCAAGACAATTCCTGTCTAGCACCTTCCTAGGAGGAGAGAGAGTGCAAAGTTTCATTTTAGCATTTTGGCGCTCACGAGGGAGACAAACTGCTTTGGCTGTTTGCACGGCTAGGAAAGAGCAGAGCCCCAGTCTTGCTGTTTATCTGCAATGACTGCCAGGGCAAGTGAGGACCAGCAAGACAATTCCTGCCTAGCACCTTCCTTGGAGGAGAGAGAGTGCAACGTTTCATTTTGCTTTTTGGAGTGCGAGAGTGAGAAAAAGCAGAGTGCCTGTTTGCAAGGCTAGGAAAGAGCAGAGCCCCAGTCTTGCTGTTTATCTGCAATGACTGCCAGGGCAAGTGAGGACCAGCAAGACAATTCCTGCCTAGCACCTTCCTTGGAGGAGAGAGAGTGCAACGTTTCATTTTGCTTTTTGGAGTGCGAGAGTGAGAAAAAGCAGAGTGCCTGTTTGCAAGGCTAGGAAAGAGCTGAGCCCCAGTCTTGCTGTTTATCTGCAATGACTGCCAGGGCAAGTGAGGACCAGCAAGACAATTCCTGCCTAGCACCTTCCTTGGAGGAGAGAGAGTGCAACGATTCATTTTAGCATTCTGGTGCTCACGAGGGAGACAAACTGCTATGGCTGTTTGCAAGGGTAGGAAAGAGCAGAGCCCCAGTCTTGCTGTTTATCTGCAATGACTGCCAGGGCAAGTGAGGACCAGCAAGACAATTCCTGCCTAGCGCCTTCCTTGGAGGAGAGAGAGCGCAACGTTTCATTTTGCTTTTTGGAGTGCGAGAGTGAGAAAAAGCAGAGTGCCTGTTTGCAAGGCTAGGAAAGAGCTGAGCCCCAGTCTTGCTGTTTATCTGCAATGACTGCCAGGGAAAGTGAGGACCAGCAAGACAATTCCTGCCTAGCACCTTCCTTGGAGGAGAGAGAGCGCAACGTTTCATTTTAGCATTTTGGTACTCACGAGGAAGACAAACTGCTTTGGCTGTTTGCAAGGCTAGGAAAGAGCAGAGCCCCAGTCTTGCTGTTTATATGCAATAACTGCCAGGGCAAGTGAGGACCAGCAAGACAATTCCTGCCTAGCACCTTCCTTGTAGGAGAGAGAGTGCAACGTTTCATTTTAGCATTCTGGCGCTCACGAGGGAGACAAACTGCTTTGGCTGTTTGCAAGGCTAGGAAAGAGCAGAGCCCCAGTCTTGCTGTTTCTCTGCAATGACTGCCAGGGCAAGTGAGGACCAGCAAGACAATTCCTGCCTAGCACCTTCCTTGGAGGAGAGAGAGTGCAACGTTTCATTTTGCTTTTTTCGTGCGAGAGCGAGAAAAAGCACAGTGCCTGTTTGCAAGGCTAGGAAAGAGCAGAGCCCCAGTCTTGTTGTTTATCTGCAATGACTGCCAGGGCAAGTGAGGACCAGCAAGACAATTCCTGCCTAGCACCTTCCTTGGAGGAGAGAGAGTGCAACGTTTCATTTTAGCATTTTGGCGGTCACGAGGGAGACAAACTGCTTTGGCTGTTTGCACGGCTAGGAAAGAGCAGAGCCCCAGTCTTGCTGTTTATCTGCAATGACTGCCAGGGCAAGTGAGGACCAGCAAGACAATTCCTGCCTAGCACCTTCCTTGGAGGAGAGAGAGTGCAACGTTTCATTTTGCTTTTTGGACTGCGAGAGTGAGAAAAAGCAGAGTGCCTGTTTGCAAGGCTAGGAAAGAGCAGAGCCCCAGTCTTGCTGTTTATCTGCAATGACTGCCAGGGCAAGTGAGGACCAGCAAGACAATTCCTGCCTAGCACCTTCCTTGGAGGAGAGAGAGTGCAACGTTTCACTTTAGCATTTTGGCGCTCATGAGGGAGACAAACTGCTTTGCCTGTTTGCAAGGCTAGGAATGAGCAGAGCCCCAGTCTTGCTGTTTATCTGCAATGACTGCCAGGGCAAGTGAGGACCAGCAAGACAATTCCTGCCTAGCACCTTCCTTGGAGGAGAGAGAGTGCAACGTTTCATTTTAGCATTTTGGCGCTCACGAGGGAGACAAACTGCTTTGGCTGTTTGCACGGCTAGGAAAGAGCAGAGCCCCAGTCTTGCTGTTTATCTGCAATGACTGCCAGGGCAAGTGAGGACCAGCAAGACAATTCCTGCCTAGCACCTTCCTTGGAGGAGAGAGAGTGCAACGTTTCATTTTAGCGTTTTGGTGGTCACGAGGGAAACAAACTGCTTTGGCTGTTTCCAAGGCTAGGAAAGAGCAGAGCCCCAGTCTTGCTGTTTATCTGCAATGACTGCCAGGGCAAGTGAGGACCAGTAAGACAATTCCTGCCTAGCACCTTCCTTGGAGGAGAGAGAGTGCAACGTTTCATTTTAGCATTCTGGCGCTCACGAGGGAGACAAACTGCTTTGGCTGTTTGCAAGGCTAGGAAAGAGCAGAGCCCCAGTCTTGCTGTTTCTCTGCAATGACTGCCAGGGCAAGTGAGGACCAGCAAGACAATTCCTGCCTAGCGCCTTCCTTGGAGGAGAGAGAGCGCAACGTTTCATTTTGCTTTTTGGAGTGCGAGAGTGAGAAAAAGCAGAGTGCCTGTTTGCAAGGCTAGGAAAGAGCTGAGCCCCAGTCTTGCTGTTTATCTGCAATGACTGCCAGGGCAAGTGAGGACCAGCAAGACAATTCCTGCCTAGCACCTTCCTTGGAGGAGAGAGAGCGCAACGTTTCATTTTAGCATTTTGGTACTCACGAGGGAGACAAACTGCTTTGGCTGTTTGCAAGGCTAGGAAAGAGCAGAGCCCCAGTCTTGCTGTTTATATGCAATAACTGCCAGGGCAAGTGAGGACCAGCAAGACAATTCCTGCCTAGCACCTTCCTTGGAGGAGAGAGTGCAACGTTTCATTTTGCTTTTTTAGTGCGCGAGTGAGAAAAAGCAGAGTGCCTGTTTGCAAGGCTAGGAAAGAGCAGAGCCCCAGTCTTGCTGTTTATCTGCAATGACTGCCAGGGCAAGTGAGGACCAGCAAGACAATTCCTGCCTAGCACCTTCCTTGGAGGAGAGAGAGTGCAACGTTTCATTTTAGCATTTTGGCGCTCACGAGCGAGACAAACTGCTTTGGCTGTTTGCAAGGCTAGGAAAGAGCAGAGCCCCAGTCTTGCTGTTTATCTGCAATGACTGCCAGGGCAAGTGAGGACCAGCAAGACAATTCCTGCCTAGCGCCTTCCTTGGAGGAGAGAGAGCGCAACGTTTCATTTTGCTTTTTGGAGTGCGAGAGTGAGAAAAAGCAGAGTGCCTGTTTGCAAGGCTAGGAAAGAGCTGAGCCCCAGTCTTGCTGTTTATCTGCAATGACTGCCAGGGCACGTGAGGACCAGCAAGACAATTCCTGCCTAGCACCTTCCTTGGAGGAGAGAGAGCGCAACATTTCATTTTAGCATTTTGGTACTCACGAGGGAGACAAACTGCTTTGGCTGTTTGCAAGGCTAGGAAAGAGCAGAGCCCCAGTCTTGCTGTTTATATGCAATAACTGCCAGGGCAAGTGAGGACCAGCAAGACAATTCCTGCCTAGCACCTTCCTTGGAGGAGAGAGAGTGCAACGTTTCATTTTGCTTTTTTAGTGCGCGAGTGAGAAAAAGCAGAGTGCCTGTTTGCAAGGCTAGGAAAGAGCAGAGCCCCAGTCTTGCTGTTTATCTGCAATGACTGCCAGGGCAAGTGAGGACCAGCAAGACAATTCCTGCCTAGCACCTTCCTTGGAGGAGAGAGAGTGCAACGTTTCATTTTGCTTTTTGGAGTGCGAGAGTGAGAAAAAGCAGAGTGCCTGTTTGCACGGCTAGGAAAGAGCAGAGCCCCAGTCTTGCTGTTTATCTGCAATGACTGCCAGGGCAAGTGAGGACCAGCAAGACAATTCCTGCCTAGCACCTTCCTTGGAGGAGAGAGAGTGCAACGTTTCATTTTGCTTTTTGGAGTGCGAGAGTGAGAAAAAGCAGAGTGCCTGTTTGCAAGGCTAGGAAAGAGCTGAGCCCCAGTCTTGCTGGTTATCTGCAATGACTGCCAGGGCAAGTGAGGACCAGCAAGACAATTCCTGCCTAGCACCTTCCTTGGAGGAGAGAGTGCAACGTTTCATTTTGCTTTTTTAGTGCGCGAGTGAGAAAAAGCAGAGTGCCTGTTTGCAAGGCTAGGAAAGAGCAGAGCCCCAGTCTTGCTGTTTATCTGCAATGACTGCCAGGGCAAGTGAGGACCAGCAAGACAATTCCTGCCTAGCACCTTCCTTGGAGGAGAGAGAGTGCAACGTTTCATTTTAGCATTTTGGCGCTCACGAGCGAGACAAACTGCTTTGGCTGTTTGCAAGGCTAGGAAAGAGCAGAGCCCCAGTCTTGCTGTTTATCTGCAATGACTGCCAGGGCAAGTGAGGACCAGCAAGACAATTCCTGCCTAGCGCCTTCCTTGGAGGAGAGAGAGCGCAACGTTTCATTTTGCTTTTTGGAGTGCGAGAGTGAGAAAAAGCAGAGTGCCTGTTTGCAAGGCTAGGAAAGAGCTGAGCCCCAGTCTTGCTGTTTATCTGCAATGACTGCCAGGGCAAGTGAGGACCAGCAAGACAATTCCTGCCTAGCACCTTCCTTGGAGGAGAGAGAGCGCAACATTTCATTTTAGCATTTTGGTACTCACGAGGGAGACAAACTGCTTTGGCTGTTTGCAAGGCTAGGAAAGAGCAGAGCCCCAGTCTTGCTGTTTATATGCAATAACTGCCAGGGCAAGTGAGGACCAGCAAGACAATTCCTGCCTAGCACCTTCCTTGGAGGAGAGAGAGTGCAACGTTTCATTTTGCTTTTTTAGTGCGCGAGTGAGAAAAAGCAGAGTGCCTGTTTGCAAGGCTAGGAAAGAGCAGAGCCCCAGTCTTGCTGTTTATCTGCAATGACTGCCAGGGCAAGTGAGGACCAGCAAGACAATTCCTGCCTAGCACCTTCCTTGGAGGAGAGAGAGTGCAACGTTTCATTTTGCTTTTTGGAGTGCGAGAGTGAGAAAAAGCAGAGTGCCTGTTTGCACGGCTAGGAAAGAGCAGAGCCCCAGTCTTGCTGTTTATCTGCAATGACTGCCAGGGCAAGTGAGGACCAGCAAGACAATTCCTGCCTAGCACCTTCCTTGGAGGAGAGAGAGTGCAACGTTTCATTTTGCTTTTTGGAGTGCGAGAGTGAGAAAAAGCAGAGTGCCTGTTTGCAAGGCTAGGAAAGAGCTGAGCCCCAGTCTTGCTGGTTATCTGCAATGACTGCCAGGGCAAGTGAGGACCAGCAAGACAATTCCTGCCTAGCACCTTCCTTGGAGGAGAGAGAGCGCAACGTTTCATTTTAGCATTTTGGTACTCACGAGGGAGACAAACTGCTTTGGCTGTTTGCAAGGCTAGGAAAGAGCAGAGCCCCAGTCTTGCTGTTTATCTGCAATGACTGCCAGGGCAAGTGAGGACCAGCAAGACAATTCCTGCCTAGCACCTTCCTTGGAGGAGAGAGAGTGCAACGTTTCATTTTAGCATTTTGGCGCTCATGAGGGAGACAAACTGCTTTGCCTGTTTGCAAGGCTAGGAATGAGCAGAGCCCCAGTCTTGCTGTTTATCTGCAATGACTGCCAGGGCAAGTGAGGACCAGCAAGACAATTCCTGCCTAGCACCTTCCTTGGAGGAGAGAGAGTGCAACGTTTCATTTTAGCATTTTGGCGCTCACGAGGGAGACAAACTGCTTTGGCTGTTTGCACGGCTAGGAAAGAGCAGAGCCCCAGTCTTGCTGTTTATCTGCAATGACTGCCAGGGCAAGTGAGGACCAGCAAGACAATTCCTGCCTAGCACCTTCCTTGGAGGAGAGAGAGTGCAACGTTTCATTTTAGCGTTTTGGTGGTCACGAGTGAAACAAACTGCTTTGGCTGTTTCCAAGGCTAGGAAAGAGCAGAGCCCCAGTCTTGCTCTTTATCTGCAATGACTGCCAGGGCAAGTGAGGACCAGTAAGACAATTCCTGCCTAGCACCTTCCTTGGAGGAGAGAGAGTGCAACGTTTCATTTTAGCATTCTGGCGCTCACGAGGGAGACAAACTGCTTTGGCTGTTTGCAAGGCTAGGAAAGAGCAGAGCCCCAGTCTTACTGTTTCTCTGCAATGACTGCCAGGGAAAGTGAGGACCAGCAAGACAGTTCCTGCCTAGCACCTTCCTTGGAGGAGAGAGAGTGCAACGTTTCATTTTAGCATTTTGGTGCTCACGAGGGAGACAAACTGCTATGGCTGTTTGCAAGGCTAGGAAAGAGCAGAGCCCCAGTCTTGCTGTTTATCTGCAATGACTGCCAGGGCAAGTGAGGACCAGCAAGACAATTCCTGCCTAGCACCTTCCTTGGAGGAGAGAGAGTGCAACGTTTCATTTTGCTTTTTGGACTGCGAGAGTGAGAAAAAGCAGAGTGCCTGTTTGCAAGGCTAGGAAAGAGCAGAGCCCCAGTCTTGCTGTTTATCTGCAATGACTGCCAGGGCAAGTGAGGACCAGCAAGACAATTCCTGCCTAGCACCTTCCTTAGAGGAGAGAGAGTGCAACGTTTCAATTAGCATTTTGGCGCTTAAGAGGGAGACAAACTGCTTTGGCTGTTTGCAAGGCTAGGAAAGAGCAGAGCCCCAGTCTTGCTGTTTATCTGCAATGACTGCCAGGGCAAGTGAGGATCAGCAAGACAATTCCGTCCTAGGACCTTCCTTGGAGTAGAGGGAGTGCAACGTTTCATTTTAGCATTTTGGCGCTCACGAGCGAGACAAAATGCTTTGGCTGTTTCCAAGGCTAGGAAAGAGCAGAGCCCCAGTCTTGCTGTTTCTCTGCAATGACTGCCAGGGCAAGTGAGGACCAGCAAGACAATTCCTGCCTAGCACCTTCCTAGGAGGAGAGAGAGTGCAAAGTTTCATTTTAGCATTTTGGCGCTCACGAGGGAGACAAACTGCTTTGGCTGTTTGCAAGGCTAGGAAAGAGCAGAGCCCCAGTCTTGCTGTTTATCTGCAATGACTGCCAGGGCAAGTGAGGACCAGCAAGAAAATTCCTGCCTAGCACGTTCCTTGGAGGAGAGAGTGTGCAACGTTTCATTTTAGCATTTTGGCACTCACGAGGGAGACAAACTTCTTTGGCTGTTTGCAAGGCCAGTAAAGAGCAGAGCCCGAGTCTTGCTGTTTATCTGCAATGTCTGCCAGGGTAAGTGAGGATCAGCAAGACAATTCCTGCCTAGCACCTTCCTTGGAGTAGAGAGAGTGCAACGTTTCATTTTAGCATTTTGGCGCTCACGAGCGAGACAAACTGCTTTGGCTGTTTGTAAAGGCTAGGAAAGAGCTAAGCCCCAGTCTTGCTATTTATCTGTAATGACTGCCAGGGAAAGTGAGGACCAGCAAGACAATTCCTGCCTAGCACCTTCCTTGGAAGAGAGAGTGTGCAACGTTTCATTTTAGCATTTTGGCGCTCACGAGGGAGACAAACTGCTTTGGCTGTTTGCAAGGCTAGGAAAGAGCAGAGCCCCAGTCTTGCTGTTTATCTGCAATGACTGCCAGGGCAAGTGAGGACCAGCAAGACAATTCCTGCCTAGCACCTTCCTTGGAGGAGAGAGAGTGCAACGTTTCATTTTAGCATTTTGGCGCTCACGAGGGAGACGAACTTCTGTTGCTGTTTGCAAGGCTAGGAAAGAGCAGAGCCCCAGTCTTGCTGTTTATCTGCAATGACTGCCAGGGCAAGTGAGGACCAGCAAGACAATTCCTGCCTAGCACCTTCCTTGGAGGAGAGAGAGTGCAACGTTTCATTTTAGCATTTTGGCGCTCACGAGGGAGACGAACTTCTGTTGCTGTTTGCAAGGCTAGGAAAGAGCAGAGCCCCAGTCTTGCTGTTTATCTGTAATGACTGCCAGGGAAAGTGAGGACCAGCAAGACAATTCCTGCCTACCACCTTCCTTGGAGGAGAGAGAGTGCAACGTTTCATTTTAGCATTTTGGCGCTCACGAGGGAGACAAACTGCTTTGGCTGTTTGCAAGGCTAGGAAAGAGCAGAGCCCCAGTCTTGCTGTTTATCTGCAATGACTGCCAGGGCAAGTGAGGACCAGCAAGACAATTCCTGCCTAGCACCTTCCTTGGAGGAGAGAGAGTGCAACGTTTCATTTTAGCTTTTTGGCGCTCACAAGGGAGACAAAGTGCTTTGGCTGTTTGCAAGGCTAGGAAAGAGCAGAGCCCCAGTCTTGCTGTTTATCTGCAATGACTGCCAGGGCAAGTGAGGACCAGCAAGACAATTCCTGCCTAGCACCTTCCTTGGAGGAGAGAGAGTGCAACGTTTCATTTTAGCATTTTGGCGCTCACGAGCGAGACAAACTGCTTTGGCTGTTTGCAAGGCTAGGAAAGAGCAGAGCCCCAGTCTTGCTGTTTATCTGCAATGACTGCCAGGGCAAGTGAGGACCAGCAAGACAATTCCTGCCTAGCGCCTTCCTTGGAGGAGAGAGAGCGCAACGTTTCATTTTGCTTTTTGGAGTGCGAGAGTGAGAAAAAGCAGAGTGCCTGTTTGCAAGGCTAGGAAAGAGCTGAGCCCCAGTCTTGCTGTTTATCTGCAATGACTGCCAGGGCAAGTGAGGACCAGCAAGACAATTCCTGCCTAGCACCTTCCTTGGAGAAGAGAGAGCGCAACATTTCATTTTAGCATTTTGGTACTCACGAGGGAGACAAACTGCTTTGGCTGTTTGCAAGGCTAGGAAAGAGCAGAGCCCCAGTCTTGCTGTTTATATGCAATAACTGCCAGGGCAAGTGAGGACCAGCAAGACAATTCCTGCCTAGCACCTTCCTTGGAGGAGAGAGAGTGCAACGTTTCATTTTGCTTTTTTAGTGCGCGAGTGAGAAAAAGCAGAGTGCCTGTTTGCAAGGCTAGGAAAGAGCAGAGCCCCAGTCTTGCTGTTTATCTGCAATGACTGCCAGGGCAAGTGAGGACCAGCAAGACAATTCCTGCCTAGCACCTTCCTTGGAGGAGAGAGAGTGCAACGTTTCATTTTGCTTTTTGGACTGCGAGAGTGAGAAAAAGCAGAGTGCCTGTTTGCACGGCTAGGAAAGAGCAGAGCCCCAGTCTTGCTGTTTATCTGCAATGACTGCCAGGGCAAGTGAGGACCAGCAAGACAATTCCTGCCTAGCACCTTCCTTGGAGGAGAGAGAGTGCAACGTTTCATTTTGCTTTTTGGAGTGCGAGAGTGAGAAAAAGCAGAGTGCCTGTTTGCAAGGCTAGGAAAGAGCTGAGCCCCAGTCTTGCTGGTTATCTGCAATGACTGCCAGGGCAAGTGAGGACCAGCAAGACAATTCCTGCCTAGCACCTTCCTTGGAGGAGAGAGAGCGCAACGTTTCATTTTAGCATTTTGGTACTCACGAGGGAGACAAACTGCTTTGGCTGTTTGCAAGGCTAGGAAAGAGCAGAGCCCCAGTCTTGCTGTTTATCTGCAATGACTGCCAGGGCAAGTGAGGACCAGCAAGACAATTCCTGCCTAGCACCTTCCTTGGAGGAGAGAGAGTGCAACGTTTCATTTTAGCATTTTGGCGCTCATGAGGGAGACAAACTGCTTTGCCTGTTTGCAAGGCTAGGAATGAGCAGAGCCCCAGTCTTGCTGTTTATCTGCAATGACTGCCAGGGCAAGTGAGGACCAGTAAGACAATTCCTGCCTAGCACCTTCCTTGGAGGAGAGAGAGTGCAACGTTTCATTTTAGCATTTTGGCGCTCACGAGGGAGACAAACTGCTTTGGCTGTTTGCACGGCTAGGAAAGAGCAGAGCCCCAGTCTTGCTGTTTATCTGTAATGACTGCCAGGGAAAGTGAGGACCAGCAAGACAATTCCTGCCTACCACCTTCCTTGGAGGAGAGAGAGTGCAACGTTTCATTTTAGCATTTTGGCGCTCACGAGGGAGACCAACTGCTTTGGCTGTTTGCGAGGCTAGGAAAGAGCAGAGCCCCAGTCTTGCTGTTTATCTGCAATGACTGCCAGGGCAAGTGAGGACCAGCAAGACAATTCCTGCCTAGCACCTTCCTTGGAGGAGAGAGAGTGCAACGTTTCATTTTGATTTTGGAGTGCGAGAGTGAGAAAAAGCAGAGTGCCTGTTAGCAGGGCTAGGAAAGAGCAGAGCCCGAGTCTTGCTGTTTATCTGCAATGACTGCCAGGGCAAGTGAGGACCAGCGAGACAATTCCTGCCTAGCACCTTCCTTGGAGGAGAGAGAGTGCAACGTTTCATTTTGCTTTTTGGAGTGCGAGAGTGAGAAAAAGCAGAGTGCCTGTTAGCAGGGCTAGGAAAGAGCAGAGCCCGAGTCTTGCTGTTTATCTGCAATGACTGCCAGGGCAAGTGAGGACCAGCAAGACAATTCCTGCCTAGCGCCTTCCTTGGAGGAGAGAGAGCGCAACGTTTCATTTTGCTTTTTGGAGTGCGAGAGTGAGAAAAAGCAGAGTGCCTGTTTGCAAGGCTAGGAAAGAGCTGAGCCCCAGTCTTGCTGTTTATCTGCAATGACTGCCAGGGCAAGTGAGGACCAGCAAGACAATTCCTGCCTAGCACCTTCCTTGGAGGAGAGAGAGCGCAACATTTCATTTTAGCATTTTGGTACTCACGAGGGAGACAAACTGCTTTGGCTGTTTGCAAGGCTAGGAAAGAGCAGAGCCCCAGTCTTGCTGTTTATATGCAATAACTGCCAGGGCAAGTGAGGACCAGCAAGACAATTCCTGCCTAGCACCTTCCTTGGAGGAGAGAGAGTGCAACGTTTCATTTTGCTTTTTGGAGTGCGAGAGTGAGAAAAAGCAGAGTGCCTGTTTGCAAGGCTAGGAAAGAGCAGAGCCCCAGTCTTGCTGTTTATCTGCAATGACTGCCAGGGCAAGTGAGGACCAGCAAGACAATTCCTGCCTAGCACCTTCCTTGGAGGAGAGAGAGTGCAACGTTTCATTTTGCTTTTTGGAGTGCGAGAGTGAGAAAAAGCAGAGTGCCTGTTTGCACGGCTAGGAAAGAGCAGAGCCCCAGTCTTGCTGTTTATCTGCAATGACTGCCAGGGCAAGTGAGGACCAGCAAGACAATTCCTGCCTAGCACCTTCCTTGGAGGAGAGAGAGTGCAACGTTTCATTTTGCTTTTTGGAGTGCGAGAGTGAGAAAAAGCAGAGTGCCTGTTTGCAAGGCTAGGAAAGAGCTGAGCCCCAGTCTTGCTGGTTATCTGCAATGACTGCCAGGGCAAGTGAGGACCAGCAAGACAATTCCTGCCTAGCACCTTCCTTGGAGGAGAGAGAGCGCAACGTTTCATTTTAGCATTTTGGTACTCACGAGGGAGACAAACTGCTTTGGCTGTTTGCAAGGCTAGGAAAGAGCAGAGCCCCAGTCTTGCTGTTTATCTGCAATGACTGCCAGGGCAAGTGAGGACCAGCAAGACAATTCCTGCCTAGCACCTTCCTTGGAGGAGAGAGAGTGCAACGTTTCATTTTAGCATTTTGGCGCTCATGAGGGAGACAAACTGCTTTGCCTGTTTGCAAGGCTAGGAATGAGCAGAGCCCCAGTCTTGCTGTTTATCTGCAATGACTGCCAGGGCAAGTGAGGACCAGCAAGACAATTCCTGCCTAGCACCTTCCTTGGAGGAGAGAGAGTGCAACGTTTCATTTTAGCATTTTGGCGCTCACGAGGGAGACAAACTGCTTTGGCTGTTTGCACGGCTAGGAAATAGCAGAGCCCCAGTCTTGCTGTTTATCTGCAATGACTGCCAGGGCAAGTGAGGACCAGCAAGACAAATCCTGCCTAGCACCTTCCTTGGAGGAGAGAGAGTGCAACGTTTCATTTTAGCGTTTTGGTGGTCACGAGGGAAACAAACTGCTTTGGCTGTTTCCAAGGCTAGGAAAGAGCAGAGCCCCAGTCTTGCTCTTTATCTGCAATGACTGCCAGGGCAAGTGAGGACCAGTAAGACAATTCCTGCCTAGCACCTTCCTTGGAGGAGAGAGAGTGCAACGTTTCATTTTAGCATTCTGGCGCTCACGAGGGAGACAAACTGCTTTGGCTGTTTGCAAGGCTAGGAAAGAGCAGAGCCCCAGTCTTACTGTTTCTCTGCAATGACTGCCAGGGAAAGTGAGGACCAGCAAGACAATTCCTGCCTAGCACCTTCCTTGGAGGAGAGAGAGTGCAACGTTTCATTTTAGCATTTTGGTGCTCACGAGGGAGACAAACTGCTATGGCTGTTTGCAAGGCTAGGAAAGAGCAGAGCCCCAGTCTTGCTGTTTATCTGCAATGACTGCCAGGGCAAGTGAGGACCAGCAAGACAATTCCTGCCTAGCACCTTCCTTGGAGGAGAGAGAGTGCAACGTTTCATTTTAGCATTTTGGCGCTCACGAGGGAGACAAACTGCTATGGCTGTTTGCACGGCTAGGAAAGAGCAGAGCCCCAGTCTTGCTGTTTATCTGCAATGACTGCCAGGGCAAGTGAGGACCAGCAAGACAATTCCTGCCTAGCACCTTCCTTGGAGGAGAGAGAGTGCAACGTTTCATTTTGCTTTTTGGAGTGCGAGAGTGAGAAAAAGCAGAGTGCCTGTTTGCAAGGCTAGGAAAGAGCAGAGCCCCAGTCTTGCTGTTTATCTGCAATGACTGCCAGGGCAAGTGAGGACCAGCAAGACAATTCCTGCCTAGCACCTTCCTTGGAGGAGAGAGAGTGCAACGTTTCATTTTGCTTTTTGGACTGCGAGAGTGAGAAAAAGCAGAGTGCCTGTTTGCAAGGCTAGGAAAGAGCAGAGCCCCAGTCTTGCTGTTTATCTGCAATGACTGCCAGGGCAAGTGAGGACCAGCAAGACAATTCCTGCCTAGCACCTTCCTTAGAGGAGAGAGAGTGCAACGTTTCAATTAGCATTTTGGCGCTTAAGAGGGAGACAAACTGCTTTGGCTGTTTGCAAGGCTAGGAAAGAGCAGAGCCCCAGTCTTGCTGTTTATCTGCAATGACTGCCAGGGCAAGTGAGGATCAGCAAGACAATTCCGTCCTAGGACCTTCCTTGGAGTAGAGAGAGTGCAACGTTTCATTTTAGCATTTTGGCGCTCACGAGCGAGACAAAATGCTTTGGCTGTTTCCAAGGCTAGGAAAGAGCAGAGCCCCAGTCTTGCTGTTTCTCTGCAATGACTGCCAGGGCAAGTGAGGACCAGCAAGACAATTCCTGCCTAGCACCTTCCTAGGAGGAGAGAGAGTGCAAAGTTTCATTTTAGCATTTTGGCGCTCACGAGGGAGACAAACTGCTTTGGCTGTTTGCAAGGCTAGGAAAGAGCAGAGCCCCAGTCTTGCTGTTTATCTGCAATGACTGCCAGGGCAAGTGAGGACCAGCAAGAAAATTACTGCCTAGCACGTTCCTTGGAGGAGAGAGTGTGCAACGTTTCATTTTAGCATTTTGGCACTCACGAGGGAGACAAACTTCTTTGGCTGTTTGCAAGGCCAGTAAAGAGCAGAGCCCGAGTCTTGCTGTTTATCTGCAATGTCTGCCAGGGTAAGTGAGGATCAGCAAGACAATTCCTGCCTAGCACCTTCCTTGGAAGAGAGAGTGTGCAACGTTTCATTTTAGCATTTTGGCGCTCACGAGGGAGACAAACTGCTTTGGCTGTTTGCAAGGCTAGGAAAGAGCAGAGCCCCAGTCTTGCTGTTTATCTGCAATGACTGCCAGGGCAAGTGAGGACCAGCAAGACAATTCCTGCCTAGCACCTTCCTTGGAGGAGAGAGAGTGCAACGTTTCATTTTAGCATTTTGGCGCTCACGAGGGAGACGAACTTCTGTTCCTGTTTGCAAGGCTAGGAAAGAGCAGAGCCCCAGTCTTGCTGTTTATCTGCAATGACTGCCAGGGCAAGTGAGGACCAGCAAGACAATTCCTGCCTAGCACCTTCCTTGGAGGAGAGAGAGTGCAACGTTTCATTTTAGCATTTTGGCGCTCACGAGGGAGACGAACTTCTGTTGCTGTTTGCAAGGCTAGGAAAGAGCAGAGCCCCAGTCTTGCTGTTTATCTGTAATGACTGCCAGGGAAAGTGAGGACCAGCAAGACAATTCCTGCCTACCACCTTCCTTGGAGGAGAGAGAGTGCAACGTTTCATTTTAGCATTTTGGCGCTCACGAGGGAGACAAACTGCTTTGGCTGTTTGCAAGGCTAGGAAAGAGCAGAGCCCCAGTCTTGCTGTTTATCTGCAATGACTGCCAGGGCAAGTGAGGACCAGCAAGACAATTCCTGCCTAGCACCTTCCTTGGAGGAGAGAGAGTGCAACGTTTCATTTTAGCTTTTTGGCGCTCACAAGGGAGACAAAGTGCTTTGGCTGTTTGCAAGGCTAGGAAAGAGCAGAGCCCCAGTCTTGCTGTTTATCTGCAATGACTGCCAGGGCAAGTGAGGACCAGCAAGACAATTCCTGCCTAGCACCTTCCTTGGAGGAGAGAGAGTGCAACGTTTCATTTTAGCATTTTGGCGCTCACGAGCGAGACAAACTGCTTTGGCTGTTTGCAAGGCTAGGAAAGAGCAGAGCCCCAGTCTTGCTGTTTATCTGCAATGACTGCCAGGGCAAGTGAGGACCAGCAAGACAATTCCTGCCTAGCGCCTTCCTTGGAGGAGAGAGAGCGCAACGTTTCATTTTGCTTTTTGGAGTGCGAGAGTGAGAAAAAGCAGAGTGCCTGTTTGCAAGGCTAGGAAAGAGCTGAGCCCCAGTCTTGCTGTTTATCTGCAATGACTGCCAGGGCAAGTGAGGACCAGCAAGACAATTCCTGCCTAGCACCTTCCTTGGAGAAGAGAGAGCGCAACATTTCATTTTAGCATTTTGGTACTCACGAGGGAGACAAACTGCTTTGGCTGTTTGCAAGGCTAGGAAAGAGCAGAGCCCCAGTCTTGCTGTTTATATGCAATAACTGCCAGGGCAAGTGAGGACCAGCAAGACAATTCCTGCCTAGCACCTTCCTTGGAGGAGAGAGAGTGCAACGTTTCATTTTGCTTTTTTAGTGCGCGAGTGAGAAAAAGCAGAGTGCCTGTTTGCAAGGCTAGGAAAGAGCAGAGCCCCAGTCTTGCTGTTTATCTGCAATGACTGCCAGGGCAAGTGAGGACCAGCAAGACAATTCCTGCCTAGCACCTTCCTTGGAGGAGAGAGAGTGCAACGTTTCATTTTGCTTTTTGGACTGCGAGAGTGAGAAAAAGCAGAGTGCCTGTTTGCACGGCTAGGAAAGAGCAGAGCCCCAGTCTTGCTGTTTATCTGCAATGACTGCCAGGGCAAGTGAGGACCAGCAAGACAATTCCTGCCTAGCACCTTCCTTGGAGGAGAGAGAGTGCAACGTTTCATTTTGCTTTTTGGAGTGCGAGAGTGAGAAAAAGCAGAGTGCCTGTTTGCAAAGCTAGGAAAGAGCTGAGCCCCAGTCTTGCTGGTTATCTGCAATGACTGCCAGGGCAAGTGAGGACCAGCAAGACAATTCCTGCCTAGCACCTTCCTTGGAGGAGAGAGAGCGCAACGTTTCATTTTAGCATTTTGGTACTCACGAGGGAGACAAACTGCTTTGGCTGTTTGCAAGGCTAGGAAAGAGCAGAGCCCCAGTCTTGCTGTTTATCTGCAATGACTGCCAGGGCAAGTGAGGACCAGCAAGACAATTCCTGCCTAGCACCTTCCTTGGAGGAGAGAGAGTGCAACGTTTCATTTTAGCATTTTGGCGCTCATGAGGGAGACAAACTGCTTTGCCTGTTTGCAAGGCTAGGAATGAGCAGAGCCCCAGTCTTGCTGTTTATCTGCAATGACTGCCAGGGCAAGTGAGGACCAGTAAGACAATTCCTGCCTAGCACCTTCCTTGGAGGAGAGAGAGTGCAACGTTTCATTTTAGCATTTTGGCGCTCACGAGGGAGACAAACTGCTTTGGCTGTTTGCACGGCTAGGAAAGAGCAGAGCCCCAGTCTTGCTGTTTATCTGTAATGACTGCCAGGGAAAGTGAGGACCAGCAAGACAATTCCTGCCTACCACCTTCCTTGGAGGAGAGAGAGTGCAACGTTTCATTTTAGCATTTTGGCGCTCACGAGGGAGACAAACTGCTTTGGCTGTTTGCACGGCTAGGAAAGAGCAGAGCCCCAGTCTTGCTGTTTATCTGTAATGACTGCCAGGGAAAGTGAGGACCAGCAAGACAATTCCTGCCTACCACCTTCCTTGGAGTAGAGAGAGTGCAACGTTTCATTTTAGCATTTTGGCGCTCACGAGGGAGACAAACTCCTTTGGCTGTTTGCAAGGCTAGGAGAGAGCAGAGCCCGAGTCTTGCTGTTTATCTGCAATGACTGCCAGGGCAAGTGAGGACCAGCAAGACAATTCCTGCCTAGCACCTTCCTTGGAGGAGAGAGAGTGCAACGTTTCATTTTAGCTTTTTGGCGCTCACAAGGGAGACAAAGTGCTTTGGCTGTTTGCAAGGCTAGGAAAGAGCAGAGCCCCAGTCTTGCTGTTTATCTGCAATGACTGCCAGGGCAAGTGAGGACCAGCAAGACAATTCCTGCCTAGCGCCTTCCTTGGAGGAGAGAGAGCGCAACGTTTCATTTTGCTTTTTGGAGTGCGAGAGTGAGAAAAAGCAGAGTGCCTGTTTGCAAGGCTAGGAAAGAGCTGAGCCCCAGTCTTGCTGTTTATCTGCAATGACTGCCAGGGCAAGTGAGGACCAGCAAGACAATTCCTGCCTAGCACCTTCCTTGGAGAAGAGAGAGCGCAACATTTCATTTTAGCATTTTGGTACTCACGAGGGAGACAAACTGCTTTGGCTGTTTGCAAGGCTAGGAAAGAGCAGAGCCCCAGTCTTGCTGTTTATATGCAATAACTGCCAGGGCAAGTGAGGACCAGCAAGACAATTCCTGCCTAGCACCTTCCTTGGAGGAGAGAGAGTGCAACGTTTCATTTTGCTTTTTTAGTGCGCGAGTGAGAAAAAGCAGAGTGCCTGTTTGCAAGGCTAGGAAAGAGCAGAGCCCCAGTCTTGCTGTTTATCTGCAATGACTGCCAGGGCAAGTGAGGACCAGCAAGACAATTCCTGCCTAGCACCTTCCTTGGAGGAGAGAGAGTGCAACGTTTCATTTTGCTTTTTGGACTGCGAGAGTGAGAAAAAGCAGAGTGCCTGTTTGCACGGCTAGGAAAGAGCAGAGCCCCAGTCTTGCTGTTTATCTGCAATGACTGCCAGGGCAAGTGAGGACCAGCAAGACAATTCCTGCCTAGCACCTTCCTTGGAGGAGAGAGAGTGCAACGTTTCATTTTGCTTTTTGGAGTGCGAGAGTGAGAAAAAGCAGAGTGCCTGTTTGCAAAGCTAGGAAAGAGCTGAGCCCCAGTCTTGCTGGTTATCTGCAATGACTGCCAGGGCAAGTGAGGACCAGCAAGACAATTCCTGCCTAGCACCTTCCTTGGAGGAGAGAGAGCGCAACGTTTCATTTTAGCATTTTGGTACTCACGAGGGAGACAAACTGCTTTGGCTGTTTGCAAGGCTAGGAAAGAGCAGAGCCCCAGTCTTGCTGTTTATCTGCAATGACTGCCAGGGCAAGTGAGGACCAGCAAGACAATTCCTGCCTAGCACCTTCCTTGGAGGAGAGAGAGTGCAACGTTTCATTTTAGCATTTTGGCGCTCATGAGGGAGACAAACTGCTTTGCCTGTTTGCAAGGCTAGGAATGAGCAGAGCCCCAGTCTTGCTGTTTATCTGCAATGACTGCCAGGGCAAGTGAGGACCAGTAAGACAATTCCTGCCTAGCACCTTCCTTGGAGGAGAGAGAGTGCAACGTTTCATTTTAGCATTTTGGCGCTCACGAGGGAGACAAACTGCTTTGGCTGTTTGCACGGCTAGGAAAGAGCAGAGCCCCAGTCTTGCTGTTTATCTGTAATGACTGCCAGGGAAAGTGAGGACCAGCAAGACAATTCCTGCCTACCACCTTCCTTGGAGGAGAGAGAGTGCAACGTTTCATTTTAGCATTTTGGCGCTCACGAGGGAGACAAACTGCTTTGGCTGTTTGCACGGCTAGGAAAGAGCAGAGCCCCAGTCTTGCTGTTTATCTGTAATGACTGCCAGGGAAAGTGAGGACCAGCAAGACAATTCCTGCCTACCACCTTCCTTGGAGGAGAGAGAGTGCAACGTTTCATTTTAGCATTTTGGCGCTCACGAGGGAGACAAACTCCTTTGGCTGTTTGCAAGGCTAGGAGAGAGCAGAGCCCGAGTCTTGCTGTTTATCTGCAATGACTGCCAGGGCAAGTGAGGACCAGCAAGACAATTCCTGCCTAGCACCTTCCTTGGAGGAGAGAGAGTGCAACGTTTCATTTTAGCATTTTGGCGCTCACGAGGGAGACCAACTGCTTTGGCTGTTTGCGAGGCTAGGAAAGAGCAGAGCCCCAGTCTTGCTGTTTATCTGCAATGACTGCCAGGGCAAGTGAGGACCAGCAAGACAATTCCTGCCTAGCACCTTCCTTGGAGGAGAGAGAGTGCAACGTTTCATTTTGATTTTGGAGTGCGAGAGTGAGAAAAAGCAGAGTGCCTGTTAGCAGGGCTAGGAAAGAGGAGAGCCCGAGTCTTGCTGTTTATCTGCAATGACTGCCAGGGCAAGTGAGGACCAGCGAGACAATTCCTGCCTAGCACCTTCCTTGGAGGAGAGAGAGTGCAACGTTTCATTTTGCTTTTTGGAGTGCGAGAGTGAGAAAAAGCAGAGTGCCTGTTAGCAGGGCTAGGAAAGAGCAGAGCCCGAGTCTTGCTGTTTATCTGCAATGACTGCCAGGGCAAGTGAGGACCAGCAAGACAATTCCTGCCTAGCACCTTCCTTGGAGGAGAGAGAGTGCAACGTTTCATTTTAGCATTTTGGCGCTCACGAGGGAGACAAACTGCTTTGGCTGTTTGCAAGGCTAGGAAAGAGCAGAGCCCGACTCTTGCTGTTTATCTGCAATGACTGCCAGGGCAAGTGAGGACCAGCAAGACAATTCCTGCCTAGCACCTTCCTTGGAGGAGAGAGAGTGCAACGTTTCATTTTAGCATTTTGGCGCTCACGAGCGAGACAAACTGCTTTGGCTGTTTGCAAGGCTAGGGAAGAGCAGAGCCCGAGTCTTGCTGTTTATCTGCAATGACTGCCAGGGCAAGTGAGGACCAGCAAGACAATTCCTGCCTAGCACCTTCCTTGGAGGAGAGAGAGTGCAACGTTTCATTTTGCTTTTTGGAGTGCGAGAGTGAGAAAAAGCAGAGTGCCTGTTTGCAAGGCTAGGAAAGAGCAGAGCCCGAGTCTTGCTGTTTATCTGCAATGACTGCCAGGGCAAGTGAGGACCAGCAAGACAATTCCTGCCTAGCACCTTCCTTGGAGGAGACAGAGTGCAACGTTTCATTTTAGCATTTTGGCGCTCACAAGGGAGACAAACTGCTTTGGCTGTTTGCAAGGCTAGGAAAGAACAGAGCCCGAGTCTTGCTGTTTATCTGCAATGACTGCCAGGGCAAGAGAGGACCAGCAAGACAATTCCTGCCTAGCACCTTCCTTGGAGGAGAGAGAGTGCAACGTTTCATTTTGATTTTGGCGTGCGAGAGTGAGAAAAAGCAGAGTGCCTGTTTGCAAGGCTAGGAAAGAGCAGAGCCCGAGTCTTGCTGTTTATCTGCAATGACTGCCAGGGCAAGTGAGGTCCAGCAAGACAATTCCTGCCTAGCAGCTTCCTTGGAGAAGAAAGAGCGCAACGTTTCATTTTAGCATTTTGGCGCTCACGAGCGAGACAAACTGCTTTGGCTGTTTGCAAGGCTAGGAAAGAGCAGAGCCCCAGTCTTCCTGTTTATCTGCAATGACTGCCAGGGCAAATGAGGACCAGCAAGACAATTCCTGCCTAGCACCTTCCTTGGAGGAGAGAGAGTGTAACGTTTCATTTTAGCATTTTGGCGCTCACGAGGGAGACAAACTCCTTTGGCTGTTTGCAAGGCTAGGAAAGAGCAGAGCGCGAGTCTTGCTCTTTATCTGCAATGACTGCCAGGGCAAGTGAGGACCAGCAAGACAATTCCTGCCTAGCACCTTCCTTGGAGGAGAGAGAGTGCAACGTTTCATTTTAGCATTTTGGCGCTCACGAGCGAGACAAACTGCTTTGGCTGTTTGCGAGGCTAGGAAAGAGCAGAGCCCCAGTCTTGCTGTTTATCTGCAATGACTGCCAGGGCAAGTGAGGACCAGCGAGACAATTCCTGCCTAGCACCTTCCTTGGAGGAGAGAGAGTGCAACGATTCATTTTGATTTTGGAGTGCGAGAGTGAGAAAAAGCAGAGTGCCTGTTAGCAGGGCTAGGAAAGAGCAGAGCCCGAGTCTTGCTGTTTATCTGCAATGACTGCCAGGGCAAGTGAGGACCAGCGAGACAATTCCTGCCTAGCAACTTCCTTGGAGGAGAGAGAGTGCAACGTTTCATTTTGATTTTGGAGTGCGAGAGTGAGAAAAAGCAGAGTGCCTGTTAGCAGGGCTAGGAAAGAGCAGAGCCCGAGTCTTGCTGTTTATCTGCAATGACTGCCAGGGCAAGTGAGGACCAGCAAGACAATTCCTGCCTAGCACCTTCCTTGGAGGAGAGAGAGTGCAACGTTTCATTTTAGCATTTTGGCGCTCACGAGGGAGACAAACTGCTTTGGCTGTTTGCAAGGCTAGGAAAGAGCAGAGCCCGAGTCTTGCTGTTTATCTGCAATGACTGCCAGGGCAAGTGAGGACCAGCAAGACAATTCCTGCCTAGCACCTTCCTTGGAGGAGAGAGAGTGCAACGTTTCATTTTAGCATTTTGGCGCTCACGAGCGAGACAAACTGCTTTGGCTGTTTGCAAGGCTAGGAAAGAGCAGAGCCCCAGTCTTGCTGTTTATCTGCAATGACTGCCAGGGCAAGTGAGGACCAGCAAGACAATTCCTGCCTAGCACCTTCCTTGGAGGAGAGAGAGTGCAACGTTTCATTTTGCTTTTTGGTGTGCGAGAGTGAGAAAAAGCAGAGTGCCTGTTTGCGAGGCTAGGAAAGAGCAGAGCCCCAGTCTTGCTGTTTATCTGCAATGACTGCCAGGGCAAGTGAGGACCAGCAAGACAATTCCTGCCTAGCACCTTCCTTGGAGGAGAGAGAGTTCAACGTTTCATTTTAGCATTTTGGCGCTCACGAGCGAGACAAACTGCTTTGGCTGTTTGCAAGGCTAGGAAAGAACAGAGCCCGAGTCTTGCTGTTTATCTGCAATGACTGCCAGGGCAAGAGAGGACCAGCAAGACAATTCCTGCCTAGCACCTTCCTTGGAGGAGAGAGAGTGCAACGTTTCATTTTGATTTTGGAGTGCGAGAGTGAGAAAAAGCAGAGTGCCTGTTTGCAAGGCTAGGAAAGAGCAGAGCCCGAGTCTTGCTGTTTATCTGCAATGACTGCCAGGGCAAGTGAGGACCAGCAAGACAATTCCTGCCTAGCAACTTCCTTGGAGAAGAGAGAGTGCAACGTTTCATTTTAGCATTTTGGCGCTCACAAGGGAGACAAACTCCTTTGGCTGTTTGCAAGGCTAGGAAAGAGCAGAGCCCCAGTCTTGCTGTTTATATGCAATGACTGCCAGGGCAAGTGAGGACCAGCAAGACAATTCCTGCCTAGCACCTTCCTTGGAGGAGAGATAGTGCAACGTTTCATTTTAGCATTTTGGCGCTCACGAGGGAGACCAACTGCTTTGGCTGTTTGCGAGGCTAGGAAAGAGCAGAGCCCCAGTCTTGCTGTTTATCTGCAATGACTGCCAGGGCAAGTGAGGACCAGCAAGACAATTCCTGCCTAGCACCTTCCTTGGAGGAGAGAGAGTGCAACGTTTCATTTTGATTTTGGAGTGCGAGAGTGAGAAAAAGCAGAGTGCCTGTTAGCAGGGCTAGGAAAGAGCAGAGCCCGAGTCTCGCTGTTTATCTGCAATGACTGCCAGGGCAAGTGAGGACCAGCGAGACAATTCCTGCCTAGCACCTTCCTTGGAGGAGAGAGAGTGCAACGTTTCATTTTGATTTTGGAGTGCGAGAGTGAGAAAAAGCAGAGTGCCTGTTAGCAGGGCTAGGAAAGAGCAGAGCCCGAGTCTTGCTGTTTATCTGCAATGACTGCCAGGGCAAGTGAGGACCAGCAAGACAATTCCTGCCTAGCACCTTCCTTGGAGGAGAGAGAGTGCAACGTTTCATTTTGCTTTTTGGAGTGCGAGAGTGAGAAAAAGCAGAGTCCCTGTTTGCAAGGCTAGGAAAGAGCAGAGCCCGAGTCTTGCTGTTTATCTGCAATGACTGCCAGGGCAAGTGAGGACCAGCAAGACAATTCCTGCCTAGCACCTTCCTTGGAGGAGAGAGAGTGCAACGTTTCATTTTAGCATTTTGGCGCTCACGAGCGAGACAAACTGCTTTGGCTGTTTGCAAGGCTAGGAAAGAGCAGAGCCCGACTCTTGCTGTTTATCTGCAATGACTGCCAGGGCAAGTGAGGACCAGCAAGACAATTCCTGCCTAGCACCTTCCTTGGAGGAGAGAGAGTGCAACGTTTCATTTTAGCATTTTGGCGCTCACGAGGGAGACAAACTCCTTTGGCTGTTTGCAAGGCTAGGAAAGAGCAGAGCCCGAGTCTTGCTCTTTATCTGCAATGACTGCCAGGGCAAGTGAGGACCAGCAAGACAATTCCTGCCTAGCACCTTCCTTGGAGGAGAGAGAGTGCAACGTTTCATTTTAGCATTTTGGCGCTCACGAGCGAGACAAACTGCTTTGGCTGTTTGCGAGGCTAGGAAAGAGCAGAGCCCCAGTCTTGCTGTTTATCTGCAATGACTGCCAGGGCAAGTGAGGACCAGCAAGACAATTCCTGCCTAGCACCTTCCTTGGAGGAGACAGAGTGCAACGTTCCATTTTAGCATTTTGGCGCTCACGAGGGAGACAAACTGCTTTGGCTCTTTGCAAGGCTGAGAAATAGCAGAGCCCGAGTCTTGCTGTTTATGTGCAATGTCTGCCAGGGCAAGTGAGGACCAGCAAGACAATTCCTGCCTAGCACCTTCCTTGGAGGAGAGAGAGTGCAACGTTTCATTTTAGCATTTTGGCGCTCACGAGCGAGACAAACTTCTTTGGCTGTTTGCAAGGCTAGGAAAGAGCAGAGACCGAGTCTTGCTGTTTATCTGCAATGACTGCCAGGGCAAGTGAGGACCAGGAAGACAATTCCTGCCTAGCACCTTTCTTTGAGGAGAGAGAGTGCAACGTTTCATTTTGCTTTTTGGAGTGCGAGAGTGAGAAAAAGCAGAGTGCCTGTTTGCAAGGCTAGGAAAGAGTAGAGCCCCAGTTTTGCTGTTTATCTGCAATGTCTGCCAGGGCAAGTGAGGACCAGCAACACAATTCCTCCCTAGCACCTTCCTTGGAGGAGACAGATTGTAACGTTTCATTTTAGCATTTTGGCGCTCACGAGGGAGACCAACTGCTTTGGCTGTTTGCAAGGCCAGGAAAGAGCAGAGCCCCAGTCTTGCTGTTTATCTGCAATGACTGCCAGGGCAAGTGAGGACCAGCAAGACAATTCCTGCCTAGCACCTTCCTTGGAGGAGAGAGAGTGCAACGTTTCATTTTAGCATTTTGGCGCTCATGAGCGAGACAAACTGCTTTGGCTGTTTGCAAGGCTAGGAAAGAGCAGAGCCCCAGTCTTGCTGTTTATCTGCAATAACTGACAGGGCAAGTGAGGACCAGCAAGACA
The DNA here is from genome assembly GCF_964289735.1 of Phaethon aethereus. Taxonomy (NCBI): domain Eukaryota; kingdom Metazoa; phylum Chordata; class Aves; order Phaethontiformes; family Phaethontidae; genus Phaethon; species Phaethon aethereus. Next base: position 239,837 of record NW_028114060.1, on the reverse strand, counting down.
ATTCCTGCCTAGCACCTTCCTTGGAGGAGAGAGAGTGCAACGTTTCATTTTGCTTTTTGGAGTGCGAGAGTGAGAAAAAGCAGAGTGCCTGTTTGCAAGGCTAGGAAATAGCAGAGCCCGGGTCTTGCTCTTTATCTGCAATGACTGCCAGGGCATGTGAGGACCAGCAAGACTATTCCTGCCTAGCACCTTCCTTGGAGGAGTAAGCGTGCAACGTTTCATTTTAGCATTTTGGCGCTCACGAGGGAGACGAACTGCTTTGGCTGTTTGCAAGGCTAGGAAAGAGCAGAGCCCCAGTCTTGCTGTTTATCTGCAATGACTGCCAGGGCAAGTGAGGACCAGCAAGACAATTCCTGCCTAGCACCTTCCTTGGAGGAGAGAGAGTGCAACGTTTCATTTTAGCATTTTGGCGCTCACGAGCGAGACAAACTGCTTTGGCTCTTTGCAAGGCTGGGAAATAGCAGAGCCCCAGTCTTGCTGTTTATCTGCAATGTCTGCCAGGGCAAGTGAGGACCAGCAAGACAATTCCTGCCTAGCACCTTCCTTGGAGGAGTGAGAGTGCAACGTTTCATTTTAGCATTTTGGCGCTCACGAGCGAGACAAACTGCTTTGGCTGTTTGCAAGGCTAGGAAAGAGCAGAGCCCCAGTCTTGCTCTTTATCTGCAATGACTGCAAGGGCAAGTGAGGACCAGCAAGACAATTCCTGCCTAGCATCTTCCTTGGAGGAGAGAGAGTGCAACGTTTCATTTTAGCATTTTGGCGCTCACGAGGGAGACAAACTGCTTTGGCTGTTTGCAAGGCTAGGAAAGAGCAGAGCCCCAGTCTTGCTGTTCATCTGCAATGACTGCCAGGGCAAGTGAGGACCAGCAAGACAATTCCTGCCTAGCACCTTCCTTGGAGGAGAGAGAGTGCAACGTTTCATTTTGCTTTTTGGAGTGCGAGAGTGAGAAAAAGCAGAGTGCCTGTTTGCAAGGCTAGGAAAGAGCAGAGCCCCAGTCTTGCTGTTCATCTGCAATGACTGCCAGGGCAAGTGTGGACCAGCAAGACAATTCCTGCCTAGCACCTTCCTTGGAGGAGACAGAGTGCAACTTTTCATTTTAGCATTTTGGCCCATACGAGAAAGACAAACTGCTTTGGCTGTTTGCAAGGCTAGGAAAGAGCAGAGCCCCAGTCTTGCTGTTTATCTGCAATGTCTGCCAGGGGAAGTGAGGACCAGCAAGACAATTCCTGCCTAGCACCTTCCTTGGAGGAGAGAGAGTGCAACGTTTCATTTTAGCATTTTGGCGCTCACGAGGGAGACAAACTGCTTTGGCTGTTTGCAAGGCTAGGAAAGAGCAGAGCCCCAGTCTAGCTCTTTATCTACAATGACTGCCAGGGCATGTGAGGACCAGCAAGACTATTCCTGCCTAGCACCTTCCTTGGAGGAGAGAGAGTGCAACGTTCCATTTTAGCAATTTGGCGCTCACGAGGGAGACAAACTGCTTTGGCTCTTTGCAAGGCTGGGAAATAGCAGAGCCCGAGTCTTGCTGTTTATCTGCAATGACTGCCAGGGCAAGTGAGGACCAGCAAGACAATTCCTGCCTAGCACCTTCCTTGGAGGAGAGAGAGTGCAACTTTTCATTTTAGCATTTTGGCGCTCACGAGGGAGACAAACTGCTTTGGCTGTTTACAAGGCTAGGAAAGTGCAGAGCCCCAGTCTTGCTGTTTATCTGCAGTGACTGCCAGGGCAAGTGAGGACCAGCAAGACAATTCCTGCCTAGCACCTTCCTTGGACGAGAGAAAGTGCAACAGATCATTTTGCTTTTTGGAGTGCGAGAGTGAGAAAAAGCAGAGTACCTGTTTGCAAGGCTAGGAAAGAGCAGAGCCCCAGTCTTGCTCTTTATCTGCAATGACTGCCAGGGCAAGTGAGGACCAGCAAGACAATTCCTGCCTAGCACCTTCCTTGGAGGAGAGAGAGTGCAACGTTTCATTTTAGCATTTTGGCGCTCACGAGGGAGACGAACTGCTTTGGCTGTTTGCAAGGCTAGGAAAGAGCAGAGCCCCAGTCTTGCTGTTTATCTGCAATGACTGCCAGGGCAACTGAGGACCAGCAAGACAATTCCTGCCTAGCACCTTCCTTGGAGGAGAGAGAGTGCAACGCTTCATTTTGCTTTTTGGAGTGCGAGAGTGAGAAAAAGCAGAGTGCGTGTTTGCATGGCTGGGAAAGAGCAGAGCCCCATTGTTGCTGTTTATCTGCAATGACTGCCAGGGAAAGTGAGGACCAGCAAGACAATTCCTGCCTAGCACCTTTCTTTGAGGAGAGAGAGTGCAACGTTTCATTTTGCTTTTTGGAGTGCGAGAGTGAGAAAAAGCAGAGTGCCTGTTTGCAAGGCTAGGAAAGAGCAGAGCCCGAGTCTTGCTGTTTATCTGCAATGACTGCCAGGGCAAGTGTGGACCAGCAAGACAATTCCTGCCTAGCACCTTCCTTGGAGGAGACAGAGTGCAACTTTTCATTTTAGCATTTTGGCGCTCACGAGAAAGACAAACTGCTTTGGCTGTTTGCAAGGCTAGGAAAGAGCAGAGCCCCAGTCTTGCTGTTTATCTGCAATGTCTGCCAGGGCAAGTGAGGACCAGCAAGACAATTCCTGCCTAGCACCTTCCTTGGAGGAGAGAGAGTGCAACGTTTCATTTTAGCATTTTGGCGCTCACGAGGGAGACAAACTGCTTTGGCTGTTTGCAAGGCTAGGAAAGAGCAGAGCCCCAGTCTTGCTCTTTATCTACAATGACTGCCAGGGCATGTGAGGACCAGCAAGACTATTCCTGCCTAGCACCTTCCTTGGAGGAGAGAGAGTGCAACGTTCCATTTTAGCAATTTGGCGCTCACGAGGGAGACAAACTGCTTTGGCTCTTTGCAAGGCTGGGAAAGAGCAGAGCCCGAGTCTTGCTGTTTATCTGCAATGACTGCCAGGGCAAGTGAGGACCAGCAAGACAATTCCTGCCTAGCACCTTCCTTGGAGGAGACAGAGTGCAACGTTCCATTTTAGCATTTTGGCGCTCACGAGGGAGACAAACTGCTTTGGCTCTTTGCAAGGCTGAGAAATAGCAGAGCCCGAGTCTTGCTGTTTATGTGCAATGTCTGCCAGGGCAAGTGAGGACCAGCAAGACAATTCCTGCCTAGCACCTTCCTTGGAGGAGAGAGAGTGCAACGTTTCATTTTAGCATTTTGGCGCTCACGAGCGAGACAAACTTCTTTGGCTGTTTGCAAGGCTAGGAAAGAGCAGAGACCGAGTCTTGCTGTTTATCTGCAATGACTGCCAGGGCAAGTGAGGACCAGGAAGACAATTCCTGCCTAGCACCTTTCTTTGAGGAGAGAGAGTGCAACGTTTCATTTTGCTTTTTGGAGTGCGAGAGTGAGAAAAAGCAGAGTGCCTGTTTGCAAGGCTAGGAAAGAGTAGAGCCCCAGTTTTGCTGTTTATCTGCAATGTCTGCCAGGGCAAGTGAGGACCAGCAACACAATTCCTCCCTAGCACCTTCCTTGGAGGAGACAGATTGTAACGTTTCATTTTAGCATTTTGGCGCTCACGAGGGAGACCAACTGCTTTGGCTGTTTGCAAGGCCAGGAAAGAGCAGAGCCCCAGTCTTGCTGTTTATCTGCAATGACTGCCAGGGCAAGTGAGGACCAGCAAGACAATTCCTGCCTAGCACCTTCCTTGGAGGAGAGAGAGTGCAACGTTTCATTTTAGCATTTTGGCGCTCATGAGCGAGACAAACTGCTTTGGCTGTTTGCAAGGCTAGGAAAGAGCAGAGCCCCAGTCTTGCTGTTTATCTGCAATAACTGACAGGGCAAGTGAGGACCAGCAAGACAATTCCTGCCTAGCACCTTCCTTGGAGGAGAGAGAGTGCAACGTTTCATTTTGCTTTTTGGAGTGCGAGAGTGAGAAAAAGCAGAGTGCCTGTTTGCAAGGCTAGGAAATAGCAGAGCCCGGGTCTTGCTCTTTATCTGCAATGACTGCCAGGGCATGTGAGGACCAGCAAGACTATTCCTGCCTAGCACCTTCCTTGGAGGAGTAAGCGTGCAACGTTTCATTTTAGCATTTTGGCGCTCACGAGGGAGACGAACTGCTTTGGCTGTTTGCAAGGCTAGGAAAGAGCAGAGCCCCAGTCTTGCTGTTTATCTGCAATGACTGCCAGGGCAAGTGAGGACCAGCAAGACAATTCCTGCCTAGCACCTTCCTTGGAGGAGAGAGAGTGCAACGTTTCATTTTAGCATTTTGGCGCTCACGAGCGAGACAAACTGCTTTGGCTCTTTGCAAGGCTGGGAAATAGCAGAGCCCCAGTGTTGCTGTTTATCTGCAATGTCTGCCAGGGCAAGTGAGGACCAGCAAGACAATTCCTGCCTAGCACCTTCCTTGGAGGAGTGAGAGTGCAACGTTTCATTTTAGCATTTTGGCGCTCACGAGCGAGACAAACTGCTTTGGCTGTTTGCAAGGCTAGGAAAGAGCAGAGCCCGAGTCTTGCTCTTTATCTGCAATGACTGCAAGGGCAAGTGAGGACCAGCAAGACAATTCCTGCCTAGCACCTTCCTTGGAGGAGAGAGAGTGCAACGTTTCATTTTAGCATTTTGGCGCTCACGAGGGAGACAAACTGCTTTGGCTGTTTGCAAGGCTAGGAAAGAGCAGAGCCCCAGTCTTGCTGTTCATCTGCAATGACTGCCAGGGCAAGTGAGGACCAGCAAGACAATTCCTGCCTAGCACCTTCCTTGGAGGAGAGAGAGTGCAACGTTTCATTTTGCTTTTTGGAGTGCGAGAGTGAGAAAAAGCAGAGTGCCTGTTTGCAAGGCTAGGAAAGAGCAGAGCCCCAGTCTTGCTGTTCATCTGCAATGACTGCCAGGGCAAGTGTGGACCAGCAAGACAATTCCTGCCTAGCACCTTCCTTGGAGGAGACAGAGTGCAACTTTTCATTTTAGCATTTTGGCCCATACGAGAAAGACAAACTGCTTTGGCTGTTTGCAAGGCTAGGAAAGAGCAGAGCCCCAGTCTTGCTGTTTATCTGCAATGTCTGCCAGGGGAAGTGAGGACCAGCAAGACAATTCCTGCCTAGCACCTTCCTTGGAGGAGAGAGAGTGCAACGTTTCATTTTAGCATTTTGGCGCTCACGAGGGAGACAAACTGCTTTGGCTGTTTGCAAGGCTAGGAAAGAGCAGAGCCCCAGTCTAGCTCTTTATCTACAATGACTGCCAGGGCATGTGAGGACCAGCAAGACTATTCCTGCCTAGCACCTTCCTTGGAGGAGAGAGAGTGCAACGTTCCATTTTAGCAATTTGGCGCTCACGAGGGAGACAAACTGCTTTGGCTCTTTGCAAGGCTGGGAAATAGCAGAGCCCGAGTCTTGCTGTTTATCTGCAATGACTGCCAGGGCAAGTGAGGACCAGCAAGACAATTCCTGCCTAGCACCTTCCTTGGAGGAGAGAGAGTGCAACTTTTCATTTTAGCATTTTGGCGCTCACGAGGGAGACAAACTGCTTTGGCTGTTTACAAGGCTAGGAAAGTGCAGAGCCCCAGTCTTGCTGTTTATCTGCAGTGACTGCCAGGGCAAGTGAGGACCAGCAAGACAATTCCTGCCTAGCACCTTCCTTGGACGAGAGAAAGTGCAACAGATCATTTTGCTTTTTGGAGTGCGAGAGTGAGAAAAAGCAGAGTACCTGTTTGCAAGGCTAGGAAAGAGCAGAGCCCCAGTCTTGCTCTTTATCTGCAATGACTGCCAGGGCAAGTGAGGACCAGCAAGACAATTCCTGCCTAGCACCTTCCTTGGAGGAGAGAGAGTGCAACGTTTCATTTTAGCATTTTGGCGCTCACGAGGGAGACGAACTGCTTTGGCTGTTTGCAAGGCTAGGAAAGAGCAGAGCCCCAGTCTTGCTGTTTATCTGCAATGACTGCCAGGGCAACTGAGGACCAGCAAGACAATTCCTGCCTAGCACCTTCCTTGGAGGAGAGAGAGTGCAACGCTTCATTTTGCTTTTTGGAGTGCGAGAGTGAGAAAAAGCAGAGTGCGTGTTTGCATGGCTGGGAAAGAGCAGAGCCCCATTGTTGCTGTTTATCTGCAATGACTGCCAGGGAAAGTGAGGACCAGCAAGACAATTCCTGCCTAGCACCTTTCTTTGAGGAGAGAGAGTGCAACGTTTCATTTTGCTTTTTGGAGTGCGAGAGTGAGAAAAAGCAGAGTGCCTGTTTGCAAGGCTAGGAAAGAGCAGAGCCCGAGTCTTGCTGTTTATCTGCAATGACTGCCAGGGCAAGTGTGGACCAGCAAGACAATTCCTGCCTAGCACCTTCCTTGGAGGAGACAGAGTGCAACTTTTCATTTTAGCATTTTGGCGCTCACGAGAAAGACAAACTGCTTTGGCTGTTTGCAAGGCTAGGAAAGAGCAGAGCCCCAGTCTTGCTGTTTATCTGCAATGTCTGCCAGGGCAAGTGAGGACCAGCAAGACAATTCCTGCCTAGCACCTTCCTTGGAGGAGAGAGAGTGCAACGTTTCATTTTAGCATTTTGGCGCTCACGAGGGAGACAAACTGCTTTGGCTGTTTGCAAGGCTAGGAAAGAGCAGAGCCCCAGTCTTGCTCTTTATCTACAATGACTGCCAGGGCATGTGAGGACCAGCAAGACTATTCCTGCCTAGCACCTTCCTTGGAGGAGAGAGAGTGCAACGTTCCATTTTAGCAATTTGGCGCTCACGAGGGAGACAAACTGCTTTGGCTCTTTGCAAGGCTGGGAAAGAGCAGAGCCCGAGTCTTGCTGTTTATCTGCAATGACTGCCAGGGCAAGTGAGGACCAGCAAGACAATTCCTGCCTAGCACCTTCCTTGGAGGAGAGAGAGTGCAACTTTTCATTTTAGCATTTTGGCGCTCACGAGGGAGACAAACTGCTTTGGCTGTTTACAAGGCTAGGAAAGTGCAGAGCCCCAGTCTTGCTGTTTATCTGCAGTGACTGCCAGGGCAAGTGGGGACCAGCAAGACAATTCCTGCCTAGCACCTTCCTTGGACGAGAGAGAGTGCAACGTTTCATTTTGCTTTTTGGAGTGCGAGAGTGAGAAAAAGCAGAGTACCTGTTTGCAAGGCTAGGAAAGAGCAGAGCCCCAGTCTTGCTCTTTATCTGCAATGACTGCCAGGGCAAGTGAGGACCAGCAAGACAATTCCTGCCTAGCACCTTCCTTGGAGGAGAGAGAGTGCAACGTTTCATTTTAGCATTTTGGCGCTCACGAGGGAGACGAACTGCTTTGGCTGTTTGCAAGGCTAGGAAAGAGCAGAGCCCCAGTCTTGCTGTTTATCTGCAATGACTGCCAGGGCAACTGAGGACCAGCAAGACAATTCCTGCCTAGCACCTTCCTTGGAGGAGAGAGAGTGCAACGCTTCATTTTGCTTTTTGGAGTGCGAGAGTGAGAAAAAGCAGAGTGCGTGTTTGCATGGCTGGGAAAGAGCAGAGCCCCATTGCTGCTGTTTATCTGCAATGACTGCCAGGGAAAGTGAGGACCAGCAAGACAATTCCTGCCTAGCACCTTTCTTTGAGGAGAGAGAGTGCAACGTTTCATTTTGCTTTTTGGAGTGCGAGAGTGAGAAAAAGCAGAGTGCCTGTTTGCAAGGCTAGGAAAGAGCAGAGCCCGAGTCTTGCTGTTTATCTGCAATGACTGCCAGGGCAAGTGTGGACCAGCAAGACAATTCCTGCCTAGCACCTTCCTTGGAGGAGACAGAGTGCAACTTTTCATTTTAGCATTTTGGCGCTCACGAGAAAGACAAACTGCTTTGGCTGTTTGCAAGGCTAGGAAAGAGCAGAGCCCCAGTCTTGCTGTTTATCTGCAATGTCTGCCAGGGCAAGTGAGGACCAGCAAGACAATTCCTGCCTAGCACCTTCCTTGGAGGAGAGAGAGTGCAACGTTTCATTTTAGCATTTTGGCGCTCACGAGGGAGACAAACTGCTTTGGCTATTTGCAAGGCTAGGAAAGAGCAGAGCCCCAGTCTTGCTCTTTATCTACAATGACTGCCAGGGCATGTGAGGACCAGCCAGACTATTCCTGCCTAGCACCTTCCTTGGAGGAGAGAGAGTGCAACGTTCCATTTTAGCAATTTGGCGCTCACGAGGGAGACAAACTGCTTTGGCTGTTTACAAGGCTAGGAAAGAGCAGAGCCCGAGTCTTGCTGTTTATCTGCAATGACTGCCAGGGCAAGTGAGGACCAGCAAGACAATTCCTGCCTAGCACCTTCCTTGGAGGAGAGAGAGTGCAACTTTTAATTTTAGCATTTTGGCGCTCACGAGGGAGACAAACTGCTTTGGCTGTTTACAAGGCTAGGAAAGCGCAGAGCCCCAGTCTTGCTGTTTATCTGCAGTGACTGCCAGGGCAAGTGAGGACCAGCAAGACAATTCCTGCCTAGCACCTTCCTTGGAGGAGAGAGAGTGCAACGTTTCATTTTGCTTTTTGGAGTGCGAGAGTGAGAAAAAGCAGAGTACATGTTTGCAAGGCTATGAAAGAGCAGAGCCCCAGTCTTGCTCTTTATCTGCAATGACTGCCAGGGCAAGTGAGGACCAGCAAGACAATTCCTGCCTAGCACCTTCCTTGGAGGAGAGAGAGTGCAACGTTTCATTTTAGCATTTTGGCGCTCACGAGGGAGACGAACTGCTTTGGCTGTTTGCAAGGCTAGGAAAGAGCAGAGCCCCAGTCTTGCTGTTTATCTGCAATGACTGCCAGGGCAACTGAGGACCAGCAAGACAATTCCTGCCTAGCACCTTCCTTGGAGGAGAGAGAGTGCAACGCTTCATTTTGCTTTTTGGAGTGCGAGAGTGAGAAAAAGCAGAGTGCGTGTTTGCATGGCTGGGAAAGAGCAGAGCCCCATTGTTGCTGTTTATCTGCAATGACTGCCAGGGAAAGTGAGGACCAGCAAGACAATTCCTGCCTAGCACCTTCCTTGGAGGAGAGAGAGTGCAACGTTTCATTTTGCTTTTTGGAGTGCGAGGGTGAGAAAAAGCAGAGTGCCTGTTTGAAAGGCTAGGAAAGAGCAGAGCCCGAGTCTTGCTGTTTATCTGCAATGACTGCCAGGGCAAGTGTGGACCAGCAAGACAATTCCTGCCTAGCACCTTCCTTGGAGGAGAGAGAGTGCAACGTTTCATTTTAGCATTTTGGCGCTCACGAGCGAGACAAACTGCTTTGGCTGTTTGCAAGGCTAGGAAAGAGCAGACCCCGAGTCTTGCTGTTTATCTGCAATGACTGCCAGGGCAAGTGAGGACCAGGAAGAAAATTCCTGCCTAGCACCTTCCTTGGAGGAGACAGAGTGCAACGTTTCATTTTGCTTTTTGGAGTGCGAGACTGAGAAAAAGCAGAGTGCCTGTTTGCAAGACTAGGAAAGAGCAGAGCCCGAGTCTTGCTGTTTATCTGCAATGTCTGCCAGGGCAAGTGAGAACCAGCAAGACAATTCCTGCCTAGCACCTTCCTTGGAGGAGAGAGAGTGCAACGTTCCATTTTAGCATTTTGGCGCTCACGAGGGAGACAAACTGCTTTGGCTCTTTGCAAGGCTGGGAAATAGCAGAGCCCGAGTCTTGCTGTTTATCTGCAATGTCTGCCAGGGCAAGCGAGGACCAGCAAGACAATTCCTGCCTAGCACCTTCCTTGGAGGAGAGAGAGTGCAACGTTTCATTTTAGCATTTTGGCGCTCACGAGCGAGACAAACTGCTTTGGCTGTTTACAAGGCTAGGAAAGAGCAGAGCCCGAGTCTTGCTGTTTATCTGCAATGATTGCCAGGGCAAGTGAGGACCAGCAAGACAATTCCTGCCTAGCACCTTCCTTGGACGAGAGAGAGTGCAACGTTTCATTTTGCTTTTTGGAGTGCGAGAGTGAGAAAAAGCAGAGTGCCTGTTTGCAAGGCTAGGAAAGAGCAGAGCCCGAGTCTTGCTGTTCATCTGCAATGACTGCCAGGGCAAGTGAGGACCAGCAAGACAATTCCTGCCTAGCACCTTCCTTGGAGGAGAGAGAGTGCAACGTTTCAGTTTAGCATTTTGGCACTCACGAGCGAGACAAACTCCTTTGGCTGTTTGCAAGGCTAGGAAAGAGCAGAGCCCGAGTCTTTCTCTTTATCTGCAATGACTGCCAGGGCAAGTGAGGACCAGCAAGACAATTCCTGCCTAGCACCTTCCTTGGAGGAGAGAGAGTGCAACGTTTCATTTTAGCATTTTGGCTCTCACGAGCGAGACAAACTGCTTTGGCTGTTTGCAAGGCTAGGAAAGAGCAGAGCCCGAGTCTTGCTGTTTATCTGCAATGACTGCCAGGGCAAGTGAGGACCAGCAAGACAATTCCTGCCTAGCACCTTCCTTGGAGGAGAGAGAGTGCAACGTTTCATTTTAGCATTTTGGCGCTCACGAGCGAGACAAACTTCTTTGGCTGTTTGCAAGGCTAGGAAAGAGCAGACCCCGAGTCTTGCTGTTTATCTGCAATGACTGCCAGGGCAAGTGAGGACCAGGAAGACAATTCCTGCCTAGCACCTTTCTTTGACGAGAGAGAGTGCAACGTTTCATTTTGCTTTTTGGAGTGCGAGAGTGAGAAAAAGCAGAGTACCTGTTTGCAAGACTAGGAAAGAGCAGAGCCCGAGTCTTGCTGTTTATCTGCAATGTCTGCCAGGGCAAGTGAGGACCAGCAAGACAATTCCTGCCTAACACCTTCCTTGGAGGAGACAGAGTGTAACGTTTCATTTTAGCATTTTGGTACTCACGAGCGAGAAAAACTGCTTTTGCTGTTTGCAAGGCTAGGAAAGAGCAGAGCCCGAGTCTTTCTCTGCAATGACTGCCAGGGCAAGTGAGGACCAGCAAGACAATTCCTGCCTAGCATCTTCCTTGGAGGAGACAGAGTGCAACGTTTCATTTTAGCATTTTGGCGCTCACCAGGGAGACAAACTGCTTTGGCTGTTTGCAAGGCTAGGAAAGAGCAGAGCCCGAGTCTTGCTGTTTATCTGCAATGACTGCCAGGGCAAGTGAGGACCAGCAAGACAATTCCTGCCTAGCGCCTTCCTTGGAGGAGACAGAGTGCAACGTTTCATTTTAGCATTTTGGCACTCACGAGCGATACAAACTGCGTTGGCTGTTTGCAAGGCTAGGAAAGAGCAGAGCCCGAGTCTTGCTGTTTATCTGCAATGACTGCCAGGGCAAGTGAGGACCAGCAAGACAATTCCTGCCTAGCACCTTCCTTGGAGGAGAGAGAGTGCAACGTTTCATTTTAGCATTTTGGCTCTCACGAGCGAGACAAACTGCTTTGGCTGTTTGCAAGGCTAGGAAAGAGCAGAGCCCGAGTCTTGCTGTTTATCTACAATGACTGCCAGGGCAAGTGAGGACCAGCAAGACAATTCCTGCCTAGCACCTTCCTTGGAGGAGACAGAGTGCAACGTTTCATTTTGCTTTTTGGAGTGCGAGAGTGAGAAAAAGCAGAGTGCCTGTTTGCAAGGCTAGGAAAGAGTAGAGCCCCAGTTTTGCTGTTTATCTGCAATGTCTGCCAGGGCAAGTGAGGACCAGCAACACAATTCCTCCCTAGCACCTTCCTTGGAGGAGACAGATTGTAACGTTTCATTTTAGCATTTTGGCACTCATGAGGGAGACAAACTGCTTTGGCTGTTTGCAAGGCTAGGAAAGAGCAGAGCCCGAGTCTTGCTGTTTATCTGCAATGACTGCCAGGGCAAGTGAGGACCAGCAAGACAATTCCTGCCTAGCACCTTCCTTGGAGGAGACAGAGTGCAACGTTTCATTTTGCTTTTTGGAGTGCTAGAGTGAGAAAAAGCAGAGTGCCTGTTTGCAAGGCTAGGAAAGAGCAGAGCCCGAGTCTTGCTGTTTACCTGCAATGACTGCCAGGGCAAGTGAGGACCAGGAAGACAATTCCTGCCTAGCACCTTTCTTTGAGGAGAGAGAGTGCAACGTTTCATTTTAGCATTTTGGCGCTCACGAGGGAGACCAACTGCTTTGGCTGTTTGAAAGGCTAGGAAAGAGCAGAGCCCCAGTCTTGCTGTTTATCTGCAATGACTGCCAGGGCAAGTGAGGACCAGCAAGACAATTCCTGCCTAGCACCTTCCTTGGAGGAGAGAGAGTGCAACGTTTCATTTTGCTTTTTGGAGTGCGAGAGTGAGAAAAAGCAGAGTGCCTGTTTGCAAGGCTAGGAAATAGCAGAGCCCGAGTCTTGCTCTTTATCTGCAATGACTGCCAGGGCATGTGAGGACCAGCAAGACTATTCCTGCCTAGCACCTTCCTTGGAGGAGAGAGAGTGCAACGTTTCATTTTAGCATTTTGGCTCTCACGAGTGAGACAAACTGCTTTGGCTGTTTGCAAGGCTAGGAAAGAGCAGAGCCCCAGTCTTGCTGTTTATCTGCAATGACTGCCAGGGCAAGTGAGGACCAGCAAGACAATTCCTGCCTAGCACCTTCCTTGGAGGAGAGAGAGTGCAACGTTTCATTTTAGCATTTTGGCGCTCACGAGCGAGACAAACTGCTTTGGCTCTTTGCAAGGCTGGGAAATAGCAGAGCCCCAGTCTTGCTGTTTATCTGCAATGTCTGCCAGGGCAAGTGAGGACCAGCAAGACAATTCCTGCCTAGCACCTTCCTTGGAGGAGAGAGAGTGCAACGTTTCATTTTAGCATTTTGGCGCTCACGAGCGAGACAAACTGCTTTGGCTGTTTGCAAGGCTAGGAAAGAGCAGAGCCCGAGTCTTGCTCTTTATCTGCAATGACTGCAAGGGCAAGTGAGGACCAGCAAGATAATTCCTGCCTAGCACCTTCCTTGGAGGAGAGAGAGTGCAACGTTTCATTTTAGCATTTTGGCGCTCACGAGGGAGACAAACTTCTTTGGCTGTTTACAAGGCTAGGAAAGAGCAGAGCCCCAGTCTTGCTGTTCATCTGCAATGACTGCCAGGGCAAGTGAGGACCAGCAAGACAATTCCTGCCTAGCACCTTCCTTGGAGGAGAGAGAGTGGAACGTTTCATTTTGCTTTTTGGAGTGCGAGAGTGAGAAAAAGCAGAGTGCCTGTTTGCAAGGCAAGGAAAGAGCAGAGCCCCAGTCTTGCTGTTCATCTGCAATGAGTGCCAGGGCAAGTGTGGACCAGCAAGACAATTCCTGCCTAGCACCTTCCTTGGAGGAGACAGAGTGCAACTTTTCATTTTAGCATTTTGGCCCTCACGAGAAAGACAAACTGCTTTGGCTGTTTGCAAGGCTAGGAAAGAGCAGAGCCCCAGTCTTGCTGTTTATCTGCAATGTCTGCCAGGGGAAGTGAGGACCAGCAAGACAATTCCTGCCTAGCACCTTCCTTGGAGGAGAGAGAGTGCAACGTTTCATTTTAGCATTTTGGCGCTCACGAGGGAGACAAACTGCTTTGGCTGTTTGCAAGGCTAGGAAAGAGCAGAGCCCCAGTCTAGCTCTTTATCTACAATGACTGCCAGGGCATGTGAGGACCAGCAAGACTATTCCTGCCTAGCACCTTCCTTGGAGGAGAGAGAGTGCAACGTTCCATTTTAGCAATTTGGCGCTCACGAGGGAGACAAACTGCTTTGGCTGTTTGCAAGGCTGGGAAATAGCAGAGCCCGAGTCTTGCTGTTTATCTGCAATGACTGCCAGGGCAAGTGAGGACCAGCAAGACAATTCCTGCCTAGCACCTTCCTTGGAGGAGAGAGAGTGCAACGTTTCATTTTAGCATTTTGGCGCTCACGAGGGAGACAAACTGCTTTGGCTGTTTGCAAGGCTAGGAAAGTGCAGAGCCCCAGTCTTGCTGTTTATCTGCAGTGACTGCCAGGGCAAGTGAGGACCAGCAAGACAATTCCTGCCTAGCACCTTCCTTGGACGAGAGAAAGTGCAACGTTTCATTTTGCTTTTTGGAGTGCGAGAGTGAGAAAAAGCAGAGTACCTGTTTGCAAGGCTAGGAAAGAGCAGAGCCCCAGTCTTGCTCTTTATCTGCAATGACTGCCAGGGCAAGTGAGGACCAGCAAGACAATTCCTGGCTAGCACCTTCCTTGGAGGAGAGAGAGTGCAACGTTTCATTTTAGCATTTTGGCGCTCACGAGGGAGACGAACTGCTTTGGCTGTTTGCAAGGCTAGGAAAGAGCAGAGCCCCAGTCTTGCTGTTTATCTGCAATGACTGCCAGGGCAACTGAGGACCAGCAAGACAATTCCTGCCTAGCACCTTCCTTGGAGGAGAGAGAGTGCAACGCTTCATTTTGCTTTTTGGAGTGCGAGAGTGAGAAAAAGCAGAGTGCGTGTTTGCATGGCTGGGAAAGAGCAGAGCCCCATTGTTGCTGTTTATCTGCAATGACTGCCAGGGAAAGTGAGGACCAGCAAGACAATTCCTGCCTAGCACCTTTCTTTGAGGAGAGAGAGTGCAACGTTTCATTTTGCTTTTTGGAGTGCGAGAGTGAGAAAAAGCAGAGTGCCTGTTTGCAAGGCTAGGAAAGAGCAGAGCCCGAGTCTTGCTGTTTATCTGCAATGACTGCCAGGGCAAGTGTGGACCAGCAAGACAATTCCTGCCTAGCACCTTCCTTGGAGGAGACAGAGTGCAACTTTTCATTTTAGCATTTTGGCGCTCACGAGAAAGACAAACTGCTTTGGCTGTTTGCAAGGCTAGGAAAGAGCAGAGCCCCAGTCTTGCTGTTTATCTGCAATGTCTGCCAGGGCAAGTGAGGACCAGCAAGACAATTCCTGCCTAGCACCTTCCTTGGAGGAGAGAGAGTGCAACGTTTCATTTTAGCATTTTGGCGCTCACGAGGGAGACAAACTGCTTTGGCTGTTTGCAAGGCTAGGAAAGAGCAGAGCCCCAGTCTTGCTCTTTATCTACAATGACTGCCAGGGCATGTGAGGACCAGCAAGACTATTCCTGCCTAGCACCTTCCTTGGAGGAGAGAGAGTGCAACGTTCCATTTTAGCAATTTGGCGCTCACGAGGGAGACAAACTGCTTTGGCTCTTTGCAAGGCTAGGAAAGAGCAGAGCCCCAGTCTTGCTGTTCATCTGCAATGACTGCCAGGGCAAGTGAGGACCAGTAAGACAATTCCTGCCTAGCACCTTCCTTGGAGGAGAGAGAGTGCAACTTTTCATTTTAGCATTTTGGCGCTCACGAGGGAGACAAACTGCTTTGGCTGTTTACAAGGCTAGGAAAGCGCAGAGCCCCAGTCTTGCTGTTTATCTGCAGTGACTGCCAGGGCAAGTGAGGACCAGCAAGACAATTCCTGCCTAGCACCTTCCTTGGACGAGAGAGAGTGCAACGTTTCATTTTGATTTTTGGAGTGCGAGAGTGAGAAAAAGCAGAGTACCTGTTTGCAAGGCTAGGAAAGAGCAGAGCCCCAGTCTTGCTCTTTATCTGCAATGACTGCCAGGGCAAGTGAGGACCAGCAAGACAATTCCTGCCTAGCACCTTCCTTGGAGGAGAGAGAGTGCAACGTTTCATTTTAGCATTTTGGCACTCATGAGGGAGACGAACTGCTTTGGCTGTTTGCAAGGCTAGGAAAGAGCAGAGCCCCAGTCTTGCTGTTTATCTGCAATGACTGCCAGGGCAACTGAGGACCAGCAAGACAATTCCTGCCTAGCACCTTCCTTGGAGGAGAGAGAGTGCAACGCTTCATTTTGCTTTTTGGAGTGCGAGAGTGAGAAAAAGCAGAGTGCGTGTTTGCATGGCTGGGAAAGAGCAGAGCCCCATTGTTGCTGTTTATCTGCAATGACTGCCAGGGAAAGTGAGGACCAGCAAGACAATTCCTGCCTAGCACCTTTCTTTGAGGAGAGAGAGTGCAACGTTTCATTTTGCTTTTTGGAGTGCGAGAGTGAGAAAAAGCAGAGTGCCTGTTTGCAAGGCTAGGAAAGAGCAGAGCCCGAGTCTTGCTGTTTATCTGCAATGACTGCCAGGGCAAGTGTGGACCAGCAAGACAATTCCTGCCTAGCACCTTCCTTGGAGGAGACAGAGTGCAACTTTTCATTTTAGCATTTTGGCGCTCACGAGAAAGACAAACTGCTTTGGCTGTTTGCAAGGCTAGGAAAGAGCAGAGCCCCAGTCTTGCTGTTTATCTGCAATGTCTGCCAGGGCAAGTGAGGACCAGCAAGACAATTCCTGCCTAGCACCTTCCTTGGAGGAGAGAGAGTGCAACGTTTCATTTTAGCATTTTGGCGCTCACGAGGGAGACAAACTGCTTTGGCTGTTTGCAAGGCTAGGAAAGAGCAGAGCCCCAGTCTTGCTCTTTATCTACAATGACTGCCAGGGCATGTGAGGACCAGCAAGACTATTCCTGCCTAGCACCTTCCTTGGAGGAGAGAGAGTGCAACGTTCCATTTTAGCAATTTGGCGCTCACGAGGGAGACAAACTACTTTGGCTCTTTGCAAGGCTGGGAAAGAGCAGAGCCCGAGTCTTGCTGTTTATCTGCAATGACTGCCAGGGCAAGTGAGGACCAGCAAGACAATTCCTGCCTAGCACCTTCCTTGGAGGAGAGAGAGTGCAACTTTTCATTTTAGCATTTTGGCGCTCACGAGGGAGACAAACTGCTTTGGCTGTTTACAAGGCTAGGAAAGCGCAGAGCCCCAGTCTTGCTGTTTATCTGCAGTGACTGCCAGGGCAAGTGAGGACCAGCAAGACAATTCCTGCCTAGCACCTTCCTTGGACGAGAGAGAGTGCAACGTTTCATTTTGCTTTTTGGAGTGCGAGAGTGAGAAAAAGCAGAGTACCTGTTTGCAAGGCTAGGAAAGAGCAGAGCCCCAGTCTTGCTGTTTATCTGCAATGACTGCCAGGGCAAGTGAGGACCAGCAAGACAATTCCTGCCTAGCACCTTCCTTGGAGGAGAGAGAGTGCAACGTTTCATTTTAGCATTTTGGCGCTCACGAGGGAGACGAACTGCTTTGGCTGTTTGCAAGGCTAGGAAAGAGCAGAGCCCCAGTCTTGCTGTTTATCTGCAATGACTGCCAGGGCAACTGAGGACCAGCAAGACAATTCCTGCCTAGCACCTTCCTTGGAGGAGAGAGAGTGCAACGCTTCATTTTGCTTTTTGGAGTGCGAGAGTGAGAAAAAGCAGAGTGCGTGTTTGCATGGCTGGGAAAGAGCAGAGCCCCATTGTTGCTGTTTATCTGCAATGACTGCCAGGGAAAGTGAGGACCAGCAAGACAATTCCTGCCTAGCACCTTCCTTGGAGGAGAGAGAGTGCAACGTTTCATTTTGCTTTTTGGAGTGCGAGGGTGAGAAAAAGCAGAGTGCCTGTTTGAAAGGCTAGGAAAGAGCAGAGCCCGAGTCTTGCTGTTTATCTGCAATGACTGCCAGGGCAAGTGTGGACCAGCAAGACAATTCCTGCCTAGCACCTTCCTTGGAGGAGAGAGAGTGCAACGTTTCATTTTAGCATTTTGGCGCTCACGAGCGAGACAAACTGCTTTGGCTGTTTGCAAGGCTAGGAAAGAGCAGACCCCGAGTCTTGCTGTTTATCTGCAATGACTGCCAGGGCAAGTGAGGACCAGCAAGACAATAACTGCCTAGCACCTTCCTTGGACGAGAGAGAGTGCAACGTTTCATTTTGCTTTTTGGAGTGCGAGAGTGAGAAAAAGCAGAGTGCCTGTTTGCAAGACTAGGAAAGAGCAGAGCCCGAGTCTTGCTGTTTATCTGCAATGTCTGCCAGGGCAAGTGAGAACCAGCAAGACAATTCCTGCCTAGCACCTTCCTTGGAGGAGAGAGAGTGCAACGTTCCATTTTAGCATTTTGGCGCTCACGAGGGAGACAAACTGCTTTGGCTCTTTGCAAGGCTGGGAAATAGCAGAGCCCGAGTCTTGCTGTTTATCTGCAATGTCTGCCAGGGCAAGTGAGGACCAGCAAGACAATTCCTGCCTAGCACCTTCCTTGGAGGAGAGAGAGTGCAACGTTTCATTTTAGCATTTTGGCGCTCACGAGCGAGACAAACTGCTTTGGCTGTTTACAAGGCTAGGAAAGAGCAGAGCCTCAGTCTTGCTGTTTATCTGCAATGATTGCCAGGGCAAGTGAGGACCAGCAAGACAATTCCTGCCTAGCACCTTCCTTGGACGAGAGAGAGTGCAACGTTTCATTTTGCTTTTTGGAGTGCGAGAGTGAGAAAAAGCAGAGTGCCTGTTTGCAAGGCTAGGAAAGAGCAGAGCCCGAGTCTTGCTGTTCATCTGCAATGACTGCCAGGGCAAGTGAGGACCAGCAAGACAATTCCTGTCTAGCACCTTCCTTGGAGGAGAGAGAGTGCAACGTTTCAGTTTAGCATTTTGGCACTCACGAGCGAGACAAACTGCTTTGGCTGTTTGCAAGGCTAGGAAAGAGCAGAGCCCGAGTCTTTCTCTTTATCTGCAATGACTGCCAGGGCAAGTGAGGACCAGCAAGACAATTCCTGCCTAGCACCTTCCTTGGAGGAGAGAGAGTGCAACGTTTCATTTTAGCATTTTGGGTCTCACGAGCGAGACAAACTGCTTTGGCTGTTTGCAAGGCTAGGAAAGAGCAGAGCCCGAGTCTTGCTGTTTATCTGCAATGACTGCCAGGGCAAGTGAGGACCAGCAAGACAATTCCTGCCTAGCACCTTCCTTGGAGGAGAGAGAGTGCAACGTTTCATTTTGCTTTTTGGAGTGCGAGAGTGAGAAAAAGCAGAGTGCCTGTTTGCAAGGCTAGGAAAGAGCAGACCCCGAGTCTTGCTGTTTATCTGCAATGACTGCCAGGGCAAGTGAGGACCAGGAAGACAATTCCTGCCTAGCACCTTTCTTTGACGAGAGAGAGTGCAACGTTTCATTTTGCTTTTTGGAGTGCGAGAGTGAGAAAAAGCAGAGTGCCTGTTTGCAAGACTAGGAAAGAGCAGAGCCCGAGTCTTGCTGTTTATCTGCAATGTCTGCCAGGGCAAGTGAGGACCAGCAAGACAATTCCTGCCTAGCGCCTTCCTTGGAGGAGACAGAGTGCAACGTTTCATTTTAGCATTTTGGCACTCTCGAGCGAGACAAACTGCGTTGGCTGTTTGCAAGGCTAGGAAAGAGCAGAGCCCGAGTCTTGCTGTTTATCTGCAATGACTGCGAGGGCAAGTGAGGACCAGCAAGACAATTCCTGCCTAGCACCTTCCTTGGAGGAGAGAGAGTGCAACGTTTCATTTTAGCATTTTGGCTCTCACGAGCGAGACAAACTGCTTTGGCTGTTTGCAAGGCTAGGAAAGAGCAGAGCCCGAGTCTTGCTGTTTATCTACAATGACTGCCAGGGCAAGTGAGGACCAGCAAGACAATTCCTGCCTAGCACCTTCCTTGGAGGAGACAGAGTGCAACGTTTCATTTTGCTTTTTGGAGTGCGAGAGTGAGAAAAAGCAGAGTGCCTGTTTGCAAGGCTAGGAAAGAGTAGAGCCCCAGTTTTGCTGTTTATCTGCAATGTCTGCCAGGGCAAGTGAGGACCAGCAACACAATTCCTGCCTAGCACCTTCCTTGGAGGAGACAGATTGTAACGTTTCATTTTAGCATTTTGGAACTCATGAGCGAGACAAACTGCTTTGGCTGTTTGCAAGGCTAGGAAAGAGCAGAGCCCGAGTCTTTCTCTTTATCTGCAATGACTGCCAGGGCAAGTGAGGACCAGCAAGACAATTCCTGCCTAGCACCTTCCTTGGAGGAGAGAGAGTGCAACGTTTCATTTTAGCATTTTGGCTCTCATGAGGGAGACAAACTGCTTTGGCTGTTTGCAAGGCTAGGAAAGAGCAGAGCCCCAGTCTTGCTCTTTATCTGCAATGACTGCCAGGGCATGTGAGGACCAGCAAGACTATTCCTGCCTAGCACATTCCTTGGAGGAGTAAGCGTGCAACGTTTCATTTTAGCATTTTGGCGCTCACGAGGGAGACGAACTGCTTTGGCTGTTTGCAAGGCTAGGAAAGAGCAGAGCCCGAGTCTTGCTCTTTATCTGCAATGACTGCCAGGGCAAGTGAGGACCAGCAAGACAATTCCTGCCTAGCACCTTCCTTGGAGGAGAGAGTGTGCAACGTTTCATTTTAGCATTTTGGCGCTCACGAGGGAGACGAACTGCTTTGGCTGTTTGCAAGGCTAGGAAAGAGCAGAGCCCGAGTCTTGCTGGGTATCTGCAATGACTGCCAGGGCAACTGAGGACCAGCAAGACAATTCCTGCCTAGCACCTTCCTTGGAGGAGAGAGAGTGCAACGATTCATTTTGATTTTGGAGTGCGAGAGTGAGAAAAAGCAGAGAGCCTGTTTCCATGGCTGGGAAAGAGCAGAGCCCCAGTGTTGCTGTTTATCTGCAATGACTGCCAGGGCAAGTGAGGACCAGCAAGACAAGTCCTGCCTAGCACCTTCCTTGGAGGAGAGAGAGTGCAACGTTTCATTTTGCTTTTTGGAGTGCGAGAGTGAGAAAAAGCAGAGTGCCTGTTTGCAAGGCAAGGAAAGAGCAGAGCCCCAGTCTTGCTGTTTATCTGCAATGACTGCCAGGGCAAGTGTGGACCAGCAAGACAATTCCTGCCTAGCACCTTCCTTGGAGGAGAGAGAGTGCAACGTTTCATTTTAGCATTTTGGCACTCACGAGCGAGACAAACTGCTTTGGCTGTTTGCACGGCTAGGAAAGAGCAGAGCCCGAGTCTTTCTCTTTATCTGCAATGACTGCCAGGGCAAGTGAGGACCAGCAAGACAATTCCTGCCTAGCACCTTCCTTGGAGGAGACAGAGTGCAACGTTTCATTTTAGCATTTTGGCGCTCACGAGCGAGACAAACTGCTTTGGCTGTTTGCAACGCTAGGAAAGAGCAGAGCCCCAGTCTTGCTGTTTATCTGCAATGACTGCCAGGGCAAGTGAGGACCAGCAAGACAATTCCTGCCTAGCACCTTCCTTGGAGGAGAGAGAGTGCAACGTTTCATTTTAGCATTTTGGCGCTCACGAGGGAGAAAAACTGCGTTGGCTGTTTGCAAGGCTAGGAAAGAGCAGTGCCCGAGTCTTGCTGTTTATCTGCAATGACTGCCAGGGCAAGTGAGGACCAGCAAGACAATTCCTGCCTAGCACCTTTCTTGGAGGAGATAGAGTGCAACGTTTCATTTTAGCATTTTGACGCTCACGAGCGAGACAATCTGCTTTGGCGGTTTGCAAGGCTAGGAAAGAGCAGACCCCGAGTCTTGCTGTTTATCTGCAATGACTGCCAGGGCAAGTGAGGACCAGCAAGACAATAACTGCCTAGCACCTTCCTTGGACGAGAGAGAGTGCAACGTTTCATTTTGCTTTTTGGAGTGCGAGAGTGAGAAAAAGCAGAGTCCCTGTTTGCAAGGCTAGGAAAGAGCAGAGCCCGAGTCTTGCAGTTTATCTGCAATGTCTGCGAGGGCAAGTGAGGTCCAGCAAGACAATTCCTGCCTAGCACCTTCCTTGGAGGAGAGAGAGTGCAACGTTTCATTTTAGCATTTTGGCACTCACCAGCGAGAAAAACTGCTTTGGCTGTTTGCAAGGCTAGGAAAGAGCAGAGCCCGAGTCTTTCTCTTGATCTGCAATGACTGCCAGGGCAAGTGAGGACCAGCAAGACAATTCCTGGCTAGCACCTTCCTTGGAGGAGAGAGAGTGCAACGTTTCATTTTAGCATTTTGGCGCTCACGAGGGAGACAAACTGCTTTGGCTGTTTGCAAGGCTAGGAAAGAGCAGACCCCGAGTCTTGCTGTTTATCTGCAATGACTGCCAGGGCAAGTGAGGACCAGCAAGACAATTCCTGCCTAGCACCTTCCTTGGACGAGAGAGAGTGCAACGTTTCATTTTGCTTTTTGGAGTGCGAGAGTGAGAAAAAGCAGAATACCTGTTTGCAAGGCTAGGAAAGAGCAGAGCCCCAGTCTTGCTCTTTATCTGCAATGACTGCCAGGGCAAGTGAGGACCAGCAAGACAATTCCTGCCTAGCACCTTCCTTGGAGGAGAGAGTGTGCAACGTTTCATTTTAGCATTTTGGCGCTCACGAGGGAGACGAACTGCTTTGGCTGTTTGCAAGGCTAGGAAAGAGCAGAGCCCGAGTCTTGCTGGGTATCTGCAATGACTGCCAGGGCAACTGAGGACCAGCAAGACAATTCCTGCCTAGCACCTTCCTTGGAGGAGAGAGAGTGCAACGTTTCATTTTGCTTTTTGGAGTGCGAGAGTGAGAAAAAGCAGAGAGCCTGTTTGCATGGCTGGGAAAGAGCAGAGCCCCAGTGTTGCTGTTTATCTGCAATGACTGCCAGGGCAAGTGAGGACCAGCAAGACAAGTCCTGCCTAGCACCTTCCTTGGAGGAGAGAGAGTGCAACGTTTCATTTTGCTTTTTGGAGTGCGAGAGTGAGAAAAAGCAGAGTGCCTGTTTGCAAGGCAAGGAAAGATCAGAGCCCGAGTCTTGCTGTTTATCTGCAATGACTGCCAGGGCAAGTGTGGACCAGCAAGACAATTCCTGCCTAGCACCTTCCTTGGAGGAGAGAGAGTGCAACATTTCATTTTAGCATTTTGGCACTCACGAGCGAGACACACTGCTTTGGCTGTTTGCAAGGCTAGGAAAGAGCTGAGCCCCAGTCTTGCTGTTTATCTGCAATGACTGCCAGGGCAAGTGAGGACCAGCAAGACAATTCCTGCCTAGCACCTTCCTTGGAGGAGAGAGAGTGCAACATTTCATTTTGCTTTTTGGCGCTCACGAGCGAGACAAACTGCTTTGGCTGTTTGCAAGGCTAGGAAAGAGCAGAGCCCGAGTCTTGCTCTTTATCTGCAATGACTGCCAGGGCAAGTGAGGACCAGCAAGACAATTCCTGCCTAGCACCTTCCTTGGAGGAGAGAGAGTGCAAAGTTTCATTTTAGCATTTTGGCTCTCACGAGGGAGAGAAACTGCTTTGGCTGTTTGCAAGGCTAGGAAAGAGCAGAGCCCCAGTCTTGCTGTTTATCTGCAATGACTGCCAGGGCAAGTGAGGACCAGCAAGACAATTCCTGGCTAGCACCTTCCTTGGAGGAGAGAGAGTGCAACGTTTCATTTTCGCATTTTGGTCTGCGAGAGTGAGAAAAAGCAGAGTGCCTGTTTGCAAGGCTAGGAAAGAGCAGAGCCCGAGTCTTGCTGTTTATCTGCAATGACTGCCAGGGCAAGTGAGGACCAGCAAGACAATTCCTGCCTAGCACCTTTCTTGGAGGAGATAGAGTGCAACGTTTCATTTTAGCATTTTGGCTCTCACGAGCGAGACAAACTGCTTTGGCTGTTTGCAAGGCTAGGAAAGAGCAGAGCCGCAGTCTTGCTGTTTATCTCCAATGACTGCCAGGGTAAGTGAGGACCACCAAGACAATAACTGCCTAGCACCTTCCTTGGACGAGAGAGAGTGCAACGTTTCATTTTGCTTTTTGGAGTGCGAGAGTGAGAAAAAGCAGAGTCCCTGTTTGCAAGGCTAGGAAGGAGCAGAGCCCGAGTCTTGCTGTTTATCTGCAATGTCTGCGAGGGCAAGTGAGGTCCAGCAAGACAATTCCTGCCTAGCACCTTCCTTGGAGGAGAGAGAGTGCAACGTTTCATTTTAGCATTTTGGCGCTCACGAGGGAGACAAACCGCTTTGGCTGTTTGCAAGGCTAGGAAAGAGCAGAACCCGAGTCTTGCTGTTTATCTGCAATGACTGCCAGGGCAAGTGAGGACCAGCAAGACAAGTCCTGCCTAGCACCTTCCTTGGAGGAGAGAGAGTGCAACGTTTCATTTTGCTTTTTGGAGTGCGAGAGTGAGAAAAAGCAGAGAGC
This sequence comes from Phaethon aethereus, assembly GCF_964289735.1. Classification (NCBI taxonomy): domain Eukaryota; kingdom Metazoa; phylum Chordata; class Aves; order Phaethontiformes; family Phaethontidae; genus Phaethon; species Phaethon aethereus. Next base: position 216,177 of record NW_028114060.1, on the reverse strand, counting down.
CTGTTTGCATGGCTGGGAAAGAGCAGAGCCCCAGTGTTGCTGTTTATCTGCAATGACTGCCAGGGCAAGTGAGGACCAGCAAGACAAGTCCTGCCTAGCACCTTCCTTGGAGGAGAGAGAGTGCAACGTTTCATTTTGCTTTTTGGAGTGCGAGAGTGAGAAAAAACAGAGTGCCTGTTTGCAAGGCAAGGAAAGAGCAGAGCCCGAGTCTTGCTGTTTATCTGCAATGACTGCCAGGGCAAGTGTGGACCAGAAGACAATTCCTGCCTAGCACCTTCCTTGGAGGAGAGAGAGTGCAACATTTCATTTTAGGATTTTGGCACTCACGAGCGAGACAAACTGCTTTGGCTGTTTGCAACGCTAGGAAAGAGCAGAGCCCGAGTCTTTCTCTTTATCTGCAATGACTGCCAGGGCAAGTGAGGACCAGCAAGACAATTCCTGCCTAGCACCTTCCTTGGAGGAGACAGAGTGCAACGTTTCATTTTAGCATTTTGGCGCTCACGAGGGAGAAAACTGCTTTCGGTGTTTGCAAGGCTAGGAAAGAGCAGAGCCCCAGTCTTGCTGTTTATCTGCAATGACTGCCAGGGCAAGTGAGGACCAGCAAGACAATTCCTGCCTAGCACCTTCCTTGGAGGAGAGAGAGTGCAACGTTTCATTTTCGCATTTTGGACTGCGAGAGTGAGAAAAAGCAGAGTGCCTGTTTGCAAGGCTAGGAAAGAGCAGAGCCCGAGTCTTGCTGTTTATCTGCAATGACTGCCAGGGCAAGTGAGGACCAGCAAGACAATTCCTGCCTAGCACCTTCCTTGGAGGAGAGAGAGTGCAACGTTTCAGTTTAGCATTTTGGCACTCACGAGCGAGACAAACTGCTTTGGCTGTTTGCAAGGCTAGGAAAGAGCAGAGCCCGAGTCTTTCTCTTTATCTGCAATGACTGCCAGGGCAAGTGAGGACCAGCAAGACAATTCCTGCCTAGCACCTTCCTTGGAGGAGAGAGAGTGCAACGTTTCATTTTAGCATTTTGGCTCTCACGAGCGAGACAAACTGCTTTGGCTGTTTTCAAGGCTAGGAAAGAGCAGAGCCCGAGTCTTGCTGTTTATCTGCAATGACTGCCAGGGCAAGTGAGGACCAGCAAGACAATTCCTGCCTAGCACCTTCCTTGGACGAGAGAGAGTGCAACGTTTCATTTTGCTTTTTGGAGTGCGAGAGTGAGAAAAAGCAGAGTGCCTGTTTGCAAGGCTAGGAAAGAGCAGAGCCCCAGTCTTGCTCTTTATCTGCAATGACTGCCAGGGCAAGTGTGGACCAGCAAGACAATTCCTGCCTAGCACCTTCCTTGGAGGAGAGAGAGTGCAACGTTTCATTTTAGCATTTTGGCGCTCACGAGCGAGACAAACTGCTTTGGCTGTTTGCAAGGCTAGGAAAGAGCAGACCCCGAGTCTTGCTGTTTATCTGCAATGACTGCCAGGGCAAGTGAGGACCAGGAAGACAATTCCTGCCTAGCACCTTTCTTTGAGGAGAGAGAGTGCAACGTTTCATTTTGCTTTTTGGAGTGCGAGAGTGAGAAAAAGCAGAGTGCCTGTTTGCAAGGCTAGGAAAGAGCAGAGCCCGAGTCTTGCTGTTTATCTGCAATGTCTGCCAGGGGAAGTGAGGACCAGCAAGACAATTCCTGCCTAACACCTTCCTTGGAGGAGACAGAGTGTAACGTTTCATTTTAGCATTTTGGCACTCACGAGCGAGAAAAACTGCTTTTGCTGTTTGCAAGGCTAGGAAAGAGCAGAGCCCGAGTCTTGCTGTTTATCTGCAATGACTGCCAGGGCAAGTGAGGACCAGCAAGACAATTCCTGCCTAGCACCTTCCTTGGAGGAGAGAGAGTGCAACGTTTCATTTTGCTTTTTGGAGTGCGAGAGTGAGAAAAAACAGAGTGCCTGTTTGCAAGGCAAGGAAAGAGCAGAGCCCGAGTCTTGCTGTTTATCTGCAATGACTGCCAGGGCAAGTGTGGACCAGAAGACAATTCCTGCCTAGCACCTTCCTTGGAGGAGAGAGAGTGCAACATTTCATTTTAGGATTTTGGCACTCACGAGCGAGACAAACTGCTTTGGCTGTTTGCAACGCTAGGAAAGAGCAGAGCCCGAGTCTTTCTCTTTATCTGCAATGACTGCCAGGGCAAGTGAGGACCAGCAAGACAATTCCTGCCTAGCACCTTCCTTGGAGGAGACAGAGTGCAACGTTTCATTTTAGCATTTTGGCGCTCACGAGGGAGAAAACTGCTTTCGGTGTTTGCAAGGCTAGGAAAGAGCAGAGCCCCAGTCTTGCTGTTTATCTGCAATGACTGCCAGGGCAAGTGAGGACCAGCAAGACAATTCCTGCCTAGCACCTTCCTTGGAGGAGAGAGAGTGCAACGTTTCATTTTCGCATTTTGGACTGCGAGAGTGAGAAAAAGCAGAGTGCCTGTTTGCAAGGCTAGGAAAGAGCAGAGCCCGAGTCTTGCTGTTTATCTGCAATGACTGCCAGGGCAAGTGAGGACCAGCAAGACAATTCCTGCCTAGCACCTTCCTTGGAGGAGAGAGAGTGCAACGTTTCAGTTTAGCATTTTGGCACTCACGAGCGAGACAAACTGCTTTGGCTGTTTGCAAGGCTAGGAAAGAGCAGAGCCCGAGTCTTTCTCTTTATCTGCAATGACTGCCAGGGCAAGTGAGGACCAGCAAGACAATTCCTGCCTAGCACCTTCCTTGGAGGAGAGAGAGTGCAACGTTTCATTTTAGCATTTTGGCTCTCACGAGCGAGACAAACTGCTTTGGCTGTTTTCAAGGCTAGGAAAGAGCAGAGCCCGAGTCTTGCTGTTTATCTGCAATGACTGCCAGGGCAAGTGAGGACCAGCAAGACAATTCCTGCCTAGCACCTTCCTTGGACGAGAGAGAGTGCAACGTTTCATTTTGCTTTTTGGAGTGCGAGAGTGAGAAAAAGCAGAGTGCCTGTTTGCAAGGCTAGGAAAGAGCAGAGCCCCAGTCTTGCTCTTTATCTGCAATAACTGCCAGGGCAAGTGTGGACCAGCAAGACAATTCCTGCCTAGCACCTTCCTTGGAGGAGAGAGAGTGCAACGTTTCATTTTAGCATTTTGGCGCTCACGAGCGAGACAAACTGCTTTGGCTGTTTGCAAGGCTAGGAAAGAGCAGACCCCGAGTCTTGCTGTTTATCTGCAATGACTGCCAGGGCAAGTGAGGACCAGGAAGACAATTCCTGCCTAGCACCTTTCTTTGAGGAGAGAGAGTGCAACGTTTCATTTTGCTTTTTGGAGTGCGAGAGTGAGAAAAAGCAGAGTGCCTGTTTGCAAGACTAGGAAAGAGCAGAGCCCGAGTCTTGCTGTTTATCTGCAATGTCTGCCAGGGGAAGTGAGGACCAGCAAGACAATTCCTGCCTAACACCTTCCTTGGAGGAGACAGAGTGTAACGTTTCATTTTAGCATTTTGGCACTCACGAGCGAGAAAAACTGCTTTTGCTGTTTGCAAGGCTAGGAAAGAGCAGAGCCCGAGTCTTGCTGTTTATCTGCAATGACTGCCAGGGCAAGTGAGGACCAGCAAGACAATTCCTGCCTAGCACCTTCCTTGGAGGAGAGAGAGTGCAACGTTTCATTTTGCTTTTTGGAGTGCGAGAGTGAGAAAAAACAGAGTGCCTGTTTGCAAGGCAAGGAAAGAGCAGAGCCCGAGTCTTGCTGTTTATCTGCAATGACTGCCAGGGCAAGTGTGGACCAGAAGACAATTCCTGCCTAGCACCTTCCTTGGAGGAGAGAGAGTGCAACATTTCATTTTAGGATTTTGGCACTCACGAGCGAGACAAACTGCTTTGGCTGTTTGCAACGCTAGGAAAGAGCAGAGCCCGAGTCTTTCTCTTTATCTGCAATGACTGCCAGGGCAAGTGAGGACCAGCAAGACAATTCCTGCCTAGCACCTTCCTTGGAGGAGACAGAGTGCAACGTTTCATTTTAGCATTTTGGCGCTCACGAGGGAGAAAACTGCTTTCGGTGTTTGCAAGGCTAGGAAAGAGCAGAGCCCCAGTCTTGCTGTTTATCTGCAATGACTGCCAGGGCAAGTGAGGACCAGCAAGACAATTCCTGCCTAGCACCTTCCTTGGAGGAGAGAGAGTGCAACGTTTCATTTTCGCATTTTGGACTGCGAGAGTGAGAAAAAGCAGAGTGCCTGTTTGCAAGGCTAGGAAAGAGCAGAGCCCGAGTCTTGCTGTTTATCTGCAATGACTGCCAGGGCAAGTGAGGACCAGCAAGACAATTCCTGCCTAGCACCTTCCTTGGAGGAGAGAGAGTGCAACGTTTCAGTTTAGCATTTTGGCACTCACGAGCGAGACAAACTGCTTTGGCTGTTTGCAAGGCTAGGAAAGAGCAGAGCCCGAGTCTTTCTCTTTATCTGCAATGACTGCCAGGGCAAGTGAGGACCAGCAAGACAATTCCTGCCTAGCACCTTCCTTGGAGGAGAGAGAGTGCAACGTTTCATTTTAGCATTTTGGCTCTCACGAGCGAGACAAACTGCTTTGGCTGTTTTCAAGGCTAGGAAAGAGCAGAGCCCGAGTCTTGCTGTTTATCTGCAATGACTGCCAGGGCAAGTGAGGACCAGCAAGACAATTCCTGCCTAGCACCTTCCTTGGACGAGAGAGAGTGCAACGTTTCATTTTGCTTTTTGGAGTGCGAGAGTGAGAAAAAGCAGAGTGCCTGTTTGCAAGGCTAGGAAAGAGCAGAGCCCCAGTCTTGCTCTTTATCTGCAATGACTGCCAGGGCAAGTGTGGACCAGCAAGACAATTCCTGCCTAGCACCTTCCTTGGAGGAGAGAGAGTGCAACGTTTCATTTTAGCATTTTGGCGCTCACAAGGGAGACAAAGTGCTTTTGCTCTTTGCAAGGCTAGGAAAGAGCAGAGCCCCAGTCTTGCTGTTTATCTCCAATGACTGCAAGGGCAAGTGAGGACCAGCAAGACAATTCCTGCCTACCACCTTCCTTGGAGGAGAGAGAGTGCAACGTTTCATTTAGCTTTTTGGAGAGCGAGATTGAGAAAAAGCACAGTGTCTGTTTGCATGGGTAGGAAAGAGCAGAGCCCGAGTCTTGCTGTTTATCTGCAATGACTGCCAGGGCAAGTGAGGACCAGCAAGACAATTCCTGCCTAGCACCTTCCTTGGAGGAGAGAGAGTGCAACGTTTCATTTTAGCATTTTGGCGCTCACAAGGGAGAAAAACTGCTTTTGCTGTTTGCAATGCTAGGAAAGAGCAGAGCCCCAGTCTTGCTGTTTATCTGCAATGACTGCCAGGGCAAGTGAGGACCAGCAAGGCAATTCCTGCCTAGCACCTTCCTTGGAGGAGAGAGAGTGCAACGTTTCATTTAGCTTTTTGGAGTGCGAGATTGAGAAAAAGCACAGTGTCTGTTTGCATGGGTAGGAAAGAGCAGAGACCGAGTCTTGCTGTTTATCTGCAATGACTGCCAGGGCAAGTGAGGACCAGCAAGGCAATTCCTGCCTAGCACCTTCCTTGGAGGAGAGAGAGTGCAACGTTTCATTTTAGCATTTTGGCGCTCACGAGGGAGACGAACTTCTTTTGCTGTGTGCAAGGCTAGGAAAGAGCAGAGCCCGAGTCTTGCTGTTTATCTGCAATGACTGCCAGGGCAAGTGAGGACCAGCAAGACAATTCCTGCCTAGCACCTTCCTTGGAGGAGAGAGAGTGCAACGTTTCATTTTAGCATTTTGGCGCTCACGAGGGAGACAAACTGCTTTGGCTGTTTGCAAGGCTAGGAAAGAGCAGAGCCCCAGTCTTGCTGTTTATCTGCAATGACTGCCAGGGCAAGTGAGGACCAGCAAGACAATTCCTGCCTAGCACCTTCCTTGGAGGAGAGAGAGTGCAACGTTTCATTTTAGCATTTTGGCGCTCACGAGGGAGACAAACTGCTTTGGCTGTTTGCAAGGCTAGGAAAGAGCAGAGCCCCAGTCTTGCTGTTTATCTGCAATGACTGGCAGGGTAAGTGAGGACCAGCAAGACAATTCCTGCCTAGCACCTTCCTTGGAGGAGAGAGAGTGCAACGTTTCATTTTAGCATTTTGGCGCTCACGAGGGAGACGAACTTCTTTTGCTGTTTGCAAGGCTAGGAAAGAGCAGAGCCCGAGTCTTGCTGTTTATCTGCAATGACTGCCAGGGCAAGTGAGGGCCAGCAAGACAATTCCTGCCTAGCACCTTCCTTGGAGGAGAGAGAGTGCAACGTTTCATTTTGCTTTTTGGAGTGCGAGATTGAGAAAAAGCACAGTGTCTGTTTGCATGGGTAGGAAAGAGCAGAGACCGAGTCTTGCTGTTTATCTGCAATGACTGCCAGGGCAAGTGAGGACCAGCAAGGCAATTCCTGCCTAGCACCTTCCTTGGAGGAGAGAGAGTGCAACGTTTCATTTTAGCATTTTGGTGCTCACAAGGGAGACAAACTGCTTTTGCTGTTTGCAAGGCTAGGAAAGAGCAGAGCCCCAGTCTTGCTGTTTATCTGCAATGACTGCCAGGGCAAGTGAGGACCAGCAAGACAATTCCTGCCTAGCACCTTCCTTGGAGAACAGAGAGTGCAACGTTTCATTTTAGCATTTTGGCGCTCACAAGGGAGACAAAGTGCTTTTGCTCTTTGCAAGGCTAGGAAAGAGCAGAGCCCCAGTCTTGCTGTTTATCTCCAATGACTGCAAGGGCAAGTCAGGACCAGCAAGACAATTCCTGCCTACCACCTTCCTTGGAGGAGAGAGAGTGCAACGTTTCATTTTAGCATTTTGGCGCTCACAAGGGAGAAAAACTGCTTTTGCTGTTTGCAAGGCTAGGAAAGAGCAGAGCCCCAGTCTTGCTGTTTATCTGCAATGACTGCCAGGGCAAGTGAGGACCAGCAAGGCAATTCCTGCCTAGCACCTTCCTTGGAGGAGAGAGAGTGCAACGTTTCATTTAGCTTTTTGGAGTGCGAGATTGAGAAAAAGCACAGTGTCTGTTTGCATGGGTAGGAAAGAGCAGAGACCGAGTCTTGCTGTTTATCTGCAATGACTGCCAGGTCAAGTGAGGACCAGCAAGGCAATTCCTGCCTAGCACCTTCCTTGGAGGAGAGAGAGTGCAACGTTTCATTTTAGCATTTTGGCGCTCACGAGGGAGACGAACTTCTTTTGCTGTTTGCAAGGCTAGGAAAGAGCAGAGCCCGAGTCTTGCTGTTTATCTGCAATGACTGCCAGGGCAAGTGAGGACCAGCAAGACAATTCCTGCCTAGCACCTTCCTTGGAGGAGAGAGAGTGCAACGTTTCATTTTGCTTTTTGGAGTGCGAGATTGAGAAAAAGCACAGTGTCTGTTTGCATGGGTAGGAAAGAGCAGAGACCGAGTCTTGCTGTTTATCTGCAATGTCTGCCAGGGCAAATGAGGACCAGCAAGGCAATTCCTGCCTAGCACCTTTCTTGGAGGAGAGACAGTGCAACGTTTCATTTTAGCATTTTGGCGCTCACGAGGGAGACAAACTTCTGTTGCTGTTTGCTAGGCTAGGAAAGAGCAGAGCCCCAGTCTTGCTGTTTATCTGCAATGACTGCCAGGGCAAGTGAGGACCAGCAAGACAATTCCTGCCTAGCACCTTCTTTGGAGGAGAGAGAGTGCAACGTTTCATTTTAGCATTTTGGCGCTCACGAGGTAGACAAACTGCTTTGGCTGTTTGCAAGGCTAGGAAAGAGCAGAGCCCCAGTCTTGCTGTTTATCTGCAATGACTGCCAGGGCAAGTGAGGACCAGCAAGACAATTCCTGCCTAGCACCTTCCTTGGAGGAGAGAGAGTGCAACGTTTCATTTTAGCATTTTGGCGCTCACGAGGGAGACAAACTGCTTTGGCTGTTTGCAAGGCTAGGAAAGAGCAGAGCCCCAGTCTTGCTGTTTATCTGCAATGACTGCCAGGGCAAGTGAGGACCAGCAAGACAATTCCTGCCTAGCACCTTCCTTGGAGGAGAGAGAGTGCAACGTTTCATTTTAGCATTTTGGCGCTCACGAGGGAGACAAACTGCTTTGGCTGTTTGCAAGGCTAGGAAAGAGCAGAGCCCCAGTCTTGCTGTTTATCTGCAATGACTGCCAGGGCAAGTGAGGACCAGCAAGACAATTCCTGCCTAGCACCTTCCTTGGAGGAGAGAGAGTGCAACGTTTCATTTTAGCATTTTGTCGCTCACGAGGGAGACAAACTGCTTTGGCTGTTTGCAAGGCTAGGAAAGAGCAGAGCCCCAGTCTTGCTGTTTATCTGCAATGACTGCCAGGGCAAGTGAGGACCAGCAAGACAATTCCTGCCTAGCACCTTCCTTGGAGGAGAGAGAGTGCAACGTTTCATTTTAGCATTTTGGCGCTCACAAGGGAGACAAACTGCTTTTGCTGTTTGCAAGCCTAGGAAAGAGCAGAGCCCCAGTCTTGCTGTTTCTCTGCAATGACTGCCAGGGCAAGTGAGGACCAGCAAGACAATTCCTGTCTAGCACCTTCCTTGGAGGAGAGAGAGTGCAACTTTTCATTTTAGCATTTTGGCGCTCACGAGCGAGACAAACTGCTTTGGCTGTTTGCAAGGCTAGGAAAGAGCAGAGCCCCAGTCTTGCTGTTTATCTGCAATGACTGCCAGGGTAAGTGAGGACCAGCAAGACAATTCCTGCCTAGCACCTTCCTTGGAGGAGAGAGAGTGCAACATTTCATTTTACTATTTTGGCGCTCACGAGGGAGACAAACTTCTTTGGCTGTTTGCAAGGCTAGGAAAGAGCAGAGCCCCAGTCTTGCTGTTTATCTGCAATGACTGCCAGGGCAAGTGAGGACCAGCAAGACAACTCCTGCCTAGCACCTACCTTGGAGGAGAGAGAGTGCAACGTTTCATTTTAGCATTTTGGCGCTCACGAGGGAGACGAACTTATTTTGCTGTTTGCAAGGCTAGGAAAGAGCAGAGACCGAGTCTTGCTGTTTATCTGCAATGACTGCCAGGGCAAGTGAGGACCAGCAAGACAATTCCTGCCTAGCACCTTCCTTGGAGGAGAGAGAGTGCAACGTTTCATTTTGCTTTTTGGAGTGCGAGATTGATAAAAAGCACACTGTCTGTTTGCAAGGGTAGGAAAGAGCAGAGACCGAGTCTTGCTGTTTATCTGCAATGACTGGCAGGGCAAGTGAGGACCAGCAAGACAACTCCTGCCTAGCACCTTCCTTGGAGGAGAGAGAGTGCAACATTTCATTTTACTATTTTGGCGCTCACGAGGGAGACAAACTTCTTTGGCTGTTTGCAAGGCTAGGAAAGAGCAGAGCCCCAGTCTTGCTGTTTCTCTGCAATGACTGCCAGGGCAAGTGAGGACCAGCAAGACAATTCCTGCCTAGCACCTTCCTTGGAGGAGAGAGAGTGCAACGTTTCATTTTAGCATTTTCGCGCTCACGAGGGAGACAAACTGCTTTTGCTCTTTGCAAGGCTAGGAAAGAGCAGAGCCCCAGTCTTGCTGTTTATCTGCAATGACTGCCAGGGCAAGTGAGGACCAGCAAGACAATTCCTGCCTAGCACCTTCCTTGGAGGAGAGAGAGTGCAACGTTTCATTTTAGCATTTCGGCGCTCACGAGGGAGACAAACTGCTTTTGCTGTTTGCAAGGCTAGGAAAGAGCAGAGCCCCAGTCTTGCTGTTTCTCTGCAATGACTGCCAGGGCAAGTGAGGACCAGCAAGACAATTCCTGCCTAGCACCTTCCTTGGAGGAGAGAGAGTGCAACGTTTCATTTTAGCATTTCGGCGCTCACGAGGGAGACAAACTGCTTTTGCTCTTTGCAAGGCTAGGAAAGAGCAGAGCCCCAGTCTTGCTGTTTATCTGCAATGACTGCCAGGGCAAGTGAGGACCAGCAAGACAATTCCTGCCTAGCACCTTCCTTGGAGGAGAGAGAGTGCAACGTTTCATTTTTAGCATTTTGGCGCTCACAAGGGAGACGAACTTCTGTTGCTCTTTGCAAGGCTAGGAAAGAGCAGAGCCCCAGTCTTGCTGTTTATCTGCAATGACTGCCAGGGCAAGTGAGGACCAGCAAGACAATTCCTGCCTAGCACCTTCCTTGGACGTGAGAGAGTGCAACGTTTCATTTTGCTTTTTGGAGTGCGAGATTGAGAAAAAGCACAGTGTCTGTTTGCAAGGCTAGGAAAGAGCAGAGCCCGAGTCTTGCTGTTTATCTGCAATGACTGCCAGGGCAAGTGAGGACCAGCAAGGCAATTCCTGCCTAGCACCTTCCTTGGAGGAGAGAGAGTGCAACGTTTCATTTTAGCATTTTGGCGCTCACGAGGGAGACAAACTTCTGTTGCTGTTTGCTAGGCTAGGAAAGAGCAGAGCCCCAGTCTTGCTGTTTATCTGCAATGACTGCCAGGGCAAGTGAGGACCAGCAAGACAATTCCTGCCTAGCACCTTCTTTGGAGGAGAGAGAGTACAACGTTTCATTTTAGCATTTTGGCGCTCACGAGGGAGACAAACTGCTTTGGCTGTTTGCAAGGCTAGGAAAGAGCAGAGCCCCAGTCTTGCTGTTTATCTGCAATGACTGCCAGGGCAAGTGAGGACCAGCAAGACAATTCCTGCCTAGCACCTTCCTTGGAGGAGAGAGAGTGCAACATTTCATTTTAGCATTTTGTCGCTCACGAGGGAGACAAACTGCTTTGGCTGTTTGCAAGGCTAGGAAAGAGCAGAGCCCCAGTCTTGCTGTTTATCTGCAATGACTGCCAGGGCAAGTGAGGACCAGCAAGACAATTCCTGCCTAGCACCTTCCTTGGAGGAGAGAGAGTGCAACGTTTCATTTTAGCATTTTGGCGCTCACAAGGGAGACAAACTGCTTTTGCTGTTTGCAAGGCTAGGAAAGAGCAGAGCCCCAGTCTTGCTGTTTCTCTGCAATGACTGCCAGGGCAAGTGAGGACCAGCAAGACAATTCCTGTCTAGCACCTTCCTTGGAGGAGAGAGAGTGCAACGTTTCATTTTAGCATTTTGGCGCTCACGAGCGAGACAAACTGCTTTGGCTGTTTGCAAGGCTAGGAAAGAGCAGAGCCCCAGTCTTGCTGTTTATCTGCAATGACTGCCAGGGTAAGTGAGGACCAGCAAGACAATTCCTGCCTAGCACCTTCCTTGGAGGAGAGAGAGTGCAACATTTCATTTTACTATTTTGGCGCTCACGAGGGAGACAAACTTCTTTGGCTGTTTGCAAGGCTAGGAAAGAGCAGAGACCCAGTCTTGCTGTTTCTCTGCAATGACTGCCAGGGCAAGTGAGGACCAGCAAGACAATTCCTGCCTAGCACCTTCCTTGGAGGAGAGAGAGTGCAACGTTTCATTTTAGCATTTTGGCGCTCACGAGGGAGACAAACTGCTATGGCTGTTTGCAAGGCTAGGAAAGAGCAGAGCCCCAGTCTTGCTGTTTATCTGCAATGACTGCCAGGGCAAGTGAGGACCAGCAAGACAATTCCTGCCTAGCACCTTCCTTGGAGGAGAGAGAGTGCAACGTTTCATTATAGCATTTTGGCGCTCACAAGGGAGACAAACTGCTTTTGCTGTTTGCAAGGCTAGGAAAGAGCAGAGCCCCAGTCTTGCTGTTTATCTGCAATGACTGCCAGGGCAAGTGAGGACCAGCAAGACAATTCCTGCCTAGCACCTTCCTTGGAGGAGAGAGAGTGCAACGTTTCATTTTAGCATTTCGGCGCTCACGAGGGAGACAAACTGCTTTTGCTCTTTGCAAGGCTAGGAAAGAGCAGAGCCCCAGTCTTGCTGTTTCTCTGCAATGACTGCCAGGGCAAGTGAGGACCAGCAAGACAATTCCTGCCTAGCACCTTCCTTGGAGGAGAGAGAGTGCAACGTTTCATTTTAGCATTTCGGCGCTCACGAGGGAGACAAACTGCTTTTGCTCTTTGCAAGGCTAGGAAAGAGCAGAGCCCCAGTCTTGCTGTTTATCTGCAATGACTGCCAGGGCAAGTGAGGACCAGCAAGACAATTCCTGCCTAGCACCTTCCTTGGAGGAGAGAGAGTGCAACGTTTCATTTTTAGCATTTTGGCGCTCACAAGGGAGACGAACTTCTGTTGCTCTTTGCAAGGCTAGGAAAGAGCAGAGCCCCAGTCTTGCTGTTTATCTGCAATGACTGCCAGGGCAAGTGAGGACCAGCAAGACAATTCCTGCCTAGCACCTTCCTTGGACGTGAGAGAGTGCAACGTTTCATTTTGCTTTTTGGAGTGCGAGATTGAGAAAAAGCACAGTGTCTGTTTGCAAGGCTAGGAAAGAGCAGAGCCCGAGTCTTGCTGTTTATCTGCAATGACTGCCAGGGCAAGTGAGGACCAGCAAGGCAATTCCTGCCTAGCACCTTCCTTGGAGGAGAGAGAGTGCAACGTTTCATTTTAGCATTTTGGCGCTCACGAGGGAGACAAACTTCTGTTGCTGTTTGCTAGGCTAGGAAAGAGCAGAGCCCCAGTCTTGCTGTTTATCTGCAATGACTGCCAGGGCAAGTGAGGACCAGCAAGACAATTCCTGCCTAGCACCTTCCTTGGAGGAGAGAGAGTGCAACGTTTCATTTTAGCATTTTGGCGCTCACGAGGGAGACAAACTGCTTTGGCTGTTTGCAAGGCTAGGAAAGAGCAGAGCCCCAGTCTTGCTGTTTATCTGCAATGACTGCCAGGGCAAGTGAGGACCAGCAAGACAATTCCTGCCTAGCACCTTCCTTGGAGGAGAGAGAGTGCAACGTTTCATTTTAGCATTTTGTCGCTCACGAGGGAGACAAACTGCTTTGGCTGTTTGCAAGGCTAGGAAAGAGCAGAGCCCCAGTCTTGCTGTTTATCTGCAATGACTGCCAGGGCAAGTGAGGACCAGCAAGACAATTCCTGCCTAGCACCTTCCTTGGAGGAGAGAGAGTGCAACGTTTCATTTTAGCATTTTGGCGCTCACAAGGGAGACAAACTGCTTTTGCTGTTTGCAAGGCTAGGAAAGAGCAGAGCCCCAGTCTTGCTGTTTCTCTGCAATGACTGCCAGGGCAAGTGAGGACCAGCAAGACAATTCCTGTCTAGCACCTTCCTTGGAGGAGAGAGAGTGCAACGTTTCATTTTAGCATTTTGGCGCTCACGAGCGAGACAAACTGCTTTGGCTGTTTGCAAGGCTAGGAAAGAGCAGAGCCCCAGTCTTGCTGTTTATCTGCAATGACTGCCAGGGTAAGTGAGGACCAGCAAGACAATTCCTGCCTAGCACCTTCCTTGGAGGAGAGAGAGTGCAACGTTTCATTTTAGCATTTTGGCGCTCACGAGGGAGACAAACTGCTTTGGCTGTTTGCAAGGCTAGGAAAGAGCAGAGCCCCAGTCTTGCTGTTTATCTGCAATGACTGCCAGGGCAAGTGAGGACCAGCAAGACAATTCCTGCCTAGCACCTTCCTTGGAGGAGAGAGAGTGCAACGTTTCATTTTAGCATTTTGGCGCTCACAAGGGAGACAAACTGCTTTTGCTGTTTGCAAGGCTAGGAAAGAGCAGAGCCCCAGTCTTGCTGTTTCTGTGCAATGACTGCCAGGGCAAGTGAGGACCAGCAAGACAATTCCTGCCTAGCACCTTCCTTGGAGGAGAGAGAGTGCAACGTTTCATTTTAGCATTTCGGCGCTCACGAGGGAGACAAACTGCTTTTGCTCTTTGCAAGGCTAGGAAAGAGCAGAGCCCCAGTCTTGCTGTTTATCTGCAATGACTGCCAGGGCAAGTGAGGACCAGCAAGACAATTCCTGCCTAGCACCTTCCTTGGACGAGAGAGAGTGCAACGTTTCATTTTTAGCATTTTGGCGCTCACGAGGGAGACAAACTTCTGTTGCTGTTTGCTAGGCTAGGAAAGAGCAGAGCCCCAGTCTTGCTGTTTATCTGCAATGACTGCCAGGGCAAGTGAGGACCAGCAAGACAATTCCTGTCTAGCACCTTCCTTGGAGGAGAGAGAGTGCAACGTTTCATTTTAGCATTTTGGCGCTCACGAGCGAGACAAACTGCTTTGGCTGTTTGCAAGGCTAGGAAAGAGCAGAGCCCCAGTCTTCCTGTTTATCTGCAATGACTGCCAGGGTAAGTGAGGACCAGCAAGACAATTCCTGCCTAGCACCTTCCTTGGAGGAGAGAGTGTGCAACATTTCATTTTACTATTTTGGCGCTCACGAGGGAGACAAACTTCTTTGGCTGTTTGCAAGGCTAGGAAAGAGCAGAGCCCCAGTCTTGCTGTTTCTCTGCAATGACTGCCAGGGCAAGTGAGGACCAGCAAGACAATTCCTGCCTAGCACCTTCCTTGGAGGAGAGAGAGTGCAACGTTTCATTTTAGCATTTTGGCGCTCACGAGGGAGACAAACTGCTTTTGCTCTTTGCAAGGCTAGGAAAGAGCAGAGCCCCAGTCTTGCTGTTTATCTGCAATGACTGCCAGGGCAAGTGAGGACCAGCAAGACAATTCCTGCCTAGCACCTTCCTTGGAGGAGAGAGAGTGCAACGTTTCATTTTAGCATTTTGGCGCTCACAAGGGAGACAAACTGCTTTTGCTGTTTGCAAGGCTAGGAAAGAGCAGAGCCCCAGTCTTGCTGTTTCTGTGCAATGACTGCCAGGGCAAGTGAGGACCAGCAAGACAATTCCTGCCTAGCACCTTCCTTGGAGGAGAGAGAGTGCAACGTTTCATTTTAGCATTTCGGCGCTCACGAGGGAGACAAACTGCTTTTGCTCTTTGCAAGGCTAGGAAAGAGCAGAGCCCCAGTCTTGCTGTTTATCTGCAATGACTGCCAGGGCAAGTGAGGACCAGCAAGACAATTCCTGCCTAGCACCTTCCTTGGACGAGAGAGAGTGCAACGTTTCATTTTTAGCATTTTGGCGCTCACGAGGGAGACAAACTTCTGTTGCTGTTTGCTAGGCTAGGAAAGAGCAGAGCCCCAGTCTTGCTGTTTATCTGCAATGACTGCCAGGGCAAGTGAGGACCAGCAAGACAATTCCTGCCTAGCACCTTCTTTGGAGGAGAGAGAGTACAACGTTTCATTTTAGCATTTTGGCGCTCACGAGGGAGACAAACTGCTTTGGCTGTTTGCAAGGCTAGGAAAGAGCAGAGCCCCAGTCTTGCTGTTTATCTGCAATGACTGCCAGGGCAAGTGAGGACCAGCAAGACAATTCCTGCCTAGCACCTTCCTTGGAGGAGAGAGAGTGCAACGTTTCATTTTAGCATTTTGTCGCTCACGAGGGAGACAAACTGCTTTGGCTGTTTGCAAGGCTAGGAAAGAGCAGAGCCCCAGTCTTGCTGTTTATCTGCAATGACTGCCAGGGCAAGTGAGGACCAGCAAGACAATTCCTGCCTAGCACCTTCCTTGGAGGAGAGAGAGTGCAACGTTTCATTTTAGCATTTTGGCGCTCTCAAGGGAGACAAACTGCTTTTGCTGTTTGCAAGGCTAGGAAAGAGCAGAGCCCCAGTCTTGCTGTTTCTCTGCAATGACTGCCAGGGCAAGTGAGGACCAGCAAGACAATTCCTGTCTAGCACCTTCCTTGGAGGAGAGAGAGTGCAACGTTTCATTTTAGCATTTTGGCGCTCACGAGGGAGACAAACTGCTTTTGCTCTTTGCAAGGCTAGGAAAGAGCAGAGCCCCAGTCTTGCTGTTTATCTGCAATGACTGCCAGGGCAAGTGAGGACCAGCAAGACAATTCCTGCCTAGCACCTTCCTTGGAGGAGAGAGAGTGCAACGTTTCATTTTAGCATTTTGGCGCTCACAAGGGAGACAAACTGCTTTTGCTGTTTGCAAGGCTAGGAAAGAGCAGAGCCCCAGTCTTGCTGCTTATCTGCAATGACTGCCAGGGCAAGTGAGGACCAGCAAGACAATTCCTGCCTAGCACCTTCCTTGGAGGAGAGAGAGTGCAACGTTTCATTTTTAGCATTTTGGCGCTCACAAGGGAGACGAACTTCTGTTGCTGTTTGCAAGTCTAGGAAAGAGCAGAGCCCCAGTCTTGCTGTTTATCTGCAATGACTGCCAGGGCAAGTGAGGACCAGCAAGACAATTCCTGCCTAGCACCTTCCTTGGACGAGAGAGAGTGCAACGTTTCATTTTGCTTTTTGGAGTGCGAGATTGAGAAAAAGCACAGTGTCTGTTTGCAAGGGTAGGAAAGAGCAGAGCCCGAGTCTTGCTGTTTATCTGCAATGACTGCCAGGGCAAGTGAGGACCAGCAAGACAACTCTTGCCTAGCACCTTCCTTGGAGGAGAGAGAGTGCAACGTTAAATTTTAGCATTTTGGCGCTCACGAGGGAGACGAACTTCTTTGGCTGTTTGCAAGGCTAGGAAAGAGCAGAGCCCGAGTCTTACTGTTTATCTGCAATGACTGCCAGGGCAAGTGAGGACCAGCAAGACAATTCCTGCCTAGCACCTTCCTTGGAGGAGAGAGAGTGCAACGTTTCATTTTAGCATTTTGGCGCTCACGAGGGAGACAAACTTCTGTTGCTGTTTGCTAGGCTAGGAAAGAGCAGAGCCCCAGTCTTGCTGTTTATCTGCAATGACTGCCAGGGCAAGTGAGGACCAGCAAGACAACTCCTGCCTAGCACCTTCCTTGGAGGAGAGAGAGTGCAACATTTCATTTTACTATTTTGGCGCTCACGAGGGAGACAAACTTCTTTGGCTGTTTGCAAGGCTAGGAAAGAGCAGAGCCCCAGTCTTGCTGTTTCTCTGCAAAGACTGCCAGGGCAAGTGAGGACCAGCAAGACAATTCCTGCCTAGCACCTTCCTTGGAGGAGAGAGAGTGCAACGTTTCATTTTAGCATTTTGGCGCTCACGAGGGAGACAAACTGCTTTTGCTCTTTGCAAGGCTAGGAAAGAGCAGAGCCCCAGTCTTGCTGTTTATCTGCAATGACTGCCAGGGCAAGTGAGGACCAGCAAGACAATTCCTGCCTAGCACCTTCCTTGGAGGAGAGAGAGTGCAACGTTTCATTTTAGCATTTTGGCGCTCACGAGGGAGACAAACTGCTTTGGCTGTTTGCAAGGCTAGGAAAGAGCAGAGCCCCAGTCTTGCTGTTTATCTGCAATGACTGCCAGGGCAAGTGAGCACCAGCAAGACAATTCCTGCCTAGCACCTTCCTTGGAGGAGAGAGTGTGCAACGTTTCATTTTAGCATTTTGGCGCTCACGAGGGAGACAAACTGCTTTTGCTCTTTGCAAGGCTAGGAAAGAGCAGAGACCGAGTCTTGCTGTTTATCTGCAATGACTGCCAGGGCAAGTGAGGACCAGCAAGACAATTCCTGCCTAGCACCTTCCTTGGAGGAGAGAGAGTGCAACGTTTCATTTTAGCATTTCGGCGCTCACGAGGGAGACAAACTGCTTTTGCTCTTTGCAAGGCTAGGAAAGAGCAGAGCCCCAGTCTTGCTGTTTATCTGCAATGACTGCCAGGGCAAGTGAGGACCAGCAAGACAATTCCTGCCTAGCACCTTCCTTGGACGAGAGAGAGTGCAACGTTTCATTTTTAGCATTTTGGCGCTCACGAGGGAGACAAACTTCTGTTGCTGTTTGCTAGGCTAGGAAAGAGCAGAGCCCCAGTCTTGCTGTTTATCTGCAATGACTGCCAGGGCAAGTGAGGACCAGCAAGACAACTCTTGCCTAGCACCTTCCTTGGAGGAGAGAGAGTGCAACGTTAAATTTTAGCATTTTGGCGCTCACGAGGGAGACGAACTTCTTTGGCTGTTTGCAAGGCTAGGAAAGAGCAGAGCCCGAGTCTTACTGTTTATCTGCAATGACTGCCAGGGCAAGTGAGGACCAGCAAGACAACTCCTGCCTAGCACCTTCCTTGGAGGAGAGAGAGTGCAACATTTCATTTTACTATTTTGGCGCTCACGAGGGAGACAAACTTCTTTGGCTGTTTGCAAGGCTAGGAAAGAGCAGAGCCCCAGTCTTGCTGTTTCTCTGCAAAGACTGCCAGGGCAAGTGAGGACCAGCAAGACAATTCCTGCCTAGCACCTTCCTTGGAGGAGAGAGAGTGCAACGTTTCATTTTAGCATTTTGGCGCTCACGAGGGAGACAAACTGCTTTTGCTCTTTGCAAGGCTAGGAAAGAGCAGAGCCCCAGTCTTGCTGTTTATCTGCAATGACTGCCAGGGCAAGTGAGGACCAGCAAGACAATTCCTGCCTAGCACCTTCCTTGGAGGAGAGAGAGTGCAACGTTTCATTTTAGCATTTTGGTGCTCACGAGGGAGACAAACTGCTTTGGCTGTTTGCAAGGCTAGGAAAGAGCAGAGCCCCAGTCTTGCTGTTTATCTGCAATGACTGCCAGGGCAAGTGAGCACCAGCAAGACAATTCCTGCCTAGCACCTTCCTTGGAGGAGAGAGAGTGCAACGTTTCATTTTAGCATTTTGGCGCTCACGAGGGAGACAAACTGCTTTTGCTCTTTGCAAGGCTAGGAAAGAGCAGAGCCCCAGTCTTGCTGTTTATCTGCAATGACTGCCAGGGCAAGTGAGGACCAGCAAGACAATTCCTGCCTAGCACCTTCCTTGGAGGAGAGAGAGTGCAACGTTTCATTTTAGCATTTTGGCGCTCACAAGGGAGACAAACTGCTTTTGCTGTTTGCAAGGCTAGGAAAGAGCAGAGCCCCAGTCTTGCTGCTTATCTGCAATGACTGCCAGGGCAAGTGAGGACCCGCAAGACAATTCCTGCCTAGCACCTTCCTTGGAGGAGAGAGAGTGCAACGTTTCATTTTTAGCATTTTGGCGCTCACAAGGGAGACGAACTTCTGTTGCTGTTTGCAAGGCTAGGAAAGAGCAGAGCCCCAGTGTTGCTGTTTATCTGCAATGACTGCCAGGGCAAGTGAGGACCAGCAAGACAATTCCTGCCTAGCACCTTCCTTGGACGTGAGAGAGTGCAACGTTTCATTTTGCTTTTTGGAGTGCGAGATTGAGAAAAAGCACAGTGTCTGTTTGCAAGGCTAGGAAAGAGCAGAGCCCGAGTCTTGCTGTTTATCTGCAATGATTGCCAGGGCAAGTGAGGACCAGCAAGACAATTCCTGCCTAGCACCTTCCTAGGAGGAGAGAGAGTGCAACGTTAAATTTTAGCATTTTGGCGCTCACGAGTGAGACGAACTTCTTTGGCTGTTTGCAAGGCTAGGAAAGAGCAGAGCCCGAGTCTTACTGTTTATCTGCAATGACTGCCAGGGCAAGTGAGGACCAGCAAGACAATTCCTGCCTAGCACCTTCCTTGGAGGAGAGAGAGTGCAACGTTTCATTTTGCTTTTTGGAGTGCGAGATTGAGAAAAAGCACAGTGTCTGTTTGCATGGGTAGAAAAGAGCAGAGACCGAGTCTTGCTGTTTATCTGCAATGACTGCCAGGGCAAGTGAGGACCAGCAAGACAATTCCTGTCTAGCACCTTCCTTGGAGGAGAGAGAGTGCAACGTTTCATTTTAGCATTTTGGCGCTCACGAGGGAGACAAACTGCTTTTGCTCTTTGCAAGGCTAGGAAAGAGCAGAGCCCCAGTCTTGCTGTTTATCTGCAATGACTGCCAGGGCAAGTGAGGACCAGCAAGGCAATTCCTGCCTAGCACCTTCCTTGGAGGAGAGAGAGTGCAACGTTTCATTTTAGCATTTTGGCGCTCACAAGGGAGACAAACTGCTTTTGCTGTTTGCAAGGCTAGGAAAGAGCAGAGCCCCAGTCTTGCTGCTTATCTGCAATGACTGCCAGGGCAAGTGAGGACCAGCAAGACAATTCCTGCCTAGCACCTTCCTTGGAGGAGAGAGAGTGCAACGTTTCATTTTTAGCATTTTGGCGCTCACAAGGGAGACGAACTTCTGTTGCTGTTTGCAAGGCTAGGAAAGAGCAGAGCCCCAGTCTTGCTGTTTATCTGCAATGACTGCCAGGGCAAGTGAGGACCAGCAAGACAATTCCTGCCTAGCACCTTCCTTGGACGAGAGAGAGTGCAACGTTTCATTTTGCTTTTTGGAGTGCGAGATTGAGAAAAAGCACAGTGTCTGTTTGCAAGGGTAGGAAAGAGCAGAGCCCGAGTCTTGCTGTTTATCTGCAATGACTGCCAGGGCAAGTGAGGACCAGCAAGACAACTCTTGCCTAGCACCTTCCTTGGAGGAGAGAGAGTGCAACGTTAAATTTTAGCATTTTGGCGCTCACGAGGGAGACGAACTTCTTTGGCTGTTTGCAAGGCTAGGAAAGAGCAGAGCCCGAGTCTTACTGTTTATCTGCAATGACTGCCAGGGCAAGTGAGGACCAGCAAGACAACTCCTGCCTAGCACCTTCCTTGGAGGAGAGAGAGTGCAACATTTCATTTTGCTTTTTGGAGTGCGAGATTGAGAAAAAGCACAGTGTCTGTTTGCATGGGTAGGAAAGAGCAGAGACCGAGTCTTGCTCTTTATCTGCAATGACTGCCAGGGCAAGTGAGGACCAGCAAGGCAATTCCTGCCTAGCACCTTCCTTGGAGGAGAGAGAGTGCAACGTTTCATTTTAGCATTTTGGCGCTCACGAGGGAGACAAACTGCTATGGCTGTTTGCAAGGCTAGGAAAGAGCAGAGCCCCAGTCTTGCTGTTTATCTGCAATGACTGCCAGGGCAAGTGAGGACCAGCAAGACAATTCCTGCCTAGCACCTTCTTTGGAGGAGAGAGAGTGCATCGTTTCATTTTAGCATTTTGGCGCTCACGAGGGAGACAAACTGCTTTGGCTGTTTGCAAGGCTAGGAAAGAGCAGAGCCCCAGTCTTGCTGTTTATCTGCAATGACTGCCAGGGCAAGTGAGGACCAGCAAGACAATTCCTGCCTAGCACCTTCCTTGGAGGAGAGAGAGTGCAACGTTTCATTTTGCTTTTTGGAGTGCGAGATTGAGAAAAAGCACAGTGTCTGTTTGCATGGGTAGGAAAGAGCAGAGACCGAGTCTTGCTGTTTATCTGCAATGACTGCCAGGGCAAGTGAGGACCAGCAAGGCAATTCCTGCCTAGCACCTTCCTTGGAGGAGAGAGAGTGCAACGTTTCATTTTAGCATTTTGGCGCTCACGAGGGAGACAAACTTCTGTTGCTGTTTGCTAGGCTAGGAAAGAGCAGAGCCCCAGTCTTGCTGTTTATCTGCAATGACTGCCAGGGCAAGTGAGGACCAGCAAGACAATTCCTGCCTAGCACCTTCTTTGGAGGAGAGAGAGTGCAACGTTTCATTTTAGCATTTTGGCGCTCACGAGGGAGACAAACTGCTTTGGCTGTTTGCAAGGCTAGGAAAGAGCAGAGCCCCAGTCTTGCTGTTTATCTGCAATGACTGCCAGGGCAAGTGAGGACCAGCAAGACAATTCCTGCCTAGCACCTTCCTTGGAGGAGAGAGAGTGCAACGTTTCATTTTGCTTTTTGGAGTGCGAGATTGAGAAAAAGCACAGTGTCTGTTTGCATGGGTAGAAAAGAGCAGAGACCGAGTCTTGCTGTTTATCTGCAATGACTGCCAGGGCAAGTGAGGACCAGCAAGACAATTCCTGTCTAGCACCTTCCTTGGAGGAGAGAGAGTGCAACGTTTCATTTTAGCATTTTGGCGCTCACGAGGGAGACAAACTGCTTTTGCTCTTTGCAAGGCTAGGAAAGAGCAGAGCCCCAGTCTTGCTGTTTATCTGCAATGACTGCCAGGGCAAGTGAGGACCAGCAAGACAATTCCTGCCTAGCACCTTCCTTGGAGGAGAGAGAGTGCAACGTTTCATTTTAGCATTTTGGCGCTCACAAGGGAGACAAACTGCTTTTGCTGTTTGCAAGGCTAGGAAAGAGCAGAGCCCCAGTCTTGCTGCTTATCTGCAATGACTGCCAGGGCAAGTGAGGACCAGCAAGACAATTCCTGCCTAGCACCTTCCTTGGAGGAGAGAGAGTGCAACGTTTCATTTTTAGCATTTTGGCGCTCACAAGGGAGACGAACTTCTGTTGCTGTTTGCAAGGCTAGGAAAGAGCAGAGCCCCAGTCTTGCTGTTTATCTGCAATGACTGCCAGGGCAAGTGAGGACCAGCAAGACAATTCCTGCCTAGCACCTTCCTTGGACGAGAGAGAGTGCAACGTTTCATTTTGCTTTTTGGAGTGCGAGATTGAGAAAAAGCACAGTGTCTGTTTGCAAGGGTAGGAAAGAGCAGAGCCCGAGTCTTGCTGTTTATCTGCAATGACTGCCAGGGCAAGTGAGGACCAGCAAGGCAATTCCTGCCTAGCACCTTCCTTGGAGGAGAGAGAGTGCAACGTTTCATTTTAGCATTTTGGCGCTCACGAGGGAGACGAACTTCTTTGGCTGTTTGCTAGGCTAGGAAAGAGCAGAGCCCCAGTCTTGCTGTTTATCTGCAATGACTGCCAGGGCAAGTGAGGACCAGCAAGACAATTCCTGCCTAGCACCTTCTTTGGAGGAGAGAGAGTGCATCGTTTCATTTTAGCATTTTGGCGCTCACGAGGGAGACAAACTGCTTTGGCTGTTTGCAAGGCTAGGAAAGAGCAGAGCCCCAGTCTTGCTGTTTATCTGCAATGACTGCCAGGGCAAGTGAGGACCAGCAAGACAATTCCTGCCTAGCACCTTCCTTGGAGGAGAGAGAGTGCAACGTTTCATTTTGCTTTTTGGAGTGCGAGATTGAGAAAAAGCACAGTGTCTGTTTGCATGGGTAGAAAAGAGCAGAGACCGAGTCTTGCTGTTTATCTGCAATGACTGCCAGGGCAAGTGAGGACCAGCAAGACAATTCCTGTCTAGCACCTTCCTTGGAGGAGAGAGAGTGCAACGTTTCATTTTAGCATTTTGGCGCTCACGAGGGAGACAAACTGCTTTTGCTCTTTGCAAGGCTAGGAAAGAGCAGAGCCCCAGTCTTGCTGTTTATCTGCAATGACTGCCAGGGCAAGTGAGGACCAGCAAGACAATTCCTGCCTAGCACCTTCCTTGGAGGAGAGAGAGTGCAACGTTTCATTTTAGCATTTTGGCGCTCACAAGGGAGACAAACTGCTTTTGCTGTTTGCAAGGCTAGGAAAGAGCAGAGCCCCAGTCTTGCTGCTTATCTGCAATGACTGCCAGGGCAAGTGAGGACCAGCAAGACAATTCCTGCCTAGCACCTTCCTTGGAGGAGAGAGAGTGCAACGTTTCATTTTTAGCATTTTGGCGCTCACAAGGGAGACGAACTTCTGTTGCTGTTTGCAAGGCTAGGAAAGAGCAGAGCCCCAGTCTTGCTGTTTATCTGCAATGACTGCCAGGGCAAGTGAGGACCAGCAAGACAATTCCTGCCTAGCACCTTCCTTGGACGAGAGAGAGTGCAACGTTTCATTTTGCTTTTTGGAGTGCGAGATTGAGAAAAAGCACAGTGTCTGTTTGCAAGGGTAGGAAAGAGCAGAGCCCGAGTCTTGCTGTTTATCTGCAATGACTGCCAGGGCAAGTGAGGACCAGCAAGGCAATTCCTGCCTAGCACCTTCCTTGGAGGAGAGAGAGTGCAACGTTTCATTTTAGCATTTTGGCGCTCACGAGGGAGACGAACTTCTTTGGCTGTTTGCTAGGCTAGGAAAGAGCAGAGCCCCAGTCTTGCTGTTTATCTGCAATGACTGCCAGGGCAAGTGAGGACCAGCAAGACAATTCCTGCCTAGCACCTTCTTTGGAGGAGAGAGAGTGCATCGTTTCATTTTAGCATTTTGGCGCTCACGAGGGAGACAAACTGCTTTGGCTGTTTGCAAGGCTAGGAAAGAGCAGAGCCCCAGTCTTGCTGTTTATCTGCAATGACTGCCAGGGCAAGTGAGGACCAGCAAGACAATTCCTGCCTAGCACCTTCCTTGGAGGAGAGAGAGTGCAACGTTTCATTTTGCTTTTTGGAGTGCGAGATTGAGAAAAAGCACAGTGTCTGTTTGCATGGGTAGGAAAGAGCAGAGACCGAGTCTTGCTGTTTATCTGCAATGACTGCCAGGGCAAGTGAGGACCAGCAAGGCAATTCCTGCCTAGCACCTTCCTTGGAGGAGAGAGAGTGCAACGTTTCATTTTAGCATTTTGGCGCTCACGAGGGAGACAAACTTCTGTTGCTGTTTGCTAGGCTAGGAAAGAGCAGAGCCCCAGTCTTGCTGTTTATCTGCAATGACTGCCAGGGCAAGTGAGGACCAGCAAGACAATTCCTGCCTAGCACCTTCTTTGGAGGAGAGAGAGTGCAACGTTTCATTTTAGCATTTTGGCGCTCACGAGGGAGACAAACTGCTTTGGCTGTTTGCAAGGCTAGGAAAGAGCAGAGCCCCAGTCTTGCTGTTTATCTGCAATGACTGCCAGGGCAAGTGAGGACCAGCAAGACAATTCCTGCCTAGCACCTTCCTTGGAGGAGAGAGAGTGCAACGTTTCATTTTAGCATTTTGTCGCTCACGAGGGAGACAAACTGCTTTGGCTGTTTGCAAGGCTAGGAAAGAGCAGAGCCCCAGTCTTGCTGTTTCTCTGCAATGACTGCCAGGGCAAGTGAGGACCAGCAAGACAATTCCTGCCTAGCACCTTCCTTGGAGGAGAGAGAGTGCAACGTTTCATTTTAGCATTTTGGCGCTCACGAGGGAGACGAACTTCTTTTGCTGTTTGCAAGGCTAGGAAAGAGCAGAGCCCCAGTCTTGCTGTTTATCTGCAATGACTGCCAGGGCAAGTGAGGACCAGCAAGACAATTCCTGCCTAGCACCTTCCTTGGAGGAGAGAGAGTGCAACGTTTCATTTTAGCATTTTGGCGCTCACGAGGGAGACAAACTTCTTTTGCTGTTTGCAAGGCTAGGAAAGAGCAGAGCCTCAGTCTTGCTGCTTATCTGCAATGACTGCCAGGGCAAGTGAGGACCAGCAAGACAATTCCTGCCTAGCACCTTCCTTGGAGGAGAGAGAGTGCAACGTTTCATTTTGCTTTTTGGAGTGCGAGATTGAGAAAAAGCACAGTGTCTGTTTGCATGGGTAGGAAAGAGCAGAGACCGAGTCTTGTTGTTTATCTGCAATGACTGCCAGGGCAAGTGAGGACCAGCAAGGCAATTCCTGCCTAGCACCTTCCTTGGAGGAGAGAGAGTGCAACGTTTCATTTTAGCATTTTGGCGCTCACGAGGGAGACAAACTTCTGTTGCTGTTTGCTAGGCTAGGAAAGAGCAGAGCCCCAGTCTTGCTGTTTATCTGCAATGACTGCCAGGGCAAGTGAGGACCAGCAAGACAATTCCTACCTAGCACCTTCTTTGGAGGAGAGAGAGTGCAACGTTTCATTTTAGCATTTTGGCGCTCATGAGGGAGACAAACTGCTTTGGCTGTTTGCAAGGCTAGGAAAGAGCAGAGCCCCAGTCTTGCTGTTTATCTGCAATGACTGCCAGGGCAAGTGAGGACCAGCAAGACAATTCCTGCCTAGCACCTTCCTTGGACGAGAGAGAGTGCAACGTTTCATTTTGCTTTTTGGAGTGCGAGATTGAGAAAAAGCACAGTGTCTGTTTGCAAGGGTAGGAAAGAGCAGAGCCCGAGTCTTGCTGTTTATCTGCAATGACTGCCAGGGCAAGTGAGGACCAGCAAGGCAATTCCTGCCTAGCACCTTCCTTGGAGGAGAGAGAGTGCAACGTTTCATTTTAGCATTTTGGCGCTCACGAGGGAGACGAACTTCTTTGGCTGTTTGCTAGGCTAGGAAAGAGCAGAGCCCCAGTCTTGCTGTTTATCTGCAATGACTGCCAGGGCAAGTGAGGACCAGCAAGACAATTCCTGCCTAGCACCTTCTTTGGAGGAGAGAGAGTGCATCGTTTCATTTTAGCATTTTGGCGCTCACGAGGGAGACAAACTGCTTTGGCTGTTTGCAAGGCTAGGAAAGAGCAGAGCCCCAGTCTTGCTGTTTATCTGCAATGACTGCCAGGGCAAGTGAGGACCAGCAAGACAATTCCTGCCTAGCACCTTCCTTGGAGGAGAGAGAGTGCAACGTTTCATTTTGCTTTTTGGAGTGCGAGATTGAGAAAAAGCACAGTGTCTGTTTGCATGGGTAGGAAAGAGCAGAGACCGAGTCTTGCTGTTTATCTGCAATGACTGCCAGGGCAAGTGAGGACCAGCAAGGCAATTCCTGCCTAGCACCTTCCTTGGAGGAGAGAGAGTGCAACGTTTCATTTTAGCATTTTGGCGCTCACGAGGGAGACAAACTTCTGTTGCTGTTTGCTAGGCTAGGAAAGAGCAGAGCCCCAGTCTTGCTGTTTATCTGCAATGACTGCCAGGGCAAGTGAGGACCAGCAAGACAATTCCTGCCTAGCACCTTCTTTGGAGGAGAGAGAGTGCAACGTTTCATTTTAGCATTTTGGCGCTCACGAGGGAGACAAACTGCTTTGGCTGTTTGCAAGGCTAGGAAAGAGCAGAGCCCCAGTCTTGCTGTTTATCTGCAATGACTGCCAGGGCAAGTGAGGACCAGCAAGACAATTCCTGCCTAGCACCTTCCTTGGAGGAGAGAGAGTGCAACGTTTCATTTTAGCATTTTGTCGCTCACGAGGGAGACAAACTGCTTTGGCTGTTTGCAAGGCTAGGAAAGAGCAGAGCCCCAGTCTTGCTGTTTCTCTGCAATGACTGCCAGGGCAAGTGAGGACCAGCAAGACAATTCCTGCCTAGCACCTTCCTTGGAGGAGAGAGAGTGCAACGTTTCATTTTAGCATTTTGGCGCTCACGAGGGAGACGAACTTCTTTTGCTGTTTGCAAGGCTAGGAAAGAGCAGAGCCCCAGTCTTGCTGTTTATCTGCAATGACTGCCAGGGCAAGTGAGGACCAGCAAGACAATTCCTGCCTAGCACCTTCCTTGGAGGAGAGAGAGTGCAACGTTTCATTTTAGCATTTTGGCGCTCACGAGGGAGACAAACTTCTTTTGCTGTTTGCAAGGCTAGGAAAGAGCAGAGCCTCAGTCTTGCTGCTTATCTGCAATGACTGCCAGGGCAAGTGAGGACCAGCAAGACAATTCCTGCCTAGCACCTTCCTTGGAGGAGAGAGAGTGCAACGTTTCATTTTGCTTTTTGGAGTGCGAGATTGAGAAAAAGCACAGTGTCTGTTTGCATGGGTAGGAAAGAGCAGAGACCGAGTCTTGTTGTTTATCTGCAATGACTGCCAGGGCAAGTGAGGACCAGCAAGGCAATTCCTGCCTAGCACCTTCCTTGGAGGAGAGAGAGTGCAACGTTTCATTTTAGCATTTTGGCGCTCACGAGGGAGACAAACTTCTGTTGCTGTTTGCTAGGCTAGGAAAGAGCAGAGCCCCAGTCTTGCTGTTTATCTGCAATGACTGCCAGGGCAAGTGAGGACCAGCAAGACAATTCCTACCTAGCACCTTCTTTGGAGGAGAGAGAGTGCAACGTTTCATTTTAGCATTTTGGCGCTCATGAGGGAGACAAACTGCTTTGGCTGTTTGCAAGGCTAGGAAAGAGCAGAGCCCCAGTCTTGCTGTTTATCTGCAATGACTGCCAGGGCAAGTGAGGACCAGCAAGACAATTCCTGCCTAGCACCTTCCTTGGAGGAGAGAGAGTGCAACGATTCATTTTGCTTTTTGGAGTGCGAGATTGAGAAAAAGCACAGTGTCTGTTTGCATGGGTAGGAAAGAGCAGAGACCGAGTCTTGCTGTTTATCTGCAATGACTGCCAGGGCAAGTGAGGACCAGCAAGGCAATTCCTGCCTAGCACCTTCCTTGGAGGAGAGAGAGTGCAACGTTTCATTTTAGCATTTTGTCGCTCACGAGGGAGACAAACTTCTGTTGCTGTTTGCAAGGCTAGGAAAGAGCAGAGCCCCAGTCTTGCTGTTTATCTGCAATGACTGCCAGGGCAAGTGAGGACCAGCAAGACAATTCCTGCCTAGCACCTTCCTTGGAGGAGAGAGAGTGCAACGTTTCATTTTAGCATTTTGGCGCTCACGAGGGAGACGAACTTCTTTTGCTGTTTGCAAGGCTAGGAAAGAGCAGAGCCCCAGTCTTGCTGTTTATCTGCAATGACTGCCAGGGCAAGTGAGGACCAGCAAGACAATTCCTGCCTAGCACCTTCCTTGGAGGAGAGAGAGTGCAACGTTTCATTTTAGCATTTTGGC
Source organism: Phaethon aethereus (assembly GCF_964289735.1). Lineage (NCBI taxonomy): Eukaryota > Metazoa > Chordata > Aves > Phaethontiformes > Phaethontidae > Phaethon > Phaethon aethereus. The sequence continues at coordinate 188,232 of NW_028114060.1, read as the reverse complement.
GCTCACGAGGGAGACAAACTTCTTTGGCTGTTTGCAAGGCTAGGAAAGAGCAGAGCCCCAGTCTTGCTGTTTCTCTGCAATGACTGCCAGGGCAAGTGAGGACCAGCAAGACAATTCCTGCCTAGCACCTTCCTTGGAGGAGAGAGAGTGCAACGTTTCATTTTGCTTTTTGGAGTGCGAGATTGAGAAAAAGCACAGTGTCTGTTTGCATGGGTAGGAAAGAGCAGAGACCGAGTCTTGTTGTTTATCTGCAATGACTGCCAGGGCAAGTGAGGACCAGCAAGGCAATTCCTGCCTAGCACCTTCCTTGGAGGAGAGAGAGTGCAACGTTTCATTTTAGCATTTTGGCGCTCACGAGGGAGACAAACTTCTGTTGCTGTTTGCTAGGCTAGGAAAGAGCAGAGCCCCAGTCTTGCTGTTTATCTGCAATGACTGCCAGGGCAAGTGAGGACCAGCAAGACAATTCCTACCTAGCACCTTCTTTGGAGGAGAGAGAGTGCAACGTTTCATTTTAGCATTTTGGCGCTCACGAGGGAGACAAACTGCTTTGGCTGTTTGCAAGGCTAGGAAAGAGCAGAGCCCCAGTCTTGCTGTTTATCTGCAATGACTGCCAGGGCAAGTGAGGACCAGCAAGACAATTCCTGCCTAGCACCTTCCTTGGAGGAGAGAGAGTGCAACGATTCATTTTGCTTTTTGGAGTGCGAGATTGAGAAAAAGCACAGTGTCTGTTTGCATGGGTAGGAAAGAGCAGAGACCGAGTCTTGCTGTTTATCTGCAATGACTGCCAGGGCAAGTGAGGACCAGCAAGGCAATTCCTGCCTAGCACCTTCCTTGGAGGAGAGAGAGTGCAACGTTTCATTTTAGCATTTTGGCGCTCACGAGGGAGACAAACTTCTGTTGCTGTTTGCTAGGCTAGGAAAGAGCAGAGCCCCAGTCTTGCTGTTTATCTGCAATGACTGCCAGGGCAAGTGAGGACCAGCAAGACAATTCCTGCCTAGCACATTCTTTGGAGGAGAGAGAGTGCAACGTTTCATTTTAGCATTTTGGCGCTCACGAGGGAGACAAACTGCTTTGGCTGTTTGCAAGGCTAGGAAAGAGCAGAGCCCCAGTCTTGCTGTTTATCTGCAATGACTGCCAGGGCAAGTGAGGACCAGCAAGACAATTCCTGCCTAGCACCTTCCTTGGAGGAGAGAGAGTGCAACGTTTCATTTTAGCATTTTGTCGCTCACGAGGGAGACAAACTGCTTTGGCTGTTTGCAAGGCTAGGAAAGAGCAGAGCCCCAGTCTTGCTGTTTATCTGCAATGACTGCCAGGGCAAGTGAGGACCAGCAAGACAATTCCTGCCTAGCACCTTCCTTGGAGGAGAGAGAGTGCAACGTTTCATTTTAGCATTTTGGCGCTCACGAGGGAGAAGAACTTCTTTTGCTGTTTGCAAGGCTAGGAAAGAGCAGAGCCCCAGTCTTGCTGTTTATCTGCAATGACTGCCAGGGCAAGTGAGGACCAGCAAGACAATTCCTGCCTAGCACCTTCCTTGGAGGAGAGAGAGTGCAACGTTTCATTTTAGCATTTTGGCGCTCACGAGGGAGACAAACTTCTTTTGCTGTTTGCAAGGCTAGGAAAGAGCAGAGCCCCAGTCTTGCTGCTTATCTGCAATGACTGCCAGGGCAAGTGAGGCCCAGCAAGACAATTCCTGTCTAGCACCTTCCTTGGAGGAGAGAGAGTGCAACGTTTCATTTTAGCATTTTGGCGCTCACAAGGGAGACAAACTGCTTTTGCTGTTTGCAAGGCTAGGAAAGAGCAGAGCCCCAGTCTTGCTGCTTATCTGCAATGACTGCCAGGGCAAGTGAGGACCAGCAAGACAATTCCTGCCTAGCACCTTCCTTGGAGGAGAGAGAGTGCAACGTTTCATTTTTAGCATTTTGGCGCTCACAAGGGAGACGAACTTCTGTTGCTGTTTGCAAGGCTAGGAAAGAGCAGAGCCCCAGTCTTGCTGTTTATCTGCAATGACTGCCAGGGCAAGTGAGGACCAGCAAGACAATTCCTGCCTAGCACCTTCCTTGGACGAGAGAGAGTGCAACGTTTCATTTTGCTTTTTGGAGTGCGAGATTGAGAAAAAGCACAGTGTCTGTTTGCAAGGGTAGGAAAGAGCAGAGCCCAGTCTTGCTGTTTATCTGCAATGACTGCCAGGGCAAGTGAGGACCAGCAAGACAACTCTTGCCTAGCACCTTCCTTGGAGGAGAGAGAGTGCAACGTTAAATTTTAGTATTTTGGCGCTCACGAGGGAGACGAACTTCTTTGGCTGTTTGCAAGGCTAGGAAAGAGCAGAGCCCCAGTCTAGCTGTTTATCTGCAATGACTGCCAGGGCAAGTGAGGACCAGCAAGACAATTCCTGCCTAGCACCTTCCTTGGAGGAGAGAGAGAGCAACGTTGCATTTTAGCATTTTGGCGCTCACGAGGGAGACAAACTGCTTTTGCTCTTTGCAAGGCTAGGAAAGAGCAGAGCCCCAGTCTTGCTGTTTCTCTGCAATGACTGCCCGGGCAAGTGAGGACCAGCAAGACAATTCCTGCCTAGCACCTTCCTTGGAGGAGAGAGAGTGCAACGTTTCATTTTGCTTTTTGGAGTGCGAGATTGAGAAAAAGCACAGTGTCTGTTTGCATGGGTAGGAAAGAGCAGAGACCGAGTCTTGCTGTTTATCTGCAATGACTGCCAGGGCAAGTGAGGACCAGCAAGGCAATTCCTGCCTAGCACCTTCCTTGGAGGAGAGAGAGTGCAACGTTTCATTTTAGCATTTTGGCGCTCACGAGGGAGACAAACTGCTTTGGCTGTTTGCAAGGCTAGGAAAGAGCAGAGCCCCAGTCTTGCTGTTTCTCTGCAATGACTGCCCGGGCAAGTGAGGACCAGCAAGACAATTCCTGCCTAGCACCTTCCTTGGAGGAGAGAGAGTGCAACGATTCATTTTGCTTTTTGGAGTGCGAGATTGAGAAAAAGCACAGTGTCTGTTTGCATGGGTAGGAAAGAGCAGAGACCGAGTCTTGCTGTTTATCTGCAATGACTGCCAGGGCAAGTGAGGACCAGCAAGGCAATTCCTGCCTAGCACCTTCCTTGGAGGAGAGAGAGTGCAACGTTTCATTTTAGCATTTTGGCGCTCACGAGGGAGACAAACTTCTGTTGCTGTTTGCTAGGCTAGGAAAGAGCAGAGCCCCAGTCTTGCTGTTTATCTGCAATGACTGCCAGGGCAAGTGAGGACCAGCAAGACAATTCCTGCCTAGCACCTTCTTTGGAGGAGAGAGAGTGCAACGTTTCATTTTAGCATTTTGGCGCTCACGAGGGAGACAAACTGCTTTGGCTGTTTGCAAGGCTAGGAAAGAGCAGAGCCCCAGTCTTGCTGTTTATCTGCAATGACTGCCAGGGCAAGTGAGGACCAGCAAGACAATTCCTGCCTAGCACCTTCCTTGGAGGAGAGAGAGTGCAACGTTTCATTTTAGCATTTTGTCGCTCACGAGGGAGACAAACTGCTTTGGCTGTTTGCAAGGCTAGGAAAGAGCAGAGCCCCAGTCTTGCTGTTTATCTGCAATGACTGCCAGGGCAAGTGAGGACCAGCAAGACAATTCCTGCCTAGCACCTTCCTTGGAGGAGAGAGAGTGCAACGTTTCATTTTAGCATTTTGGCGCTCACGAGGGAGACGAACTTCTTTTGCTGTTTGCAAGGCTAGGAAAGAGCAGAGCCCCAGTCTTGCTGTTTATCTGCAATGACTGCCAGGGCAAGTGAGGACCAGCAAGACAATTCCTGCCTAGCACCTTCCTTGGAGGAGAGAGAGTGCAACGTTTCATTTTAGCATTTTGGCGCTCACGAGGGAGACAAACTTCTTTTGCTGTTTGCAAGGCTAGGAAAGAGCAGAGCCCCAGTCTTGCTGCTTATCTGCAATGACTGCCAGGGCAAGTGAGGACCAGCAAGACAATTCCTGTCTAGCACCTTCCTTGGAGGAGAGAGAGTGCAACGTTTCATTTTAGCATTTTGGCGCTCACAAGGGAGACAAACTGCTTTTGCTGTTTGCAAGGCTAGGAAAGAGCAGAGCCCCAGTCTTGCTGCTTATCTGCAATGACTGCCAGGGCAAGTGAGGACCAGCAAGACAATTCCTGCCTAGCACCTTCCTTGGAGGAGAGAGAGTGCAACGTTTCATTTTTAGCATTTTGGCGCTCACAAGGGAGACGAACTTCTGTTGCTGTTTGCAAGGCTAGGAAAGAGCAGAGCCCCAGTCTTGCTGTTTATCTGCAATGACTGCCAGGGCAAGTGAGGACCAGCAAGACAATTCCTGCCTAGCACCTTCCTTGGACGAGAGAGAGTGCAACGTTTCATTTTGCTTTTTGGAGTGCGAGATTGAGAAAAAGCACAGTGTCTGTTTGCAAGGGTAGGAAAGAGCAGAGCCCAGTCTTGCTGTTTATCTGCAATGACTGCCAGGGCAAGTGAGGACCAGCAAGACAATTCCTGCCTAGCACCTTCCTTGGAGGAGAGAGAGTGCAACGTTTCATTTTAGAATTTTGGCGCTCACGAGGGAGACAAACTGCTTTGGCTGTTTGCAAGGCTAGGAAAGAGCAGAGCCCCAGTCTTGCTGTTTATCTGCAATGACTGCCAGGGCAAGTGAGGACCAGCAAGACAACTCTTGCCTAGCACCTTCCTTGGAGGAGAGAGAGTGCAACGTTAAATTTTAGTATTTTGGCGCTCACGAGGGAGACGAACTTCTTTGGCTGTTTGCAAGGCTAGGAAAGAGCAGAGCCCCAGTCTAGCTGTTTATCTGCAATGACTGCCAGGGCAAGTGAGGACCAGCAAGACAATTCCTGCCTAGCACCTTCCTTGGAGGAGAGAGAGAGCAACGTTGCATTTTAGCATTTTGGCGCTCACGAGGGAGACAAACTGCTTTTGCTCTTTGCAAGGCTAGGAAAGAGCAGAGCCCCAGTCTTGCTGTTTATCTGCAATGACTGCCAGGGCAAGTGAGGACCAGCAAGGCAATTCCTGCCTAGCACCTTCCTTGGAGGAGAGAGAGTGCAACGTTTCATTTTGCTTTTTGGAGTGCGAGATTGAGAAAAAGCACAGTGTCTGTTTGCATGGGTAGGAAAGAGCAGAGATCGAGTCTTGCTGTTTATCTGCAATGACTGCCAGGGCAAGTGAGGACCAGCAAGGCAATTCCTGCCTAGCACCTTCCTTGGAGGAGAGAGAGTGCAACGTTTCATTTTAGCATTTTGGCGCTCACGAGGGAGACAACCTTCTGTTGCTGTTTGCTAGGCTAGGAAAGAGCAGAGCCCCAGTCTTGCTGTTTATCTGCAATGACTGCCAGGGCAAGTGAGGACCAGCAAGACAATTCCTGCCTAGCACCTTCCTTGGAGGAGAGAGAGTGCAACGTTTCATTTTAGCATTTTGGCGCTCACGAGGGAGACAAACTGCTTTGGCTGTTTGCAAGGCTAGGAAAGAGCAGAGCCCCAGTCTTGCTGTTTCTCTGCAATGACTGCCCGGGCAAGTGAGGACCAGCAAGACAATTCCTGCCTAGCACCTTCCTTGGAGGAGAGAGAGTGCAACGATTCATTTTGCTTTTTGGAGTGCGAGATTGAGAAAAAGCACAGTGTCTGTTTGCATGGGTAGGAAAGAGCAGAGACCGAGTCTTGCTGTTTATCTGCAATGACTGCCAGGGCAAGTGAGGACCAGCAAGGCAATTCCTGCCTAGCACCTTCCTTGGAGGAGAGAGAGTGCAACGTTTCATTTTAGCATTTTGGCGCTCACGAGGGAGACAAACTTCTGTTGCTGTTTGCTAGGCTAGGAAAGAGCAGAGCCCCAGTCTTGCTGTTTATCTGCAATGACTGCCAGGGCAAGTGAGGACCAGCAAGACAATTCCTGCCTAGCACCTTCTTTGGAGGAGAGAGAGTGCAACGTTTCATTTTAGCATTTTGGCGCTCACGAGGGAGACAAACTGCTTTGGCTGTTTGCAAGGCTAGGAAAGAGCAGAGCCCCAGTCTTGCTGTTTATCTGCAATGACTGCCAGGGCAAGTGAGGACCAGCAAGACAATTCCTGCCTAGCACCTTCCTTGGAGGAGAGAGAGTGCAACGTTTCATTTTAGCATTTTGTCGCTCACGAGGGAGACAAACTGCTTTTGCTGTTTGCAAGGCTAGGAAAGAGCAGAGCCCCAGTCTTGCTGTTTATCTGCAATGACTGCCAGGGCAAGTGAGGACCAGCAAGACAATTCCTGCCTAGCACCTTCCTTGGAGGAGAGAGAGTGCAACGTTTCATTTTAGCATTTTGGCGCTCACGAGGGAGACGAACTTCTTTTGCTGTTTGCAAGGCTAGGAAAGAGCAGAGCCCCAGTCTTGCTGTTTATCTGCAATGACTGCCAGGGCAAGTGAGGACCAGCAAGACAATTCCTGCCTAGCACCTTCCTTGGAGGAGAGAGAGTGCAACGTTTCATTTTAGCATTTTGGCGCTCACGAGGGAGACAAACTTCTTTTGCTGTTTGCAAGGCTAGGAAAGAGCAGAGCCCCAGTCTTGCTGCTTATCTGCAATGACTGCCAGGGCAAGTGAGGACCAGCAAGACAATTCCTGTCTAGCACCTTCCTTGGAGGAGAGAGAGTGCAACGTTTCATTTTAGCATTTTGGCGCTCACAAGGGAGACAAACTGCTTTTGCTGTTTGCAAGGCTAGGAAAGAGCAGAGCCCCAGTCTTGCTGCTTATCTGCAATGACTGCCAGGGCAAGTGAGGACCAGCAAGACAATTCCTGCCTAGCACCTTCCTTGGAGGAGAGAGAGTGCAACGTTTCATTTTTAGCATTTTGGCGCTCACAAGGGAGACGAACTTCTGTTGCTGTTTGCAAGGCTAGGAAAGAGCAGAGCCCCAGTCTTGCTGTTTATCTGCAATGACTGCCAGGGCAAGTGAGGACCAGCAAGACAATTCCTGCCTAGCACCTTCCTTGGACGAGAGAGAGTGCAACGTTTCATTTTGCTTTTTGGAGTGCGAGATTGAGAAAAAGCACAGTGTCTGTTTGCAAGGGTAGGAAAGAGCAGAGCCCAGTCTTGCTGTTTATCTGCAATGACTGCCAGGGCAAGTGAGGACCAGCAAGACAATTCCTGCCTAGCACCTTCCTTGGAGGAGAGAGAGTGCAACGTTTCATTTTAGAATTTTGGCGCTCACGAGGGAGATAAACTGCTTTGGCTGTTTGCAAGGCTAGGAAAGAGCAGAGCCCCAGTCTTGCTGTTTATCTGCAATGACTGCCAGGGCAAGTGAGGACCAGCAAGGCAATTCCTGCCTAGCACCTTCCTTGGAGGAGAGAGAGTGCAACGTTTCATTTTGCTTTTTGGAGTGCGAGATTGAGAAAAAGCACAGTGTCTGTTTGCATGGGTAGGAAAGAGCAGAGACCGAGTCTTGCTGTTTATCTGCAATGACTGCCAGGGCAAGTGAGGACCAGCAAGGCAATTCCTGCCTAGCACCTTCCTTGGAGGAGAGAGAGTGCAACGTTTCATTTTAGCTTTTTGGCGCTCACGAGGGAGACAAACTTCTGTTGCTGTTTGCTAGGCTAGGAAAGAGCAGAGCCCCAGTCTTGCTGTTTATCTGCAATGACTGCCAGGGCAAGTGAGGACCAGCAAGACAATTCCTGCCTAGCACCTTCTTTGGAGGAGAGAGAGTGCAACGTTTCATTTTAGCATTTTGGCGCTCACGAGGGAGACAAACTGCTTTGGCTGTTTGCAAGGCTAGGAAAGAGCAGAGCCCCAGTCTTGCTGTTTCTCTGCAATGACTGCCCGGGCAAGTGAGGACCAGCAAGACAATTCCTGCCTAGCACCTTCCTTGGAGGAGAGAGAGTGCAACGTTTCATTTTAGCATTTTGTCGCTCACGAGGGAGACAAAATGCTTTGGCTGTTTGCAAGGCTAGGAAAGAGCAGAGCCCCAGTCTTCCTGTTTATCTGCAATGACTGCCAGGGCAAGTGAGGACCAGCAAGACAATTCCTGCCTAGCACCTTCCTTGGAGGAGAGAGAGTGCAACGTTTCATTTTAGCATTTTGGCGCTCACGAGGGAGACGAACTTCTTTTGCTGTTTGCAAGGCTAGGAAAGAGCAGAGCCCCAGTCTTGCTGTTTATCTGCAATGACTGCCAGGGCAAGTGAGGACCAGCAAGACAATTCCTGCCTAGCACCTTCCTTGGAGGAGAGAGAGTGCAACGTTTCGTTTTAGCATTTTGGCGCTCACGAGGGAGACAAACTTCTTTTGCTGTTTGCAAGGCTAGGAAAGAGCAGAGCCCCAGTCTTTCTGCTTATCTGCAATGACTGCCAGGGCAAGTGAGGACCAGCAAGACAATTCCTGCCTAGCACCTTCCTTGGAGGAGAGAGAGTGCAACGTTTCATTTTAGCATTTTGGCACTCACGAGGGAGACGAACTTCTGTTGCTGTTTGCATGGGTAGGAAAGAGCAGAGCCCGAGTCTTGCTGTTTATCTGCAATGACTGCCAGGGCAAGTGAGGACCAGCAAGACAATTCCTGCCTAGCACCTTCCTTGGAGGATAGAGAGCGCAACGTTTCATTTTGCTTTTTGGAGTGCGAGATTGAGAAAAAGCACAGTGTCTGTTTGCAAGGGTAGGAAAGAGCAGAGACCGAGTCTTGCTGTTTATCTGCAATGACTGCCATGGCAAGTGAGGACCAGCAAGACAACTCCTGCCTAGCACCTTCCTTGGAGGAGAGAGAGTGCAACGTTTCATTTTAGCATTTTGGCGCTCACGAGGGAGACGAACTTCTTTGGCTGTTTGCAAGGCTAGGAAAGAGCAGAGCCCCAGTCTTGCTATTTATCTGCAATGACTGCCAGGGCAAGTGAGGACCAGCAAGACAATTCCTGCCTAGCACCTTCCTTGGAGGAGAGAGAGAGCAACGTTTCATTTTAGCATTTTGGCGCTCACGAGGGAGACAAAATGCTTTTGCTGTTTGCAAGGCTATGAAAGAGCAGAGCCCCAGTCTTGCTGCTTATCTGCAATGACTGGCAGGGCAAGTGAGGACCAGCAAGACAACTCCTGCCTAGCACCTTCCTTGGAGGAGAGAGAGTGCAACGTTAAATTTTACTATTTTGGCGCTCACGAGGGAGACAAACTGCTTTGGCTGTTTGCAAGGCTAGGAAAGAGCAGAGCCCCAGTCTTGCTGTTTATCTGCAATGACTGCCAGGGCAAGTGAGGACCAGCAAGGCAATTCCTGCCTAGCACCTTCCTTGGAGGAGAGAGAGTGCAACGTTTCATTTTGCTTTTTGGAGTGCGAGATTGAGAAAAAGCACAGTGTCTGTTTGCATGGGTAGGAAAGAGCAGAGACCGAGTCTTGCTGTTTATCTGCAATGACTGCCAGGGCAAGTGAGGACCAGCAAGGCAATTCCTGCCTAGCACCTTCCTTGGAGGAGAGAGAGTGCAACGTTTCATTTTAGCATTTTGGCGCTCACGAGGGAGACAAACTTCTGTTGCTGTTTGCTAGGCTAGGAAAGAGCAGAGCCCCAGTCTTGCTGTTTATCTGCAATGACTGCCAGGGCAAGTGAGGACCAGCAAGACAATTCCTGCCTAGCACCTTCCTTGGAGGAGAGAGAGTGCAACGTTTCGTTTTAGCATTTTGGCGCTCACGAGGGAGACAAAGTTCTTTTGCTGTTTGCAAGGCTAGGAAAGAGCAGAGCCCCAGTCTTTCTGCTTATCTGCAATGACTGCCAGGGCAAGTGAGGACCAGCAAGACAATTCCTGCCTAGCACCTTCCTTGGAGGAGAGAGAGTGCAACGTTTCATTTTAGCATTTTGGCGCTCACGAGGGAGACGAACTTCTGTTGCTGTTTGCATGGGTAGGAAAGAGCAGAGCCCGAGTCTTGCTGTTTATCTGCAATGAATGCCAGGGCAAGTGAGGACCAGCAAGACAATTCCTGCCTAGCACCTTCCTTGGAGGATAGAGAGCGTAACGTTTCATTTTGCTTTTTGGAGTGCGAGATTGAGAAAAAGCACAGTGTCTGTTTGCAAGGGTAGGAAAGAGCAGAGACCGAGTCTTGCTGTTTATCTGCAATGACTGCCATGGCAAGTGAGGACCAGCAAGACAACTCCTGCCTAGCACCTTCCTTGGAGGTGAGAGAGTGCAACGTTTCATTTTAGCATTTTGGCGCTCACGAGGGAGACGAACTTCTTTGGCTGTTTGCAAGGCTAGGAAAGAGCAGAGCCCCAGTCTTGCTATTTATCTGCAATGACTGCCAGGGCAAGTGAGGACCAGCAAGACAATTCCTGCCTAGCACCTTCCTTGGAGGAGAGAGAGAGCAACGTTTCATTTTAGCATTTTGGCGCTCACGAGGGAGACAAAATGCTTTTGCTGTTTGCAAGGCTATGAAAGAGCAGAGCCCCAGTCTTGCTGCTTATCTGCAATGACTGGCAGGGCAAGTGAGGACCAGCAAGACAACTCCTGCCTAGCACCTTCCTTGGAGGAGAGAGAGTGCAACATTTCATTTTACTATTTTGGCGCTCACGAGGGAGACAAACTGCTTTGGCTGTTTGCAAGGGTAGGAAAGAGCAGAGCCCCAGTCTTGCTGCTTATCTGCAATGACTGCCAGGGCAAGTGAGGACCAGCAAGACAATTCCTGCCTAGCACCTTCCTTGGAGGAGAGAGAGTGCAACGTTTCATTTTTAGCATTTTGGCGCTCACAAGGGAGACGAACTTCTGTTGCTGTTTGCAAGGCTAGGAAAGAGCAGAGCCCCAGTCTTGCTGTTTATCTGCAATGACTGCCAGGGCAAGTGAGGACCAGCAAGACAATTCCTGCCTAGCACCTTCCTTGGACGAGAGAGAGTGCAACGTTTCATTTTTAGCATTTTGGCGCTCACAAGGGAGACGAACTTCTGTTGCTGTTTGCAAGGCTAGGAAAGAGCAGAGCCCCAGTCTTGCTGTTTATCTGCAATGACTGCCAGGGCAAGTGAGGACCAGCAAGACAATTCCTGCCTAGCACCTTCCTTGGACGAGAGAGAGTGCAACGTTTCATTTTAGCATTTTGGCGCTCACGAGGGAGACAAACTGCTTTTGCTCTTTGCAAGGCTAGGAAAGAGCAGAGCCCCAGTCTTGCTGTTTATCTGCAATGACTGCCAGGGCAAGTGAGGACCAACAAGACAATTCCTGCCTAGCACCTTCCTTGGAGGAGAGAGAGTGCAACGTTTCATTTTAGCATTTTGGCGCTCACAAGGGAGACAAACTGCTTTTGCTGTTTGCAAGGCTAGGAAAGAGCAGAGCCCCAGTCTTGCTGTTTATCTGCAATGACTGCCAGGGCAAGTGAGGACCAGCAAGACAATTCCTACCTAGCACCTTCCTTGGAGGAGAGAGAGTGCAACGTTTCATTTTGCTTTTTGGAGTGCGAGATTGAGAAAAAGCACAGTGTCTGTTTGCATGGGTAGGAAAGAGGAGAGACCGAGTCTTGCTGTTTATCTGCAATGACTGCCAGGGCAAGTGAGGACCAGCAAGACAATTCCTGCCTAGCACCTTCCTTGGAGGAGAGAGAGTGCAACGTTTCATTTTAGAATTTTGGCGCTCACGAGGGAGACAAACTGCTTTGGCTGTTTGCAAGGCTAGGAAAGAGCAGAGCCCCAGTCTTGCTGTTTATCTGCAATGACTGCCAGGGCAAGTGAGGACCAGCAAGACAATTCCTGCCTAGCACCTTCCTTGGAGGAGAGAGAGTGCAACGTTTCATTTTAGCATTTTGGCGCTCACAAGGGAGACAAACTGCTTTTGCTGTTTGCAAGGCTAGGAAAGAGCAGAGCCCCAGTCTTGCTGCTTATCTGCAATGACTGCCAGGGCAAGTGAGGACCAGCAAGACAATTCCTACCTAGCACCTTCCTTGGAGGAGAGAGAGTGCAACGTTTCATTTTGCTTTTTGGAGTGCGAGATTGAGAAAAAGCACAGTGTCTGTTTGCATGGGTAGGAAAGAGGAGAGACCGAGTCTTGCTGTTTATCTGCAATGACTGCCAGGGCAAGTGAGGACCAGCAAGACAATTCCTGCCTAGCACCTTCCTTGGAGGAGAGAGAGTGCAACGTTTCATTTTAGAATTTTGGCGCTCACGAGGGAGACAAACTGCTTTGGCTGTTTGCAAGGCTAGGAAAGAGCAGAGCCCCAGTCTTGCTGTTTATCTGCAATGACTGCCAGGGCAAGTGAGGACCAGCAAGACAATTCCTGCCTAGCACCTTCCTTGGAGGAGAGAGAGAGCAACGTTTCATTTTAGCATTTTGGCGCTCACAAGGGAGACAAACTGCTTTGCTGTTTGCAAGGCTAGGAAAGAGCAGAGCCCCAGTCTTGCTGCTTATCTGCAATGACTGCCAGGGCAAGTGAGGACCAGCAAGACAATTCCTACCTAGCACCTTCCTTGGAGGAGAGAGAGTGCAACGTTTCATTTTGCTTTTTGGAGTGCGAGATTGAGAAAAAGCACAGTGTCTGTTTGCATGGGTAGGAAAGAGGAGAGACCGAGTCTTCCTGTTTATCTGCAATGACTGCCAGGGCAAGTGAGGACCAGCAAGACAATTCCTGCCTAGCACCTTCCTTGGAGGAGAGAGAGTGCAACGTTTCATTTTAGAATTTTGGCGCTCACGAGGGAGACAAACTGCTTTGGCTGTTTGCAAGGCTAGGAAAGAGCAGAGCCCCAGTCTTGCTGTTTATCTGCAATGACTGCCAGGGCAAGTGAGGACCAGCAAGACAATTCCTGCCTAGCACCTTCCTTGGAGGAGAGAGAGCGCAACGTTTCATTTTAGCATTTTGGCGCTCACGAGGGAGACGAACTTCTTTTGCTGTTTGCAAGGCTAGGAAAGAGCAGAGCCCGAGTCTTGCTGTTTATCTGCAATGACTGCCAGGGCAAGTGAGGACCAGCAAGACAATTCCTGCCTAGCACCTTCCTTGGAGGAGAGAGAGTGCAACGTTTCATTTTGCTTTTTGGAGTGCGAGATTGAGAAAAAGCACAGTGTCTGTTTGCAAGGGTAGGAAAGAGCAGAGACCGAGTCCTGCTGTTTATCTGCAATGACTGCCATGGCAAGTGAGGACCAGCAAGACAACTCCTGCCTAGCACCTTCCTTGGAGGAGAGAGAGTGCAACGTTTCATTTTAGCATTTTGGCGCTCACGAGGGAGACGAACTTCTTTGGCTGTTTGCAAGGCTAGGAAAGAGCAGAGCCCCAGTCTTGCTCTTTCTCTGCAATGACTGCCAGGGCAAGTGAGGACCAGCAAGACAATTCCTGCCTAGCACCTTCCTTGGAGGAGAGAGAGAGCAACGTTTCATTTTGCTTTTTGGAGTGCGAGATTGAGAAAAAGCACAGTGTCTGTTTCCATGGGTAGGAAAGAGCAGAGCCCGAGTCTTGCTGTTTATCTGCAATGACTGCCAGGGCAAGTGAGGACCAGCAAGACAATTCCTGCCTAGCACCTTCCTTGGAGGAGAGAGAGTGCAACGTTTCATTTTGCTTTTTGGAGTGCGAGATTGAGAAAAAGCACAGTGTCTGTTTGCAAGGGTAGGAAAGAGCAGAGACCGAGTCTTGCTGTTTATCTGCAATGACTGCCATGGCAAGTGAGGACCAGCAAGACAACTCCTGCCTAGCACCTTCCTTGGAGGAGAGAGAGTGCAACGTTTCATTTTAGAATTTTGGCGCTCACGAGGGAGACAAACTGCTTTGGCTGTTTGCAAGGCTAGGAAAGAGCAGAGCCCCAGTCTTGCTGTTTATCTGCAATGACTGCCAGGGCAAGTGAGGACCAGCAAGACAATTCCTGCCTAGCACCTTCCTTGGAGGAGAGAGAGTGCAACGATTCATTTTAGCATTCTGGCGCTCACGAGGGAGACAAACTGCTTTGGCTGTTTGCAAGGCTAGGAAAGAGCAGAGCCCCAGTCTTGCTGTTTATCTGCAATGACTGCCAGGGCAAGTGAGGACCAGCAAGACAATTCCTGCCTAGCACCTTCCTTGGAGGAGAGAGAGTGCAACGTTTCATTTTACTATTTTGGCGCTCACGAGGGAGACAAACTGCTTTGGCTGTTTGCAAGGCTAGGAAAGAGCAGAGCCCCAGTCTTGCTGTTTCTCTGCAATGACTGCCAGGGCAAGTGAGGACCAGCAAGACAATTCCTGCCTAGCACCTTCCTTGGAGGAGAGAGAGTGCAACGTTTCATTTTGCTTTTTGGAGTGCGAGAGTGAGAAAAAGCAGAGTGCCTGCTTGCAAGGCTAGGAAAGAGCAGAGCCCCAGTCTAGCTGTTTATCTGCAATGGCTGCCAGGGCAAGTGAGGACCAGCAAGACAATTCCTGCCTAGCACCTTCCTTGGAGGAGAGAGAGTGCAACGTTTCATTTTAACATTTTGGCGCTCACGAGGGAGACGAACTACTTTGGCTGTTTGCAAGGCTAGGAAAGAGCAGAGCCCCGGTCTTGCTGTTTATCTGCAATGACTGCCAGGGCAAGTGAGGACCAGCAAGACAATTCGTGCCTAGCACCTTCCTTGGAGGAGAGAGAGTGCAACGTTTCATTTTAGGATTCTGGCGCTCACGAGGGAGACAAACTGCTTTGGCTGTTTGCAAGGCTAGGAAAGAGCAGAGCCCCAGTCTTGCTGTTTATCTGCAATGACTGCCAGGGCAAGTGAGGACCAGCAAGACAATTCCTGCCTAGCACCTTCCTTGGAGGAGAGAGAGTGCAACGTTTCATTTTAGCATTTTGGCGCTCACGAGGGAGACAAACTGCTATGGCTGTTTGCCAGGCTAGGAAAGAGCAGAGCCCCAGTCTTGCTGTTTATCTGCAATGACTGCCAGGGCAAGTGAGGACCAGCAAGACAATTCCTGCCTAGCACCTTCCTTGGAGGAGAGAGAGTGCAACGTTTCATTTTGCTTTTTTCGTGCGAGAGCAAGAAAAAGCAGAGTGCCTGTTTGCAAGGCTAGGAAAGAGCAGAGCCCCAGTCTTGCTGTTTATCTGCAATGACTGCCAGGGCAAGTGAGGACCAGCAAGACAATTCCTGCCTAGCACCTTCCTTGGAGGAGAGAGAGTGCAACGTTTCATTTTAGCATTTCGGCGCTCACGAGGGAGACAAACTGCTTTGGCTGTTTGCACGGCTAGGAAAGAGCAGAGCCCCAGTCTTGCTGTTTATCTGCAATGACTGCCAGGGCAAGTGAGGGCCAGCAAGACAATTCCTGCCTAGCACCTTCCTTGGAGGACAGAGAGTGCAACGTTTCATTTTAGCATTTTGGTGGTCACGAGGGAAAAAAACTGCTTTGGCTGTTTCCAAGGCTAGGAAAGAGCAGAGCCCCAGTCTTGCTGTTTATCTGCAATGACTGCCAGGGCAAGTGAGGACCAGCAAGACAATTCCTGCCTAGCACCTTCCTTGGAGGAGAGAGAGTGCAACGTTTCATTTTACTATTTTGGCGCTCACGAGGGAGACAAACTGCTTTGGCTGTTTGCAAGGCTAGGAAAGAGCAGAGCCCCAGTCTTGCTGTTTATCTGCAATGACTGCCAGGGCAAGTGAGGACCAGCAAGACAATTCCTGCCTAGCACCTTCCTTGGAGGAGAGAGAGTGCAACGTTTCATTTTGCCTTTTCGAGTGCGAGAGTGAGAAAAACAGAGTGCCTGTTTGCAAGGCTAGGAAAGAGCAGAGCCCCAGTCTTGCTGTTTATCTGCAATGACTGCCAGGGCAAGTGAGGACCAGCAAGACAATTCCTGCCCAGCACCTTCCTTGGAGGAGAGAGAGTGCAACGTCTCATTTTAGCATTTTGGCGCTCACGAGGGAGACAAACTGCTTTGGCTGTTTGCAAGGCTAGGAAAGAGCAGAGCCCCAGTCTTGCTGTTTATCTGCAATGACTGCCAGGGCAAGTGAGGACCAGCAAGACAATTCCTGCCTAGCACCTTCCTTGGAGGAGAGAGAGTGCAACGTTTCATTTTAGCATTCTGGCGCTCACGAGGGAGACAAACTGCTTTGGCTGTTTGCAAGGCTAGGAAAGAGCAGAGCCCCAGTCTTGCTGCTTATCTGCAATGACTGCGAGGGCAAGTGAGGACCAGCAAGACAATTCCTGCCTAGCACCTTCCTTGGAGGAGTGAGAGTGCAACGTTTCATTTTAGCATTTTGGCGCTCACGAGGGTGACGAACTTCTTTTGCTGTTTGCAAGGCTAGGAAAGAGCAGAGCCCCAGTCTTGCTGTTTATCTGCAATGACTGCCAGGGCAAGTGAGGACCAGCAAGACAATTCCTGCCTAGCACCTTCCTTGGAGGAGAGAGAGTGCAACGTTTCATTTTGCTTTTTGGAGTGCGAGATTGAGAAAAAGCACAGTGTCTGTTTGCAAGGGTAGGAAAGAGCAGAGACCGAGTCTTGCTGTTTATCTGCAATGACTGCCATGGCAAGTGAGGACCAGCAAGACAACTCCTGCCTAGCACCTTCCTTGGAGGAGAGAGAGTGCAACGTTTCATTTTAGCATTTTGGCGCTCACGAGGGAGACGAACTTCTTTGGCTGTTTGCAAGGCTAGGAAAGAGCAGAGCCCCAGTCTTGCTGTTTATCTGCAATGACTGCCAGGGCAAGTGAGGACCAGCAAGACAATTCCTGCCTAACACCTTCCTTGGAGGAGAGAGAGAGCAACGTTTCATTTTAGCATTTTGGCGCTCACGAGGGAGACAAACTGCTTTGGCTGTTTGCAAGGCTAGGAAAGAGCAGAGCCCCAGTCTTGCTGCTTATCTGCAATGACTGCCAGGGCAAGTGAGGACCAGCAAGACAATTCCTACCTAGCACCTTCCTTGGAGGAGAGAGAGTGCAACGTTTCATTTTGCTTTTTGGAGTGCGAGATTGAGAAAAAGCACAGTGTCTGTTTGCATGGGTAGGAAAGAGGAGAGACCGAGTCTTCCTGTTTATCTGCAATGACTGCCAGGGCAAGTGAGGACCAGCAAGACAATTCCTGCCTAGCACCTTCCTTGGAGGAGAGAGAGTGCAACGTTTCATTTTAGAATTTTGGCGCTCACGAGGGAGACAAACTGCTTTGGCTGTTTGCAAGGCTAGGAAAGAGCAGAGCCCCAGTCTTGCTGTTTATCTGCAATGACTGCCAGGGCAAGTGAGGACCAGCAAGACAATTCCTGCCTAGCACCTTCCTTGGAGGAGAGAGAGCGCAACGTTTCATTTTAGCATTTTGGCGCTCACGAGGGAGACGAACTTCTTTTGCTGTTTGCAAGGCTAGGAAAGAGCAGAGCCCGAGTCTTGCTGTTTATCTGCAATGACTGCCAGGGCAAGTGAGGACCAGCAAGACAATTCCTGCCTAGCACCTTCCTTGGAGGAGAGAGAGTGCAACGTTTCATTTTGCTTTTTGGAGTGCGAGATTGAGAAAAAGCACAGTGTCTGTTTGCAAGGGTAGGAAAGAGCAGAGACCGAGTCCTGCTGTTTATCTGCAATGACTGCCATGGCAAGTGAGGACCAGCAAGACAACTCCTGCCTAGCACCTTCCTTGGAGGAGAGAGAGTGCAACGTTTCATTTTAGCATTTTGGCGCTCACGAGGGAGACGAACTTCTTTGGCTGTTTGCAAGGCTAGGAAAGAGCAGAGCCCCAGTCTTGCTCTTTCTCTGCAATGACTGCCAGGGCAAGTGAGGACCAGCAAGACAATTCCTGCCTAGCACCTTCCTTGGAGGAGAGAGAGAGCAACGTTTCATTTTGCTTTTTGGAGTGCGAGATTGAGAAAAAGCACAGTGTCTGTTTCCATGGGTAGGAAAGAGCAGAGCCCGAGTCTTGCTGTTTATCTGCAATGACTGCCAGGGCAAGTGAGGACCAGCAAGACAATTCCTGCCTAGCACCTTCCTTGGAGGAGAGAGAGTGCAACGTTTCATTTTGCTTTTTGGAGTGCGAGATTGAGAAAAAGCACAGTGTCTGTTTGCAAGGGTAGGAAAGAGCAGAGACCGAGTCTTGCTGTTTATCTGCAATGACTGCCATGGCAAGTGAGGACCAGCAAGACAACTCCTGCCTAGCACCTTCCTTGGAGGAGAGAGAGTGCAACGTTTCATTTTAGAATTTTGGCGCTCACGAGGGAGACAAACTGCTTTGGCTGTTTGCAAGGCTAGGAAAGAGCAGAGCCCCAGTCTTGCTGTTTATCTGCAATGACTGCCAGGGCAAGTGAGGACCAGCAAGACAATTCCTGCCTAGCACCTTCCTTGGAGGAGAGAGAGTGCAACGATTCATTTTAGCATTCTGGCGCTCACGAGGGAGACAAACTGCTTTGGCTGTTTGCAAGGCTAGGAAAGAGCAGAGCCCCAGTCTTGCTGTTTATCTGCAATGACTGCCAGGGCAAGTGAGGACCAGCAAGACAATTCCTGCCTAGCACCTTCCTTGGAGGAGAGAGAGTGCAACGTTTCATTTTACTATTTTGGCGCTCACGAGGGAGACAAACTGCTTTGGCTGTTTGCAAGGCTAGGAAAGAGCAGAGCCCCAGTCTTGCTGTTTCTCTGCAATGACTGCCAGGGCAAGTGAGGACCAGCAAGACAATTCCTGCCTAGCACCTTCCTTGGAGGAGAGAGAGTGCAACGTTTCATTTTGCTTTTTGGAGTGCGAGAGTGAGAAAAAGCAGAGTGCCTGCTTGCAAGGCTAGGAAAGAGCAGAGCCCCAGTCTAGCTGTTTATCTGCAATGGCTGCCAGGGCAAGTGAGGACCAGCAAGACAATTCCTGCCTAGCACCTTCCTTGGAGGAGAGAGAGTGCAACGTTTCATTTTAACATTTTGGCGCTCACGAGGGAGACGAACTACTTTGGCTGTTTGCAAGGCTAGGAAAGAGCAGAGCCCCGGTCTTGCTGTTTATCTGCAATGACTGCCAGGGCAAGTGAGGACCAGCAAGACAATTCGTGCCTAGCACCTTCCTTGGAGGAGAGAGAGTGCAACGTTTCATTTTAGGATTCTGGCGCTCACGAGGGAGACAAACTGCTTTGGCTGTTTGCAAGGCTAGGAAAGAGCAGAGCCCCAGTCTTGCTGTTTATCTGCAATGACTGCCAGGGCAAGTGAGGACCAGCAAGACAATTCCTGCCTAGCACCTTCCTTGGAGGAGAGAGAGTGCAACGTTTCATTTTAGCATTTTGGCGCTCACGAGGGAGACAAACTGCTATGGCTGTTTGCCAGGCTAGGAAAGAGCAGAGCCCCAGTCTTGCTGTTTATCTGCAATGACTGCCAGGGCAAGTGAGGACCAGCAAGACAATTCCTGCCTAGCACCTTCCTTGGAGGAGAGAGAGTGCAACGTTTCATTTTGCTTTTTTCGTGCGAGAGCAAGAAAAAGCAGAGTGCCTGTTTGCAAGGCTAGGAAAGAGCAGAGCCCCAGTCTTGCTGTTTATCTGCAATGACTGCCAGGGCAAGTGAGGACCAGCAAGACAATTCCTGCCTAGCACCTTCCTTGGAGGAGAGAGAGTGCAACGTTTCATTTTAGCATTTCGGCGCTCACGAGGGAGACAAACTGCTTTGGCTGTTTGCACGGCTAGGAAAGAGCAGAGCCCCAGTCTTGCTGTTTATCTGCAATGACTGCCAGGGCAAGTGAGGGCCAGCAAGACAATTCCTGCCTAGCACCTTCCTTGGAGGACAGAGAGTGCAACGTTTCATTTTAGCATTTTGGTGGTCACGAGGGAAAAAAACTGCTTTGGCTGTTTCCAAGGCTAGGAAAGAGCAGAGCCCCAGTCTTGCTGTTTATCTGCAATGACTGCCAGGGCAAGTGAGGACCAGCAAGACAATTCCTGCCTAGCACCTTCCTTGGAGGAGAGAGAGTGCAACGTTTCATTTTACTATTTTGGCGCTCACGAGGGAGACAAACTGCTTTGGCTGTTTGCAAGGCTAGGAAAGAGCAGAGCCCCAGTCTTGCTGTTTATCTGCAATGACTGCCAGGGCAAGTGAGGACCAGCAAGACAATTCCTGCCTAGCACCTTCCTTGGAGGAGAGAGAGTGCAACGTTTCATTTTGCCTTTTCGAGTGCGAGAGTGAGAAAAACAGAGTGCCTGTTTGCAAGGCTAGGAAAGAGCAGAGCCCCAGTCTTGCTGTTTATCTGCAATGACTGCCAGGGCAAGTGAGGACCAGCAAGACAATTCCTGCCCAGCACCTTCCTTGGAGGAGAGAGAGTGCAACGTCTCATTTTAGCATTTTGGCGCTCACGAGGGAGACAAACTGCTTTGGCTGTTTGCAAGGCTAGGAAAGAGCAGAGCCCCAGTCTTGCTGTTTATCTGCAATGACTGCCAGGGCAAGTGAGGACCAGCAAGACAATTCCTGCCTAGCACCTTCCTTGGAGGAGAGAGAGTGCAACGTTTCATTTTAGCATTCTGGCGCTCACGAGGGAGACAAACTGCTTTGGCTGTTTGCAAGGCTAGGAAAGAGCAGAGCCCCAGTCTTGCTGCTTATCTGCAATGACTGCGAGGGCAAGTGAGGACCAGCAAGACAATTCCTGCCTAGCACCTTCCTTGGAGGAGTGAGAGTGCAACGTTTCATTTTAGCATTTTGGCGCTCACGAGGGTGACGAACTTCTTTTGCTGTTTGCAAGGCTAGGAAAGAGCAGAGCCCCAGTCTTGCTGTTTATCTGCAATGACTGCCAGGGCAAGTGAGGACCAGCAAGACAATTCCTGCCTAGCACCTTCCTTGGAGGAGAGAGAGAGCAACGTTTCATTTTGCTTTTTGGAGTGCGAGATTGAGAAAAAGCACAGTGTCTGTTTGCAAGGGTAGGAAAGAGCAGAGACCGAGTCTTGCTGTTTATCTGCAATGACTGCCATGGCAAGTGAGGACCAGCAAGACAACTCCTGCCTAGCACCTTCCTTGGAGGAGAGAGAGTGCAACGTTTCATTTTAGCATTTTGGCGCTCACGAGGGAGACGAACTTCTTTGGCTGTTTGCAAGGCTAGGAAAGAGCAGAGCCCCAGTCTTGCTGTTTATCTGCAATGACTGCCAGGGCAAGTGAGGACCAGCAAGACAATTCCTGCCTAACACCTTCCTTGGAGGAGAGAGAGAGCAACGTTTCATTTTAGCATTTTGGCGCTCACGAGGGAGACAAAATGCTTTGGCTGTTTGCAAGGCTAGGAAAGAGCAGAGCCCCAGTCTTGCTGCTTATCTGCAATGACTGCCAGGGCAAGTGAGGACCAGCAAGACAACTCCTGCCTAGCACCTTCCTTGGAGGAGAGAGAGTGCAACGTTTCATTTTAGAATTTTGGCGCTCACGAGGGAGACAAACTGCTTTGGCTGTTTGCAAGGCTAGGAAAGAGCAGAGCCCCAGTCTTGCTGTTTATCTGCAATGACTGCCAGGGCAAGTGAGGACCAGCAAGACAATTCCTGCCTAGCACCTTCCTTGGAGGAGAGAGAGTGCAACGATTCATTTTAGCATTCTGGCGCTCACGAGGGAGACAAACTGCTTTGGCTGTTTGCAAGGCTAGGAAAGAGCAGAGCCCCAGTCTTGCTGTTTCTCTGCAATGACTGCCAGGGCAAGTGAGGACCAGGAAGACAATTCCTGCCTAGCACCTTCCTTGGAGGAGAGAGAGTGCAACGTTTCATTTTAGCATTTTGGCGCTCACGAGGGAGACAAACTGCTATGGCTGTTTGCAAGGATAGGAAAGAGCAGAGCCCCAGTCTTGCTGTTTATCTGCAATGACTGCCAGGGCAAGTGAGGACCAGCAAGACAATTCCTGCCTAGCACCTTCCTTGGAGGAGAGAGAGTGCAACGTTTCATTTTAGCATTTCGGCGCTCACGAGGGAGACAAACTGCTTTGGCTGTTTGCACGGCTAGGAAAGAGCAGAGCCCCAGTCTTGCTGTTTATCTGCAATGACTGCCAGGGCAAGTGAGGACCAGCAAGACAATTCCTGCCTAGCACCTTCCTTGGAGGAGAGAGAGTGCAACGTTTCATTTTACTATTTTGGCGCTCACGAGGGAGACAAACTGCTTTGGCTGTTTGCAAGGCTAGGAAAGAGCAGAGCTCCAGTCTTGCTGTTTCTCTGCAATGACTGCCAGGGCAAGTGAGGACCAGCAAGACAATTCCTGCCTAGCACCTTCCTTGGAGGAGAGAGAGTGCAACGTTTCATTTTGCTTTTTGGAGTGCGAGAGTGAGAAAAAGCAGAGTGCCTGCTTGCAAGGCTAGGAAAGAGCAGAGCCCCAGTCTAGCTGTTTATCTGCAATGGCTGCCAGGGCAAGTGAGGACCAGCAAGACAATTCCTGCCTAGCACCTTCCTTGGAGGAGAGAGAGTGCAACGTTTCATTTTAACATTTTGGCGCTCACGAGGGAGACGAACTACTTTGGCTGTTTGCAAGGCTAGGAAAGAGCAGAGCCCCGGTCTTGCTGTTTATCTGCAATGACTGCCAGGGCAAGTGAGGACCAGCAAGACAATTCCTGCCTAGCACCTTCCTTGGAGGAGAGAGAGTGCAACGTTTCATTTTAGGATTCTGGCGCTCACGAGGGAGACAAACTACTTTGGCTGTTTGCAAGGCTAGGAAAGAGCAGAGCCCCAGTCTTGCTGTTTATCTGCAATGACTGCCAGGGCAAGTGAGGACCAGCAAGACAATTCCTGCCTAGCACCTTCCTTGGAGGAGAGAGAGTGCAACGTTTCATTTTAGCATTTTGGCGCTCACGAGGGAGACAAACTGCTATGGCTGTTTGCAAGGCTAGGAAAGAGCAGAGCCCCAGTCTTGCTGTTTATCTGCAATGACTGCCAGGGCAAGTGAGGACCAGCAAGACAATTCCTGCCTAGCACCTTCCTTGGAGGAGAGAGAGTGCAACGTTTCATTTTGCTTTTTTCGTGCGAGAGCGAGAAAAAGCAGAGTGCCTGTTTGCAAGGCTAGGAAAGAGCAGAGCCCCAGTCTTGCTGTTTATCTGCAATGACTGCCAGGGCAAGTGAGGACCAGCAAGACAATTCCTGCCTAGCACCTTCCTTGGAGGAGAGAGAGTGCAACGTTTCATTTTAGCATTCTGGCGCTCACGAGGGAGACAAACTGCTTTGGCTGTTTGCAAGGCTAGGAAAGAGCAGAGCCCCAGTCTTGCTGTTTATCTGCAATGACTGCCAGGGCAAGTGAGGACCAGCAAGACAATTCCTGCCTAGCACCTTCCTTGGAGGAGAGAGAGTGCAACGTTTCATTTTAGAATTTTGGCGCTCACGAGGGAGACAAACTGCTTTGGCTGTTTGCAAGGCTAGGAAAGAGCAGAGCCCCAGTCTTGCTGTTTATCTGCAATGACTGCCAGGGCAAGTGAGGACCAGCAAGACAATTCCTGCCTAGCACCTTCCTTGGAGGAGTGAGAGTGCAACGTTTCATTTTAGCATTTTGGCGCTCACGAGGGAGACGAACTTCTTTTGCTGTTTGCAAGGCTAGGAAAGAGCAGAGCCCCAGTCTTGCTGTTTATCTGCAATGACTGCCAGGGCAAGTGAGGACCAGCAAGACAATTCCTGCCTAGCACCTTCCTTGGAGGAGAGAGAGTGCAACGTTTCATTTTGCTTTTTGGAGTGCGAGATTGAGAAAAAGCACAGTGTCTGTTTGCAAGGGTAGGAAAGAGCAGAGACCGAGTCTTGCTGTTTATCTGCAATGACTGCCATGGCAAGTGAGGACCAGCAAGACAACTCCTGCCTAGCACCTTCCTTGGAGGAGAGAGAGTGCAACGTTTCATTTTAGCATTTTGGCGCTCACGAGGGAGACGAACTTCTTTGGCTGTTTGCAAGGCTAGGAAAGAGCAGAGCCCCAGTCTTGCTGTTTATCTGCAATGACTGCCAGGGCAAGTGAGGACCAGCAAGACAATTCCTGCCTAGCACCTTCCTTGGAGGAGAGAGAGAGCAACGTTTCATTTTAGCATTTTGGCGCTCACGAGGGAGACAAAATGCTTTGGCTGTTTGCAAGGCTAGGAAAGAGCAGAGCCCCAGTCTTGCTGCTTATCTGCAATGACTGCCAGGGCAAGTGTGGACCAGCAAGACAACTCCTGCCTAGCACCTTCCTTGGAGGAGAGAGAGTGCAACGTTTCATTTTAGAATTTTGGCGCTCACGAGGGAGACAAACTGCTTTGGCTGTTTGCAAGGCTAGGAAAGAGCAGAGCCCCAGTCTTGCTGTTTATCTGCAATGACTGCCAGGGCAAGTGAGGACCAGCAAGACAATTCCTGCCTAGCACCTTCCTTGGAGGAGAGAGAGTGCAACCATTCATTTTAGCATTCTGGCGCTCACGAGGGAGACAAACTGCTTTGGCTGTTTGCAAGGCTAGGAAAGAGCAGAGCCCCAGTCTTGCTGTTTCTCTGCAATGACTGCCAGGGCAAGTGAGGACCAGGAAGACAATTCCTGCC
Source organism: Phaethon aethereus (assembly GCF_964289735.1). Lineage (NCBI taxonomy): Eukaryota > Metazoa > Chordata > Aves > Phaethontiformes > Phaethontidae > Phaethon > Phaethon aethereus. Next base: position 163,998 of record NW_028114060.1, on the reverse strand, counting down.
TAGCACCTTCCTTGGAGGAGAGAGAGTGCAACGTTTCATTTTAGCATTTTGGCGCTCACGAGGGAGACAAACTGCTATGGCTGTTTGCAAGGATAGGAAAGAGCAGAGCCCCAGTCTTGCTGTTTATCTGCAATGACTGCCAGGGCAAGTGAGGACCAGCAAGACAATTCCTGCCTAGCACCTTCCTTGGAGGAGAGAGAGTGCAACGTTTCATTTTAGCATTTCGGCGCTCACGAGGGAGACAAACTGCTTTGGCTGTTTGCACGGCTAGGAAAGAGCAGAGCCCCAGTCTTGCTGTTTATCTGCAATGACTGCCAGGGCAAGTGAGGACCAGCAAGACAATTCCTGCCTAGCACCTTCCTTGGAGGAGAGAGAGTGCAACGTTTCATTTTAGCATTTTGGTGGTCACGAGGGAAACAAACTGCTTTGGCTGTTTCCAAGGCTAGGAAAGAGCAGAGCCCCAGTCTTGCTGTTTCTCTGCAATGACTGCCAGGGCAAGTGAGGACCAGCAAGACAATTCCTGCCTAGCACCTTCCTTGGAGGAGAGAGAGTGCAACGTTTCATTTTGCTTTTTGGAGTGCGAGAGTGAGAAAAAGCAGAGTGCCTGCTTGCAAGGCTAGGAAAGAGCAGAGCCCCAGTCTAGCTGTTTGTCTGCAATGGCTGCCAGGGCAAGTGAGGACCAGCAAGACAATTCCTGCCTAGCACCTTCCTTGGAGGAGAGAGAGTGCAACGTTTCATTTTAACATTTTGGCGCTCACGAGGGAGACGAACTACTTTGGCTGTTTGCAAGGCTAGGAAAGAGCAGAGCCCCGGTCTTGCTGTTTATCTGCAATGACTGCCAGGGCAAGTGAGGATCAGCAAGACAATTCCTGCCTAGCACCTTCCTTGGAGGAGAGAGAGTGCAACGTTTCATTTTAGGATTCTGGCGCTCACGAGGGAGACAAACTGCTTTGGCTGTTTGCAAGGCTAGGAAAGAGCAGAGCCCCAGTCTTGCTGTTTATCTGCAATGACTGCCAGGGCAAGTGAGGACCAGCAAGACAATTCCTGCCTAGCACCTTCCTTGGAGGAGAGAGAGTGCAACGTTTCATTTTAGCATTTTGGCGCTCACGAGGGAGACAAACTGCTATGGCTGTTTGCAAGGCTAGGAAAGAGCAGAGCCCCAGTCTTGCTGTTTATCTGCAATGACTGCCAGGGCAAGTGAGGACCAGCAAGACAATTCCTGCCTAGCACCTTCCTTGGAGGAGAGAGAGTGCAACGTTTCATTTTGCTTTTTTCGTGCGAGAGCGAGAAAAAGCAGAGTGCCTGTTTGCAAGGCTAGGAAAGAGCAGAGCCCCAGTCTTGCTGTTTATCTGCAATGACTGCCAGGGCAAGTGAGGACCAGCAAGACAATTCCTGCCTAGCACCTTCCTTGGAGGAGAGAGAGTGCAACGTTTCATTTTAGCATTTCGGCGCTCACGAGGGAGACAAACTGCTTTGGCTGTTTGCACGGCTAGGAAAGAGCAGAGCCCCAGTCTTGCTGTTTATCTGCAATGACTGCCAGGGCAAGTGAGGACCAGCAAGACAATTCCTGCCTAGCACCTTCCTTGGAGGACAGAGAGTGCAACGTTTCATTTTAGCATTTTGGTGGTCACGAGGGAAAAAAACTGCTTTGGCTGTTTCCAAGGCTAGGAAAGAGCAGAGCCCCAGTCTTGCTGTTTATCTGCAATGACTGCCAGGGCAAGTGAGGACCAGCAAGACAATTCCTGCCTAGCACCTTCCTTGGAGGAGAGAGAGTGCAACGTTTCATTTTAGCATTTTGGTGGTCACGAGGGAAACAAACTGCTTTGGCTGTTTCCAAGGCTAGGAAAGAGCAGAGCCCCAGTCTTGCTGTTTCTCTGCAATGACTGCCAGGGCAAGTGAGGACCAGCAAGACAATTCCTGCCTAGCACCTTCCTTGGAGGAGAGAGAGTGCAACGTTTCATTTTGCTTTTTGGAGTGCGAGAGTGAGAAAAAGCAGAGTGCCTGCTTGCAAGGCTAGGAAAGAGCAGAGCCCCAGTCTAGCTGTTTGTCTGCAATGGCTGCCAGGGCAAGTGAGGACCAGCAAGACAATTCCTGCCTAGCACCTTCCTTGGAGGAGAGAGAGTGCAACGTTTCATTTTAACATTTTGGCGCTCACGAGGGAGACGAACTACTTTGGCTGTTTGCAAGGCTAGGAAAGAGCAGAGCCCCGGTCTTGCTGTTTATCTGCAATGACTGCCAGGGCAAGTGAGGATCAGCAAGACAATTCCTGCCTAGCACCTTCCTTGGAGGAGAGAGAGTGCAACGTTTCATTTTAGGATTCTGGCGCTCACGAGGGAGACAAACTGCTTTGGCTGTTTGCAAGGCTAGGAAAGAGCAGAGCCCCAGTCTTGCTGTTTATCTGCAATGACTGCCAGGGCAAGTGAGGACCAGCAAGACAATTCCTGCCTAGCACCTTCCTTGGAGGAGAGAGAGTGCAACGTTTCATTTTAGCATTTTGGCGCTCACGAGGGAGACAAACTGCTATGGCTGTTTGCAAGGCTAGGAAAGAGCAGAGCCCCAGTCTTGCTGTTTATCTGCAATGACTGCCAGGGCAAGTGAGGACCAGCAAGACAATTCCTGCCTAGCACCTTCCTTGGAGGAGAGAGAGTGCAACGTTTCATTTTGCTTTTTTCGTGCGAGAGCGAGAAAAAGCAGAGTGCCTGTTTGCAAGGCTAGGAAAGAGCAGAGCCCCAGTCTTGCTGTTTATCTGCAATGACTGCCAGGGCAAGTGAGGACCAGCAAGACAATTCCTGCCTAGCACCTTCCTTGGAGGAGAGAGAGTGCAACCATTCATTTTAGCATTCTGGCGCTCACGAGGGAGACAAACTGCTTTGGCTGTTTGCACGGCTAGGAAAGAGCAGAGCCCCAGTCTTGCTGTTTATCTGCAATGACTGCCAGGGCAAGTGAGGACCAGCAAGACAATTCCTGCCTAGCACCTTCCTTGGAGGACAGAGAGTGCAACGTTTCATTTTAGCATTTTGGTGGTCACGAGGGAAAAAAACTGCTTTGGCTGTTTCCAAGGCTAGGAAAGAGCAGAGCCCCAGTCTTGCTGTTTATCTGCAATGACTGCCAGGGCAAGTGAGGACCAGCAAGACAATTCCTGCCTAGCACCTTCCTTGGAGGAGAGAGAGTGCAACGTTTCATTTTGCTTTTTGGAGTGCGAGAGTGAGAAAAAGCAGAGTGCCTGCTTGCAAGGCTAGGAAAGAGCAGAGCCCCAGTCTAGCTGTTTATCTGCAATGGCTGCCAGGGCAAGTGAGGACCAGCAAGACAATTCCTGCCTAGCACCTTCCTTGGAGGAGAGAGAGTGCAACGTTTCATTTTAACATTTTGGCGCTCACGAGGGAGACGAACTACTTTGGCTGTTTGCAAGGCTAGGAAAGAGCAGAGCCCCGGTCTTGCTGTTTATCTGCAATGACTGCCAGGGCAAGTGAGGACCAGCAAGACAATTCCTGCCTAGCACCTTCCTTGGAGGAGAGAGAGTGCAACGTTTCATTTTAGGATTTTGGCGCTCACGAGGGAGACAAACTGCTATGGCTGTTTGCAAGGATAGGAAAGAGCAGAGCCCCAGTCTTGCTGTTTATCTGCAATGACTGCCAGGGCAAGTGTGGACCAGCAAGACAACTCCTGCCTAGCACCTTCCTTGGAGGAGAGAGAGTGCAACGTTTCATTTTAGAATTTTGGCGCTCACGAGGGAGACAAACTGCTTTGGCTGTTTGCAAGGCTAGGAAAGAGCAGAGCCCCAGTCTTGCTGTTTATCTGCAATGACTGCCAGGGCAAGTGAGGACCAGCAAGACAATTCCTGCCTAGCACCTTCCTTGGAGGAGAGAGAGTGCAACGTTTCATTTTAGCATTTCGGCGCTCACGAGGGAGACAAACTGCTTTGGCTGTTTGCACGGCTAGGAAAGAGCAGAGCCCCAGTCTTGCTGTTTATCTGCAATGACTGCCAGGGCAAGTGAGGACCAGCAAGACAATTCCTGCCTAGCACCTTCCTTGGAGGACAGAGAGTGCAACGTTTCATTTTAGCATTTTGGTGGTCACGAGGGAAAAAAACTGCTTTGGCTGTTTCCAAGGCTAGGAAAGAGCAGAGCCCCAGTCTTGCTGTTTATCTGCAATGACTGCCAGGGCAAGTGAGGACCAGCAAGACAATTCCTGCCTAGCACCTTCCTTGGAGGAGAGAGAGTGCAACGTTTCATTTTAGCATTTTGGCGCTCACGAGGGAGACAAACTGCTTTGGCTGTTTGCAAGGCTAGGAAAGAGCAGAGCCCCAGTCTTGCTGTTTATCTGCAATGACTGCCAGGGCAAGTGAGGACCAGCAAGACAATTCCTGCCTAGCACCTTCCTTGGAGGAGAGAGAGTGCAACGTTTCATTTTAGCATTCTGGCGCTCACGAGGGAGAAAAACTGCTTTGGCTGTTTGCAAGGCTAGGAAAGAGCAGAGCCCCAGTCTTGCTGTTTATCTGCAATGACTGCCAGGGCAAGTGAGGACCAGCAAGACAATTCCTGCCTAGCACCTTCCTTGGAGGAGAGAGAGTGCAACGTTTCATTTTAGCATTTTTGCGCTCACGAGGGAGACAAACTGCTATGGCTGTTTGCAAGGCTAGGAAAGAGCAGAGCCCCAGTCTTGCTGTTTATCTGCAATGACTGCCAGGGCAAGTGAGGACCAGCAAGACAATTCCTGCCTAGCACCTTCCTTGGAGGAGAGAGAGTGCAACGTTTCATTTTAGCATTTTGGCGGTCACGAGGGAGACAAACTGCTTTGGCTGTTTGCACGGCTAGGAAAGAGCAGAGCCCCAGTCTTGCTGTTTATCTGCAATGACTGCCAGGGCAAGTGAGGACCAGCAAGACAATTCCTGCCTAGCACCTTCCTTGGAGGAGAGAGAGTGCAACGTTTCATTTTAGCATTTTGGCGCTCTCGAGGGAGACGAACTGCTTTGGCTGTTTGCACGGCTAGGAAAGAGCAGAGCCCCAGTCTTGCTGTTTATCTGCAATGAGTGCCAGGGCAAGTGAGGACCAGCAAGACAATTCCTGCCTAGCACCTTCCTTGGAGGAGAGAGAGTGCAACGTTTCATTTTGCTTTTTGGAGTGCGAGAGTGAGAAAAAGCAGAGTGCCTGTTTGCAAGGCTAGGAAAGAGCAGAGCCCCAGTCTTGCTGTTTATCTGCAATGACTGCCAGGGCAAGTGAGGACCAGCAAGACAATTCCTGCCTAGCACCTTCCTTGGAGGAGAGAGAGTGCAACGTTTCATTTTGCTTTTTGGAGTGCGAGATTGAGAAAAAGCAGAGTGCCTGCTTGCAAGGCTAGGAAAGAGCAGAGCCCCAGTCTTGCTGTTTATCTGCAATGACTGCCAGGGCAAGTGAGGACCAGCAAGACAATTCCTGCCTAGCACCTTCCTTGGAGGAGAGAGAGCGCAACGTTTCATTTTAGCATTTTGGTGCTCACGAGGGAGACGAACTGCTATGGCTGTTTGCAAGGCTAGGAAAGAGCAGAGCCCCAGTCTTGCTGTTTCTCTGCAATGACTGCCAGGGCAAGTGAGGACCAGCAAGACAATTCCTGCCTAGCACCTTCCTTGGAGGAGAGAGAGCGCAACGTTTCATTTTAGCATTTTGGTACTCACGAGGGAGACAAACTGCTTTGGCTGTTTGCAAGGCTAGGAAAGAGCAGAGCCCCAGTCTTGCTGTTTATATGCAATAACTGCCAGGGAAAGTGAGGACCAGCAAGACAATTCCTGCCTAGCACCTTCCTTGGAGGAGAGAGAGTGCAACGTTTCATTTTGCTTTTTTAGTGCGCGAGTGAGAAAAAGCAGAGTGCCTGTTTGCAAGGCTAGGAAAGAGCAGAGCCCCAGTCTTGCTGTTTATCTGCAATGACTGCCAGGGCAAGTGAGGACCAGCAAGACAATTCCTGCCTAGCACCTTCCTTGGAGGAGAGAGAGTGCAACGTTTCATTTTGCTTTTTGGAGTGCGAGAGTGAGAAAAAGCAGAGTGCCTGTTTGCAAGGCTAGGAAAGAGCAGAGCCCCAGTCTTGCAGTTTATCTGCAATGTCTGCCAGGGCAAGTGAGGACCAGCAAGACAATTCCTGCCTAGCACCTTCCTTGGAGGAGAGAGAGTGCAACGTTTCATTTTAGCATTTTGGCGCTCACGAGGGAGACAAACTGCTTTTGCTGTTTGCAAGGGTAGGAAAGAGCAGAGACCGAGTCTTGCTGTTTATCTGCAATGACTGCCAGGGCAAGTGAGGACCAGCAAGACAATTCCTGCCTAGCACCTTCCTTGGAGGAGAGAGAGTGCAACGTTTCATTTTGCTTTTTTAGTGCGCGAGTGAGAAAAAGCAGAGTGCCTGTTTGCAAGGCTAGGAAAGAGCAGAGCCCCAGTCTTGCTGTTTATCTGCAATGTCTGCCAGGGCAAGTGAGGACCAGCAAGACAATTCCTGCCTAGCACCTTCCTTGGAGGAGAGAGAGTGCAACGTTTCATTTTAGCATTTTGGCGCTCACGAGGGAGACAAACTGCTTTTGCTGTTTGCAAGGGTAGGAAAGAGCAGAGACCCAGTCTTGCTGTTTATCTGCAATGACTGCCAGGGCAAGTGAGGACCAGCAAGACAATTCCTGCCTAGCACCTTCCTTGGAGGAGAGAGAGTGCAACGTTTCATTTTAGCATTTTGGCGCTCACGAGGGAGACGAACTTCTTTTGCTGTTTGCAAGCCTATGAAAGAGCAGAGCCCGAGTCTTGCTGTTTATCTGCAATGACTGCCAGGGCAAGTGAGGACCAGCAAGACAATTCCTGCCTAGCACCTTCCTTGGAGGAGAGAGAGTGCAACGTTTCATTTTAGCATTTTGGCGCTCACGAGGGAGACGAACTTCTTTTGCTGTTTCAAGGCTAGGAAAGAGCACAGCCCCAGTCTTGCTGTTTATCTGCAATGACTGCCAGGGCAAGTGAGGACCAGCAAGACAATTCCTGCCTAGCACCTTCCTTGGAGGAGAGAGAGTGCAACGTTTCATTTTAGCATTTTGGCGCTCACGAGGGAGACAAACTGCTTTGGCTGTTTGCAAGGCTAGGAAAGAGCAGAGCCCCAGTCTTGCTGTTTATCTGCAATGACTGCCAGGGCAAGTGAGGACCAGCAAGACAATTGCTGCCTAGCACCTTCCTTGGAGGAGAGAGAGTGCAACGTTTCATTTTAGCATTTTGGCGCTCACGAGGGAGACGAACTTCTTTTGCTGTTTGCAAGGCTAAGAAAGAGCAGAGCCCCAGTCTTGCTGTTTATCTGCAATGACTGCCAGGGCAAGTGAGGACCAGCAAGACAATTCCTGCCTAGCACCTTCCTTGGAGGAGAGAGAGTGCAACGTTTCATTTTGCCTTTTCGAGTGCGAGAGTGAGAAAAACAGAGTGCCTGTTTGCAAGGCTAGGAAAGAGCAGAGCCCCAGTCTTGCTGTTTATCTGCAATGACTGCCAGGGCAAGTGAGGACCAGCAAGACAATTCCTGCCCAGCACCTTCCTTGGAGGAGAGAGAGTGCAACGTCTCATTTTAGCATTTTGGCGCTCACGAGGGAGACAAACTGCTTTGGCTGTTTGCAAGGCTAGGAAAGAGCAGAGCCCCAGTCTTGCTGTTTATCTGCAATGACTGCCAGGGCAAGTGACGACCAGCAAGACAATTCCTGCCTAGCACCTTCCTTGGAGGAGAGAGAGTGCAACGTTTCATTTTAGCATTCTGGCGCTCACGAGGGAGAAAAACTGCTTTGGCTGTTTGCAAGGCTAGGAAAGAGCAGAGCCCCAGTCTTGCTGTTTATCTGCAATGACTGCCAGGGCAAGTGAGGACCAGCAAGACAATTCCTGCCTAGCACCTTCCTTGGAGGAGAGAGAGTGCAACGTTTCATTTTAGCATTTTTGCGCTCACGAGGGAGACAAACTGCTATGGCTGTTTGCAAGGCTAGGAAAGAGCAGAGCCCCAGTCTTGCTGTTTATCTGCAATGACTGCCAGGGCAAGTGAGGACCAGCAAGACAATTCCTGCCTAGCACCTTCCTTGGAGGAGAGAGAGTGCAACGTTTCATTTTAGCATTTTGGCGGTCACGAGGGAGACAAACTGCTTTGGCTGTTTGCACGACTAGGAAAGAGCAGAGCCCCAGTCTTGCTGTTTATCTGCAATGACTGCCAGGGCAAGTGAGGACCAGCAAGACAATTCCTGCCTAGCACCTTCCTTGGAGGAGAGAGAGTGCAACGTTTCATTTTGCTTTTTTAGTGCGCGAGTGAGAAAAAGCAGAGTGCCTGTTTGCAAGGCTAGGAAAGAGCAGAGCCCCAGTCTTGCTGTTTATCTGCAATGACTGCCAGGGCAAGTGAGGACCAGCAAGACAATTCCTGCCTAGCACCTTCCTTGGAGGAGAGAGAGTGCAACGTTTCATTTTGCTTTTTGGAGTGCGAGAGTGAGAAAAAGCAGAGTGCCTGTTTGCAAGGCTAGGAAAGAGCAGAGCCCCAGTCTTGCAGTTTATCTGCAATGTCTGCCAGGGCAAGTGAGGACCAGCAAGACAATTCCTGCCTAGCACCTTCCTTGGAGGAGAGAGAGTGCAACGTTTCATTTTAGCATTTTGGCGCTCACGAGGGAGACAAACTGCTTTTGCTGTTTGCAAGGGTAGGAAAGAGCAGAGACCGAGTCTTGCTGTTTATCTGCAATGACTGCCAGGGCAAGTGAGGACCAGCAAGACAATTCCTGCCTAGCACCTTCCTTGGAGGAGAGAGAGTGCAACGTTTCATTTTGCTTTTTTAGTGCGCGAGTGAGAAAAAGCAGAGTGCCTGTTTGCAAGGCTAGGAAAGAGCAGAGCCCCAGTCTTGCTGTTTATCTGCAATGTCTGCCAGGGCAAGTGAGGACCAGCAAGACAATTCCTGCCTAGCACCTTCCTTGGAGGAGAGAGAGTGCAACGTTTCATTTTAGCATTTTGGCGCTCACGAGGGAGACAAACTGCTTTTGCTGTTTGCAAGGGTAGGAAAGAGCAGAGACCCAGTCTTGCTGTTTATCTGCAATGACTGCCAGGGCAAGTGAGGACCAGCAAGACAATTCCTGCCTAGCACCTTCCTTGGAGGAGAGAGAGTGCAACGTTTCATTTTAGCATTTTGGCGCTCACGAGGGAGACGAACTTCTTTTGCTGTTTGCAAGCCTATGAAAGAGCAGAGCCCGAGTCTTGCTGTTTATCTGCAATGACTGCCAGGGCAAGTGAGGACCAGCAAGACAATTCCTGCCTAGCACCTTCCTTGGAGGAGAGAGAGTGCAACGTTTCATTTTAGCATTTTGGCGCTCACGAGGGAGACGAACTTCTTTTGCTGTTTCAAGGCTAGGAAAGAGCACAGCCCCAGTCTTGCTGTTTATCTGCAATGACTGCCAGGGCAAGTGAGGACCAGCAAGACAATTCCTGCCTAGCACCTTCCTTGGAGGAGAGAGAGTGCAACGTTTCATTTTAGCATTTTGGCGCTCACGAGGGAGACAAACTGCTTTGGCTGTTTGCAAGGCTAGGAAAGAGCAGAGCCCCAGTCTTGCTGTTTATCTGCAATGACTGCCAGGGCAAGTGAGGACCAGCAAGACAATTGCTGCCTAGCACCTTCCTTGGAGGAGAGAGAGTGCAACGTTTCATTTTAGCATTTTGGCGCTCACGAGGGAGACGAACTTCTTTTGCTGTTTGCAAGGCTAAGAAAGAGCAGAGCCCCAGTCTTGCTGTTTATCTGCAATGACTGCCAGGGCAAGTGAGGACCAGCAAGACAATTCCTGCCTAGCACCTTCCTTGGAGGAGAGAGAGTGCAACGTTTCATTTTGCCTTTTCGAGTGCGAGAGTGAGAAAAACAGAGTGCCTGTTTGCAAGGCTAGGAAAGAGCAGAGCCCCAGTCTTGCTGTTTATCTGCAATGACTGCCAGGGCAAGTGAGGACCAGCAAGACAATTCCTGCCCAGCACCTTCCTTGGAGGAGAGAGAGTGCAACGTCTCATTTTAGCATTTTGGCGCTCACGAGGGAGACAAACTGCTTTGGCTGTTTGCAAGGCTAGGAAAGAGCAGAGCCCCAGTCTTGCTGTTTATCTGCAATGACTGCCAGGGCAAGTGACGACCAGCAAGACAATTCCTGCCTAGCACCTTCCTTGGAGGAGAGAGAGTGCAACGTTTCATTTTAGCATTCTGGCGCTCACGAGGGAGAAAAACTGCTTTGGCTGTTTGCAAGGCTAGGAAAGAGCAGAGCCCCAGTCTTGCTGTTTATCTGCAATGACTGCCAGGGCAAGTGAGGACCAGCAAGACAATTCCTGCCTAGCACCTTCCTTGGAGGAGAGAGAGTGCAACGTTTCATTTTAGCATTTTTGCGCTCACGAGGGAGACAAACTGCTATGGCTGTTTGCAAGGCTAGGAAAGAGCAGAGCCCCAGTCTTGCTGTTTATCTGCAATGACTGCCAGGGCAAGTGAGGACCAGCAAGACAATTCCTGCCTAGCACCTTCCTTGGAGGAGAGAGAGTGCAACGTTTCATTTTAGCATTTTGGCGGTCACGAGGGAGACAAACTGCTTTGGCTGTTTGCACGACTAGGAAAGAGCAGAGCCCCAGTCTTGCTGTTTATCTGCAATGACTGCCAGGGCAAGTGACGACCAGCAAGACAATTCCTGCCTAGCACCTTCCTTGGAGGAGAGAGAGTGCAACGTTTCATTTTAGCACTTTGGCGCTCACGAGGGAGACAAACTGCTTTGGCTGTTTGCACGGCTAGGAAAGAGCAGAGCCCCAGTCTTGCTGTTTATCTGCAATGAGTGCCAGGGCAAGTGAGGACCAGCAAGACAATTCCTGCCTAGCACCTTCCTTGGAGGAGAGAGAGTGCAACGTTTCATTTTGCTTTTTGGAGTGCGAGAGTGAGAAAAAGCAGAGTGCCTGTTTGCAAGGCTAGGAAAGAGCAGAGCCCCAGTCTTGCTGTTTATCTGCAATGACTGCCAGGGCAAGTGAGGACCAGCAAGACAATTCCTGCCTAGCACCTTCCTTGGAGGAGAGAGAGTGCAACGTTTCATTTTGCTTTTTGGAGTGCGAGATTGAGAAAAAGCAGAGTGCCTGCTTGCAAGGCTAGGAAAGAGCAGAGCCCCAGTCTTGCTGTTTATCTGCAATGACTGCCAGGGCAAGTGAGGACCAGCAAGACAATTCCTGCCTAGCACCTTCCTTGGAGGAGAGAGAGCGCAACGTTTCATTTTAGCATTTTGGTGCTCACGAGGGAGACAAACTGCTATGACTGTTTGCAAGGCTAGGAAAGAGCAGAGCCCCAGTCTTGCTGTTTCTCTGCAATGACTGCCAGGGCAAGTGAGGACCAGCAAGACAATTCCTGCCTAGCACCTTCCTTGGAGGAGAGAGAGCGCAACGTTTCATTTTAGCATTTTGGTACTCACGAGGGAGACAAACTGCTTTGGCTGTTTGCAAGGCTAGGAAAGAGCAGAGCCCCAGTCTTGCTGTTTATATGCAATAACTGCCAGGGAAAGTGAGGACCAGCAAGACAATTCCTGCCTAGCACCTTCCTTGGAGGAGAGAGAGTGCAACGTTTCATTTTGCTTTTTTAGTGCGCGAGTGAGAAAAAGCAGAGTGCCTGTTTGCAAGGCTAGGAAAGAGCAGAGCCCCAGTCTTGCTGTTTATCTGCAATGACTGCCAGGGCAAGTGAGGACCAGCAAGACAATTCCTGCCTAGCACCTTCCTTGGAGGAGAGAGAGTGCAACGTTTCATTTTGCTTTTTGGAGTGCGAGAGTGAGAAAAAGCAGAGTGCCTGTTTGCAAGGCTAGGAAAGAGCAGAGCCCCAGTCTTGCTGTTTATCTGCAATGTCTGCCAGGGCAAGTGAGGACCAGCAAGACAATTCCTGCCTAGCACCTTCCTTGGAGGAGAGAGAGTGCAACGTTTCATTTTAGCATTTTGGCGCTCACGAGGGAGACAAACTGCTTTTGCTGTTTGCAAGGGTAGGAAAGAGCAGAGACCGAGTCTTGCTGTTTATCTGCAATGACTGCCAGGGCAAGTGAGGACCAGCAAGACAATTCCTGCCTAGCACCTTCCTTGGAGGAGAGAGAGTGCAACGTTTCATTTTGCTTTTTTAGTGCGCGAGTGAGAAAAAGCAGAGTGCCTGTTTGCAAGGCTAGGAAAGAGCAGAGCCCCAGTCTTGCTGTTTATCTGCAATGTCTGCCAGGGCAAGTGAGGACCAGCAAGACAATTCCTGCCTAGCACCTTCCTTGGAGGAGAGAGAGTGCAACGTTTCATTTTGCTTTTTGGAGTGCGAGTGTGAGAAAAAGCAGAGTGCCTGTTTGCAAGGCTAGGAAAGAGCTGAGCCCCAGTCTTGCTGTTTATCTGCAATGACTGCCAGGGCAAGTGAGGACCAGCAAGACAATTCCTGCCTAGCACCTTCCTTGGAGGAGAGAGAGCGCAACGTTTCATTTTAGCATTTTGGTACTCACGAGGGAGACAAACTGCTTTGGCTGTTTGCAAGGCTAGGAAAGAGCAGAGCCCCAGTCTTGCTGTTTATATGCAATAACTGCCAGGGCAAGTGAGGACCAGCAAGGCAATTCCTGCCTAGCGCCTTCCTTGGAGGAGAGAGAGTGCAACGTTTCATTTTGCTTTTTTAGTGCGCGAGTGAGAAAAAGCAGAGTGCCTGTTTGCAAGGCTAGGAAAGAGCAGAGCCCCAGTCTTGCTGTTTCTCTGCAATGACTGCCAGGGCAAGTGAGGACCAGCAAGACAATTCCTGCCTAGCACCTTCCTTGGAGGAGAGAGAGTGCAACGTTTCATTTTAGCATTTTGGCGCTCACGAGGGAGACAAACTGCTTTGCCTGTTTGCAAGGCTAGGAATGAGCAGAGCCCGAGTCTTGCTGTTTATCTGCAATGACTGCCAGGGCAAGTGAGGACCAGCAAGACAATTCCTGCCTAGCAACTTCCTTGGAGGAGAGAGAGTGCAACGTTTCATTTTAGCATTTTGGTGGTCACGAGGGAAACAAACTGCTTTGGCTGTTTCCAAGGCTAGGAAAGAGCAGAGCCCCAGTCTTGCTGTTTATCTGCAATGACTGCCAGGGCAAGTGAGGACCAGCAAGACAATTCCTGCCTAGCACCTTCCTTGGAGGAGAGAGAGTGCAACGTTTCATTTTAGCATTCTGGCGCTCACGAGGGAGACAAACTGCTTTGGCTGTTTGCAAGGCTAGGAAAGAGCAGAGCCCCAGTCTTGCTGTTTCTCTGCAATGACGGCCAGGGCAAGTGAGGACCAGCAAGACAATTCCTGCCTAGCACCTTCCTTGGAGGAGAGAGAGTGCAACGTTTCATTTTAGCATTTTGGCGCTCACGAGGGAGACAAACTGCTTTGGCTGTTTGCACGGCTAGGAAAGAGCAGAGCCCCAGTCTTGCTGTTTATCTGCAATGACTGCCAGGGCAAGTGAGGACCAGCAAGACAATTCCTGCCTAGCACCGTCCTTGGAGGAGAGAGAGTGCAACGTTTCATTTTGCTTTTTGGAGTGCGAGAGTGAGAAAAAGCAGAGTGCCTGTTTGCAAGGCTAAAAAAGAGCAGAGCCCCAGTCTTGCTGTTTATCTGCAATGACTGCCAGGGCAAGTGAGGACCAGCAAGACAATTCCTGCCTAGCACCTTCCTTGGAGGAGAGAGAGTGCAACGTTTCATTTTGCCTTTTCGAGTGCGAGAGTGAGAAAAACAGAGTGCCTGTTTGCAAGGCTAGGAAAGAGCAGAGCCCCAGTCTTGCTGTTTATCTGCAATGACTGCCAGGGCAAGTGAGGACCAGCAAGACAATTCCTGCCCAGCACCTTCCTTGGAGGAGAGAGAGTGCAACGTCTCATTTTAGCATTTTGGCGCTCACGAGGGAGACAAACTGCTTTGGCTGTTTGCAAGGCTAGGAAAGAGCAGAGCCCCAGTCTTGCTGTTTATCTGCAATGACTGCCAGGGCAAGTGAGGACCAGCAAGACAATTCCTGCCTAGCACCTTCCTTGGAGGAGAGAGAGTGCAACGTTTCATTTTAGCATTCTGGCGCTCACGAGGGAGACAAACTGCTTTGGCTGTTTGCAAGGCTAGGAAAGAGCAGAGCCCCAGTCTTGCTGTTTATCTGCAATGACTGCCAGGGCAAGTGAGGACCAGCAAGACAATTCCTGCCTAGCACCTTCCTTGGAGGAGAGAGAGTGCAACGTTTCATTTTAGCATTTTTGCGCTCACGAGGGAGACAAACTGCTATGGCTGTTTGCAAGGCTAGGAAAGAGCAGAGCCCCAGTCTTGCTGTTTATCTGCAATGACTGCCAGGGCAAGTGAGGACCAGCAAGACAATTCCTGCCTAGCACCTTCCTTGGAGGAGAGAGAGTGCAACGTTTCATTTTAGCATTCTGGCGCTCACGAGGGAGACAAACTGCTTTGGCTGTTTGCAAGGCTAGGAAAGAGCAGAGCCCCAGTCTTGCTGTTTCTCTGCAATGACTGCCAGGGCAAGTGAGGACCAGCAAGACAATTCCTGCCTAGCACCTTCCTTGGAGGAGAGAGAGTGCAACGTTTCATTTTAGCATTTTGGCGGTCACGAGGGAGACAAACTGCTTTGGCTGTTTGCACGGCTAGGAAAGAGCAGAGCCCCAGTCTTGCTGTTTATCTGCAATGACTGCCAGGGCAAGTGAGGACCAGCAAGACAATTCCTGCCTAGCACCGTCCTTGGAGGAGAGAGAGTGCAACGTTTCATTTTGCTTTTTGGAGTGCGAGAGTGAGAAAAAGCAGAGTGCCTGTTTGCAAGGTTAAAAAAGAGCAGAGCCCCAGTCTTGCTGTTTATCTGCAATGACTGCCAGGGCAAGTGAGGACCAGCAAGACAATTCCTGCCTAGCACCTTCCTTGGAGGAGAGAGAGTGCAACGTTTCATTTTGCCTTTTCGAGTGCGAGAGTGAGAAAAACAGAGTGCCTGTTTGCAAGGCTAGGAAAGAGCAGAGCCCCAGTCTTGCTGTTTATCTGCAATGACTGCCAGGGCAAGTGAGGACCAGCAAGACAATTCCTGCCCAGCACCTTCCTTGGAGGAGAGAGAGTGCAACGTCTCATTTTAGCATTTTGGCGCTCACGAGGGAGACAAACTGCTTTGGCTGTTTGCAAGGCTAGGAAAGAGCAGAGCCCCAGTCTTGCTGTTTATCTGCAATGACTGTCAGGGCAAGTGAGGACCAGCAAGACAATTCCTGCCTAGCACCTTCCTTGGAGGAGAGAGAGTGCAACGTTTCATTTTAGCATTCTGGCGCTCACGAGGGAGAAAAACTGCTTTGGCTGTTTGCAAGGCTAGGAAAGAGCAGAGCCCCAGTCTTGCTGTTTATCTGCAATGACTGCCAGGGCAAGTGAGGACCAGCAAGACAATTCCTGCCTAGCACCTTCCTTGGAGGAGAGAGAGTGCAACGTTTCATTTTACCATTTTTGCGCTCACGAGGGAGACAAACTGCTATGGCTGTTTGCAAGGCTAGGAAAGAGCAGAGCCCCAGTCTTGCTGTTTATCTGCAATGACTGCCAGGGCAAGTGAGGACCAGCAAGACAATTCCTGCCTAGCACCTTCCTTGGAGGAGAGAGAGTGCAACGTTTCATTTTGCTTTTTTCGTGCGAGAGCGAGAAAAAGCAGAGTGCCTGTTTGCAAGGCTAGGAAAGAGCAGAGCCCCAGTCTTGCTGTTTATCTGCAATGACTGCCAGGGCAAGTGAGGACCAGCAAGACAATTCCTGCCTAGCACCTTCCTTGGAGGAGAGAGAGTGCAACGTTTCATTTTAGCATTTTGGCGGTCACGAGGGAGACAAACTGCTTTGGCTGTTTGCACGGCTAGGAAAGAGCAGAGCCCCAGTCTTGCTGTTTATCTGCAATGACTGCCAGGGCAAGTGAGGACCAGCAAGACAATTCCTGCCTAGCACCTTCCTTGGAGGAGAGAGAGTGCAACGTTTCATTTTAGCACTTTGGCGCTCACGAGGGAGACAAACTGCTTTGGCTGTTTGCACGGCTAGGAAAGAGCAGAGCCCCAGTCTTGCTGTTTATCTGCAATGAGTGCCAGGGCAAGTGAGGACCAGCAAGACAATTCCTGCCTAGCACCTTCCTTGGAGGAGAGAGAGTGCAACGTTTCATTTTGCTTTTTGGAGTGCGAGAGTGAGAAAAAGCAGAGTGCCTGTTTGCAAGGCTAGGAAAGAGCAGAGCCCCAGTCTTGCTGTTTATCTGCAATGACTGCCAGGGCAAGTGAGGACCAGCAAGACAATTCCTGCCTAGCACCTTCCTTGGAGGAGAGAGAGTGCAACGTTTCATTTTGCTTTTTGGAGTGCGAGATTGAGAAAAAGCAGAGTGCCTGCTTGCAAGGCTAGGAAAGAGCAGAGCCCCAGTCTTGCTGTTTATCTGCAATGACTGCCAGGGCAAGTGAGGACCAGCAAGACAATTCCTGCCTAGCACCTTCCTTGGAGGAGAGAGAGCGCAACGTTTCATTTTAGCATTTTGGTACTCACGAGGGAGACAAACTGCTTTGGCTGTTTGCAAGGCTAGGAAAGAGCAGAGCCCCAGTCTTGCTGTTTATCTGCAATGACTGCCAGGGCAAGTGAGGACCAGCAAGACAATTCCTGCCTAGCACCTTCCTTGGAGGAGAGAGAGTGCAACGTTTCATTTTAGCATTTTGGTGCTCACGAGGGAGACAAACTGCTATGGCTGTTTGCAAGGCTAGGAAAGAGCAGAGCCCCAGTCTTGCTGTTTATCTGCAATGACTGCCAGGGCAAGTGAGGACCAGCAAGACAATTCCTGCCTAGCACCTTCCTTGGAGGAGAGAGAGTGCAACGTTTCATTTTGCTTTTTTAGTGCGCGAGTGAGAAAAAGCAGAGTGCCTGTTTGCAAGGCTAGGAAAGAGCAGAGCCCCAGTCTTGCTGTTTATCTGCAATGACTGCCAGGGCAAGTGAGGACCAGCAAGACAATTCCTGCCTAGCACCTTCCTTGGAGGAGAGAGAGTGCAACGTTTCATTTTGCTTTTTGGAGTGCGAGAGTGAGAAAAAGCAGAGTGCCTGTTTGCAAGGCTAGGAAAGAGCAGAGCCCCAGTCTTGCTGTTTATCTGCAATGTCTGCCAGGGCAAGTGAGGACCAGCAAGACAATTCCTGCCTAGCACCTTCCTTGGAGGAGAGAGAGTGCAACGTTTCATTTTGCTTTTTAGAGTGCGAGAGTGAGAAAAAGCAGAGTGCCTGTTTGCAAGGCTAGGAAAGAGCTGAGCCCCAGTCTTGCTGTTTATCTGCAATGACTGCCAGGGCAAGTGAGGACCAGCAAGACAATTCCTGCCTAGCACCTTCCTTGGAGGAGAGAGAGCGCAACGTTTCATTTTAGCATTTTGGTACTCACGAGGGAGACAAACTGCTTTGGCTGTTTGCAAGGCTAGGAAAGAGCAGAGCCCCAGTCTTGCTGTTTATATGCAATAACTGCCAGGGCAAGTGAGGACCAGCAAGACAATTCCTGCCTAGCACCTTCCTTGGAGGAGAGAGAGTGCAACGTTTCATTTTGCTTTTTGGAGTGCGAGAGTGAGAAAAAGCAGAGTGCCTGTTTGCAAGGCTAGGAAAGAGCAGAGCCCCAGTCTTGCTGTTTATCTGCAATGTCTGCCAGGGCAAGTGAGGACCAGCAAGACAATTCCTGCCTAGCACCTTCCTTGGAGGAGAGAGAGTGCAACGTTTCATTTTGCTTTTTAGAGTGCGAGAGTGAGAAAAAGCAGAGTGCCTGTTTGCAAGGCTAGGAAAGAGCTGAGCCCCAGTCTTGCTGTTTATCTGCAATGACTGCCAGGGCAAGTGAGGACCAGCAAGACAATTCCTGCCTAGCACCTTCCTTGGAGGAGAGAGAGCGCAACGTTTCATTTTAGCATTTTGGTACTCACGAGGGAGACAAACTGCTTTGGCTGTTTGCAAGGCTAGGAAAGAGCAGAGCCCCAGTCTTGCTGTTTATATGCAATAACTGCCAGGGCAAGTGAGGACCAGCAAGACAATTCCTGCCTAGCACCTTCCTTGGAGGAGAGAGAGTGCAACGTTTCATTTTGCTTTTTTAGTGCGCGAGTGAGAAAAAGCAGAGTGCCTGTTTGCAAGGCTAGGAAAGAGTAGAGCCCCAGTCTTGCTGTTTATCTGCAATGACTGCCAGGGCAAGTGAGGACCAGCAAGACAATTCCTGCCTAGCACCTTCCTTGGAGGAGAGAGAGTGCAACGTTTCATTTTAGCATTTTGGCGCTCACGAGGGAGACAAACTGCTTTGCCTGTTTGCAAGGCTAGGAATGAGCAGAGCCCCAGTCTTGCTGTTTATCTGCAATGACTGCCAGGGCAAGTGAGGACCAGCAAGACAATTCCTGCCTAGCACCTTCCTTGGAGGAGAGAGAGTGCAACGTTTCATTTTAGCATTTTGGTGGTCACGAGGGAAACAAACTGCTTTGGCTGTTTCCAAGGCTAGGAAAGAGCAGAGCCCCAGTCTTGCTGTTTATCTGCAATGACTGCCAGGGCAAGTGAGGACCAGTAAGACAATTCCTGCCTAGCACCTTCCTTGGAGGAGAGAGAGTGCAACGTTTCATTTTAGCATTCTGGCGCTCACGAGGGAGACAAACTGCTTTGGCTGTTTGCACGGCTAGGAAAGAGCAGAGCCCCAGTCTTGCTGTTTATCTGCAATGACTGCCAGGGCAAGTGAGGACCAGCAAGACAATTCCTGCCTAGCACCGTCCTTGGAGGAGAGAGAGTGCAACGTTTCATTTTGCTTTTTGGAGTGCGAGAGTGAGAAAAACCAGAGTGCCTGTTTGCAAGGCTAAAAAAGAGCAGAGCCCCAGTCTTGCTGTTTATCTGCAATGACTGCCAGGGCAAGTGAGGACCAGCAAGACAATTCCTGCCTAGCACCTTCCTTGGAGGAGAGAGAGTGCAACGTTTCATTTTGCTTTTTGGAGTGCGAGATTGAGAAAAAGCAGAGTGCCTGCTTGCAAGGCTAGAAAAGAGCAGAGCCCCAGTCTTGCTGTTTATCTGCAATGACTGCCAGGGCAAGTGAGGACCAGCAAGACAATTCCTGCCTAGCACCTTCCTTGGAGGAGAGAGAGCGCAACGTTTCATTTTAGCATTTTGGTACTCACGAGGGAGACAAACTGCTTTGGCTGTTTGCAAGGCTAGGAAAGAGCAGAGCCCCAGTCTTGCTGTTTCTCTGCAATGACTGCCAGGGCAAGTGAGGACCAGCAAGACAATTCCTGCCTAGCACCTTCCTTGGAGGAGAGAGAGTGCAACGTTTCATTTTAGCATTTTGGTGCTCACGAGGGAGACAAACTGCTATGGCTGTTTGCAAGGCTAGGAAAGAGCAGAGCCCCAGTCTTGCTGTTTATCTGCAATGACTGCCAGGGCAAGTGAGGACCAGCAAGACAATTCCTGCCTAGCACCTTCCTTGGAGGAGAGAGAGCGCAACGTTTCATTTTAGCATTTTGGTACTCACGAGGGAGACAAACTGCTTTGGCTGTTTGCAAGGCTAGGAAAGAGCAGAGCCCCAGTCTTGCTGTTTATATGCAATAACTGCCAGGGAAAGTGAGGACCAGCAAGACAATTCCTGCCTAGCACCTTCCTTGGAGGAGAGAGAGTGCAACGTTTCATTTTGCTTTTTTAGTGCGCGAGTGAGAAAAAGCAGAGTGCCTGTTTGCAAGGCTAGGAAAGAGCAGAGCCCCAGTCTTGCTGTTTATCTGCAATGACTGCCAGGGCAAGTGAGGACCAGCAAGACAATTCCTGCCTAGCACCTTCCTTGGAGGAGAGAGAGTGCAACGTTTCATTTTGCTTTTTTAGTGCGCGAGTGAGAAAAAGCAGAGTGCCTGTTTGCAAGGCTAGGAAAGAGTAGAGCCCCAGTCTTGCTGTTTATCTGCAATGACTGCCAGGGCAAGTGAGGACCAGCAAGACAATTCCTGCCTAGCACCTTCCTTGGAGGAGAGAGAGTGCAACGTTTCATTTTAGCATTTTGGCGCTCACGAGGCAGACAAACTGCTTTGCCTGTTTGCAAGGCTAGGAATGAGCAGAGCCCCAGTCTTGCTGTTTATCTGCAATGACTGCCAGGGCAAGTGAGGACCAGCAAGACAATTCCTGCCTAGCACCTTCCTTGGAGGAGAGAGAGTGCAACGTTTCATTTTAGCATTTTGGTGGTCACGAGGGAAACAAACTGCTTTGGCTGTTTCCAAGGCTAGGAAAGAGCAGAGCCCCAGTCTTGCTGTTTATCTGCAATGACTGCCAGGGCAAGTGAGGACCAGTAAGACAATTCCTGCCTAGCACCTTCCTTGGAGGAGAGAGAGTGCAACGTTTCATTTTAGCATTCTGGCGCTCACGAGGGAGACAAACTGCTTTGGCTGTTTGCACGGCTAGGAAAGAGCAGAGCCCCAGTCTTGCTGTTTATCTGCAATGACTGCCAGGGCAAGTGAGGACCAGCAAGACAATTCCTGCCTAGCACCGTCCTTGGAGGAGAGAGAGTGCAACGTTTCATTTTGCTTTTTGGAGTGCGAGAGTGAGAAAAACCAGAGTGCCTGTTTGCAAGGCTAAAAAAGAGCAGAGCCCCAGTCTTGCTGTTTATCTGCAATGACTGCCAGGGCAAGTGAGGACCAGCAAGACAATTCCTGCCTAGCACCTTCCTTGGAGGAGAGAGAGTGCAACGTTTCATTTTGCTTTTTGGACTGCGAGAGTGAGAAAAAGCAGAGTGCCTGTTTGCAAGGCTAGGAAAGAGCAGAGCCCCAGTCTTGCTGTTTATCTGCAATGACTGCCAGGGCAAGTGAGGACCAGCAAGACAATTCCTGCCTAGCACCTTCCTTGGAGGAGAGAGAGTGCAACGTTTCATTTTGCTTTTTGGAGTGCGAGATTGAGAAAAAGCACAGTGCCTGTTTGCAAGGCTAGGAAAGAGCTGAGCCCCAGTCTTGCTGTTTATCTGCAATAACTGCCAGGGCAAGTGAGGACCAGCAAGACAATTCCTGCCTAGCACCTTCCTTGGAGGAGAGAGAGTGCAACGTTTCATTTTGCTTTTTTAGTGCGCGAGTGAGAAAAAGCAGAGTGCCTGTTTGCAAGGCTAGGAAAGAGTAGAGCCCCAGTCTTGCTGTTTATCTGCAATGACTGCCAGGGCAAGTGAGGACCAGCAAGACAATTCCTGCCTAGCACCTTCCTTGGAGGAGAGAGAGTGCAACGTTTCATTTTAGCATTTTGGTGGTCACGAGGGAAACAAACTGCTTTGGCTGTTTCCAAGGCTAGGAAAGAGCAGAGCCCCAGTCTTGCTGTTTATCTGCAATGACTGCCAGGGCAAGTGAGGACCAGTAAGACAATTCCTGCCTAGCACCTTCCTTGGAGGAGAGAGAGTGCAACGTTTCATTTTAGCATTCTGGCGCTCACGAGGGAGACAAACTGCTTTGGCTGTTTGCACGGCTAGGAAAGAGCAGAGCCCCAGTCTTGCTGTTTATCTGCAATGACTGCCAGGGCAAGTGAGGACCAGCAAGACAATTCCTGCCTAGCACCGTCCTTGGAGGAGAGAGAGTGCAACGTTTCATTTTGCTTTTTGGAGTGCGAGAGTGAGAAAAACCAGAGTGCCTGTTTGCAAGGCTAAAAAAGAGCAGAGCCCCAGTCTTGCTGTTTATCTGCAATGACTGCCAGGGCAAGTGAGGACCAGCAAGACAATTCCTGCCTAGCACCTTCCTTGGAGGAGAGAGAGTGCAACGTTTCATTTTGCTTTTTGGAGTGCGAGATTGAGAAAAAGCAGAGTGCCTGCTTTGAAGGCTAGGAAAGAGCAGAGCCCCAGTCTTGCTGTTTATCTGCAATGACTGCCAGGGCAAGTGAGGACCAGCAAGACAATTCCTGCCTAGCACCTTCCTTGGAGGAGAGAGAGCGCAACGTTTCATTTTAGCATTTTGGTACTCACGAGGGAGACAAACTGCTTTGGCTGTTTGCAAGGCTAGGAAAGAGCAGAGCCCCAGTCTTGCTGTTTCTCTGCAATGACTGCCAGGGCAAGTGAGGACCAGCAAGACAATTCCTGCCTAGCACCTTCCTTGGAGGAGAGAGAGTGCAACGTTTCATTTTAGCATTTTGGTGCTCACGAGGGAGACAAACTGCTATGGCTGTTTGCAAGGCTAGGAAAGAGCAGAGCCCCAGTCTTGCTGTTTATCTGCAATGACTGCCAGGGCAAGTGAGGACCAGCAAGACAATTCCTGCCTAGCACCTTCCTTGGAGGAGAGAGAGCGCAACGTTTCATTTTAGCATTTTGGTACTCACGAGGGAGACAAACTGCTTTGGCTGTTTGCAAGGCTAGGAAAGAGCAGAGCCCCAGTCTTGCTGTTTATATGCAATAACTGCCAGGGAAAGTGAGGACCAGCAAGACAATTCCTGCCTAGCACCTTCCTTGGAGGAGAGAGAGTGCAACGTTTCATTTTGCTTTTTTAGTGCGCGAGTGAGAAAAAGCAGAGTGCCTGTTTGCAAGGCTAGGAAAGAGCAGAGCCCCAGTCTTGCTGTTTATCTGCAATGACTGCCAGGGCAAGTGAGGACCAGCAAGACAATTCCTGCCTAGCACCTTCCTTGGAGGAGAGAGAGTGCAACGTTTCATTTTGCTTTTTGGAGTGCGAGATTGAGAAAAAGCAGAGTGCCTGCTTGCAAGGCTAGGAAAGAGCAGAGCCCCAGTCTTGCTGTTTATCTGCAATGACTGCCAGGGCAAGTGAGGACCAGCAAGACAATTCCTGCCTAGCACCTTCCTTGGAGGAGAGAGAGCGCAACGTTTCATTTTAGCATTTTGGTACTCACGAGGGAGACAAACTGCTTTGGCTGTTTGCAAGGCTAGGAAAGAGCAGAGCCCCAGTCTTGCTGTTTCTCTGCAATGACTGCCAGGGCAAGTGAGGACCAGCAAGACAATTCCTGCCTAGCACCTTCCTTGGAGGAGAGAGAGTGCAACGTTTCATTTTAGCATTTTGGTGCTCACGAGGGAGACAAACTGCTATGGCTGTTTGCAAGGCTAGGAAAGAGCAGAGCCCCAGTCTTGCTGTTTATCTGCAATGACTGCCAGGGCAAGTGAGGACCAGCAAGACAATTCCTGCCTAGCACCTTCCTTGGAGGAGAGAGAGCGCAACGTTTCATTTTAGCATTTTGGTTCTCACGAGGGAGACAAACTGCTTTGGCTGTTTGCAAGGCTAGGAAAGAGCAGAGCCCCAGTCTTGCTGTTTATATGCAATAACTGCCAGGGAAAGTGAGGACCAGCAAGACAATTCCTGCCTAGCACCTTCCTTGGAGGAGAGAGAGTGCAACGTTTCATTTTGCTTTTTTAGTGCGCGAGTGAGAAAAAGCAGAGTGCCTGTTTGCAAGGCTAGGAAAGAGCAGAGCCCCAGTCTTGCTGTTTATCTGCAATGACTGCCAGGGCAAGTGAGGACCAGCAAGACAATTCCTGCCTAGCACCTTCCTTGGAGGAGAGAGAGTGCAACGTTTCATTTTGCTTTTTTAGTGCGCGAGTGAGAAAAAGCAGAGTGCCTGTTTGCAAGGCTAGGAAAGAGTAGAGCCCCAGTCTTGCTGTTTATCTGCAATGACTGCCAGGGCAAGTGAGGACCAGCAAGACAATTCCTGCCTAGCACCTTCCTTGGAGGAGAGAGAGTGCAACGTTTCATTTTAGCATTTTGGCGCTCACGAGGGAGACAAACTGCTTTGCCTGTTTGCAAGGCTAGGAATGAGCAGAGCCCCAGTCTTGCTGTTTATCTGCAATGACTGCCAGGGCAAGTGAGGACCAGCAAGACAATTCCTGCCTAGCACCTTCCTTGGAGGAGAGAGAGTGCAACGTTTCATTTTAGCATTTTGGTGGTCACGAGGGAAACAAACTGCTTTGGCTGTTTCCAAGGCTAGGAAAGAGCAGAGCCCCAGTCTTGCTGTTTATCTGCAATGACTGCCAGGGCAAGTGAGGACCAGTAAGACAATTCCTGCCTAGCACCTTCCTTGGAGGAGAGAGAGTGCAACGTTTCATTTTAGCATTCTGGCGCTCACGAGGGAGACAAACTGCTTTGGCTGTTTGCACGGCTAGGAAAGAGCAGAGCCCCAGTCTTGCTGTTTATCTGCAATGACTGCCAGGGCAAGTGAGGACCAGCAAGACAATTCCTGCCTAGCACCGTCCTTGGAGGAGAGAGAGTGCAACGTTTCATTTTGCTTTTTGGAGTGCGAGAGTGAGAAAAACCAGAGTGCCTGTTTGCAAGGCTAAAAAAGAGCAGAGCCCCAGTCTTGCTGTTTATCTGCAATGACTGCCAGGGCAAGTGAGGACCAGCAAGACAATTCCTGCCTAGCACCTTCCTTGGAGGAGAGAGAGTGCAACGTTTCATTTTGCTTTTTGGACTGCGAGAGTGAGAAAAAGCAGAGTGCCTGTTTGCAAGGCTAGGAAAGAGCAGAGCCCCAGTCTTGCTGTTTATCTGCAATGACTGCCAGGGCAAGTGAGGACCAGCAAGACAATTCCTGCCTAGCACCTTCCTTGGAGGAGAGAGAGTGCAACGTTTCATTTTGCTTTTTGGAGTGCGAGAGTGAGAAAAAGCAGAGTGCCTGTTTGCAAGGCTAGGAAAGAGCTGAGCCCCAGTCTTGCTGTTTATCTGCAATAACTGCCAGGGCAAGTGAGGACCAGCAAGACAATTCCTGCCTAGCACCTTCCTTGGAGGAGAGAGAGTGCAACGTTTCATTTTGCTTTTTTAGTGCGCGAGTGAGAAAAAGCAGAGTGCCTGTTTGCAAGGCTAGGAAAGAGTAGAGCCCCAGTCTTGCTGTTTATCTGCAATGACTGCCAGGGCAAGTGAGGACCAGCAAGACAATTCCTGCCTAGCACCTTCCTTGGAGGAGAGAGAGTGCAACGTTTCATTTTAGCATTTTGGTGGTCACGAGGGAAACAAACTGCTTTGGCTGTTTCCAAGGCTAGGAAAGAGCAGAGCCCCAGTCTTGCTGTTTATCTGCAATGACTGCCAGGGCAAGTGAGGACCAGTAAGACAATTCCTGCCTAGCACCTTCCTTGGAGGAGAGAGAGTGCAACGTTTCATTTTAGCATTCTGGCGCTCACGAGGGAGACAAACTGCTTTGGCTGTTTGCACGGCTAGGAAAGAGCAGAGCCCCAGTCTTGCTGTTTATCTGCAATGACTGCCAGGGCAAGTGAGGACCAGCAAGACAATTCCTGCCTAGCACCGTCCTTGGAGGAGAGAGAGTGCAACGTTTCATTTTGCTTTTTGGAGTGCGAGAGTGAGAAAAACCAGAGTGCCTGTTTGCAAGGCTAAAAAAGAGCAGAGCCCCAGTCTTGCTGTTTATCTGCAATGACTGCCAGGGCAAGTGAGGACCAGCAAGACAATTCCTGCCTAGCACCTTCCTTGGAGGAGAGAGAGTGCAACGTTTCATTTTGCTTTTTGGAGTGCGAGATTGAGAAAAAGCAGAGTGCCTGCTTTGAAGGCTAGGAAAGAGCAGAGCCCCAGTCTTGCTGTTTATCTGCAATGACTGCCAGGGCAAGTGAGGACCAGCAAGACAATTCCTGCCTAGCACCTTCCTTGGAGGAGAGAGAGTGCAACGTTTCATTTTAGCATTTTGGTACTCACGAGGGAGACAAACTGCTTTGGCTGTTTGCAAGGCTAGGAAAGAGCAGAGCCCCAGTCTTGCTGTTTCTCTGCAATGACTGCCAGGGCAAGTGAGGACCAGCAAGACAATTCCTGCCTAGCACCTTCCTTGGAGGAGAGAGAGTGCAACGTTTCATTTTAGCATTTTGGTGCTCACGAGGGAGACAAACTGCTATGGCTGTTTGCAAGGCTAGGAAAGAGCAGAGCCCCAGTCTTGCTGTTTATCTGCAATGACTGCCAGGGCAAGTGAGGACCAGCAAGACAATTCCTGCCTAGCACCTTCCTTGGAGGAGAGAGAGCGCAACGTTTCATTTTAGCATTTTGGTACTCACGAGGGAGACAAACTGCTTTGGCTGTTTGCAAGGCTAGGAAAGAGCAGAGCCCCAGTCTTGCTGTTTATATGCAATAACTGCCAGGGAAAGTGAGGACCAGCAAGACAATTCCTGCCTAGCACCTTCCTTGGAGGAGAGAGAGTGCAACGTTTCATTTTGCTTTTTTAGTGCGCGAGTGAGAAAAAGCAGAGTGCCTGTTTGCAAGGCTAGGAAAGAGCAGAGCCCCAGTCTTGCTGTTTATCTGCAATGACTGCCAGGGCAAGTGAGGACCAGCAAGACAATTCCTGCCTAGCACCTTCCTTGGAGGAGAGAGAGTGCAACGTTTCATTTTGCTTTTTGGAGTGCGAGAGTGAGAAAAAGCAGAGTGCCTGTTTGCAAGGCTAGGAAAGAGCAGAGCCCCAGTCTTGCTGTTTATCTGCAATGTCTGCCAGGGCAAGTGAGGACCAGCAAGACAATTCCTGCCTAGCACCTTCCTTGGAGGAGAGAGAGTGCAACGTTTCATTTTGCTTTTTAGAGTGCGAGAGTGAGAAAAAGCAGAGTGCCTGTTTGCAAGGCTAGGAAAGAGCTGAGCCCCAGTCTTGCTGTTTATCTGCAATGTCTGCCAGGGCAAGTGAGGACCAGCAAGACAATTCCTGCCTAGCACCTTCCTTGGAGGAGAGAGAGCGCAACGTTTCATTTTAGCATTTTGGTACTCACGAGGGAGACAAACTGCTTTGGCTGTTTGCAAGGCTAGGAAAGAGCAGAGCCCCAGTCTTGCTGTTTATATGCAATAACTGCCAGGGCAAGTGAGGACCAGCAAGACAATTCCTGCCTAGCACCTTCCTTGGAGGAGAGAGAGTGCAACGTTTCATTTTGCTTTTTTAGTGCGCGAGTGAGAAAAAGCAGAGTGCCTGTTTGCAAGGCTAGGAAAGAGTAGAGCCCCAGTCTTGCTGTTTATCTGCAATGACTGCCAGGGCAAGTGAGGACCAGCAAGACAATTCCTGCCTAGCACCTTCCTTGGAGGAGAGAGAGTGCAACGTTTCATTTTAGCATTTTGGCGCTCACGAGGGAGACAAACTGCTTTGCCTGTTTGCAAGGCTAGGAATGAGCAGAGCCCCAGTCTTGCTGTTTATCTGCAATGACTGCCAGGGCAAGTGAGGACCAGCAAGACAATTCCTGCCTAGCACCTTCCTTGGAGGAGAGAGAGTGCAACGTTTCATTTTAGCATTTTGGTGGTCACGAGGGAAACAAACTGCTTTGGCTGTTTCCAAGGCTAGGAAAGAGCAGAGCCCCAGTCTTGCTGTTTATCTGCAATGACTGCCAGGGCAAGTGAGGACCAGTAAGACAATTCCTGCCTAGCACCTTCCTTGGAGGAGAGAGAGTGCAACGTTTCATTTTAGCATTCTGGCGCTCACGAGGGAGACAAACTGCTTTGGCTGTTTGCACGGCTAGGAAAGAGCAGAGCCCCAGTCTTGCTGTTTATCTGCAATGACTGCCAGGGCAAGTGAGGACCAGCAAGACAATTCCTGCCTAGCACCGTCCTTGGAGGAGAGAGAGTGCAACGTTTCATTTTGCTTTTTGGAGTGCGAGAGTGAGAAAAACCAGAGTGCCTGTTTGCAAGGCTAAAAAAGAGCAGAGCCCCAGTCTTGCTGTTTATCTGCAATGACTGCCAGGGCAAGTGAGGACCAGCAAGACAATTCCTGCCTAGCACCTTCCTTGGAGGAGAGAGAGTGCAACGTTTCATTTTGCTTTTTGGACTGCGAGAGTGAGAAAAAGCAGAGTGCCTGTTTGCAAGGCTAGGAAAGAGCAGAGCCCCAGTCTTGCTGTTTATCTGCAATGACTGCCAGGGCAAGTGAGGACCAGCAAGACAATTCCTGCCTAGCACCTTCCTTGGAGGAGAGAGAGTGCAACGTTTCATTTTGCTTTTTGGAGTGCGAGAGTGAGAAAAAGCAGAGTGCCTGTTTGCAAGGCTAGGAAAGAGCTGAGCCCCAGTCTTGCTGTTTATCTGCAATGACTGCCAGGGCAAGTGAGGACCAGCAAGACAATTCCTGCCTAGCACCTTCCTTGGAGGAGAGAGAGCGCAACGTTTCATTTTAGCATTTTGGTACTCACGAGGGAGACAAACTGCTTTGGCTGTTTGCAAGGCTAGGAAAGAACAGAGCCCCAGTCTTGCTGTTTATCTGCAATGACAGCCAGGGCAAGTGAGGACCAGCAAGACAATTCCTGCCTAGCACCTTCCTTGGAGGAGAGAGAGTGCAACGTTTCATTTTAGCATTTTGGCGCTCACGAGGGAAACAAACTGCTTTGGCTGTTTCCAAGGCTAGGAAAGAGCAGAGCCCCAGTCTTGCTGTTTATCTGCAATGACTGCCAGGGCAAGTGAGGACCAGTAAGACAATTCCTGCCTAGCACCTTCCTTGGAGGAGAGAGAGTGCAACGTTTCATTTTAGCATTCTGGCGCTCACGAGGGAGACAAACTGCTTTGGCTGTTTGCAAGGCTAGGAAAGAGCAGAGCCCCAGTCTTGCTGTTTCTCTGCAATGACTGCCAGGGCAAGTGAGGACCAGCAAGACAATTCCTGCCTAGCACCTTCCTTGGAGGAGAGAGAGTGCAACGTTTCATTTTAGCATTTTGGTGCTCACGAGGGAGACAAACTGCTATGGCTGTTTGCAAGGCTAGGAAAGAGCAGAGCCCCAGTCTTGCTGTTTCTCTGCAATGACTGCCAGGGCAAGTGAGGACCAGCAAGACAATTCCTGCCTAGCACCTTCCTTGGAGGAGAGAGAGTGCAACGTTTCATTTTGCTTTTTTCGTGCGAGAGCGAGAAAAAGCACAGTGCCTGTTTGCAAGGCTAGGAAAGAGCAGAGCCCCAGTCTTGCTGTTTATCTGCAATGACTGCCAGGGCAAGTGAGGACCAGCAAGACAATTCCTGCCTAGCACCTTCCTTGGAGGAGAGAGAGTGCAACGTTTCATTTTAGCATTTTGGCGGTCACGAGGGAGACAAACTGCTTTGGCTGTTTGCACGGCTAGGAAAGAGCAGAGCCCCAGTCTTGCTGTTTATCTGCAATGACTGCCAGGGCAAGTGAGGACCAGCAAGACAATTCCTGCCTAGCACCTTCCTTGGAGGAGAGAGAGTGCAACGTTTCATTTTGCTTTTTGGAGTGCGAGAGTGAGAAAAAGCAGAGTGCCTGTTTGCAAGGCTAGGAAAGAGCAGAGCCCCAGTCTTGCTGTTTATCTGCAATGACTGCCAGGGCAAGTGAGGACCAGCAAGACAATTCCTGCCTAGCACCTTCCTTGGAGGAGAGAGAGTGCAACGTTTCATTTTGCTTTTTGGAGCGCGAGGGTGAGAAAAAGCAGAGTGCCTGCTTGCAAGGCTAGGAAAGAGCAGAGCCCCAGTCTTGCTGTTTATCTGCAATGACTGCCAGGGCAAGTGAGGACCAGCAAGACAATTCCTGCCTAGCACCTTCCTTGGAGGAGAGAGAGCGCAACGTTTCATTTTAGCATTTTGGTACTCACGAGGGAGACAAACTGCTTTGGCTGTTTGCAAGGCTAGGAAAGAGCAGAGCCCCAGTCTTGCTGTTTCTCTGCAATGACTGCCAGGGCAAGTGAGGACCAGCAAGACAATTCCTGCCTAGCACCTTCCTTGGAGGAGAGAGAGTGCAACGTTTCATTTTAGCATTTTGGTGCTCACGAGGGAGACAAACTGCTATGGCTGTTTGCAAGGCTAGGAAAGAGCAGAGCCCCAGTCTTGCTGTTTATCTGCAATGACTGCCAGGGCAAGTGAGGACCAGCAAGACAATTCCTGCCTAGCACCTTCCTTGGAGGAGAGAGAGCGCAACGTTTCATTTTAGCATTTTGGTACTCACGAGGGAGACAAACTGCTTTGGCTGTTTGCAAGGCTAGGAAAGAGCAGAGCCCCAGTCTTGCTGTTTATATGCAATAACTGCCAGGGAAAGTGAGGACCAGCAAGACAATTCCTGCCTAGCACCTTCCTTGGAGGAGAGAGAGTGCAACGTTTCATTTTGCTTTTTTAGTGCGCGAGTGAGAAAAAGCAGAGTGCCTGTTTGCAAGGCTAGGAAAGAGCAGAGCCCCAGTCTTGCTGTTTATCTGCAATGACTGCCAGGGCAAGTGAGGACCAGTAAGACAATTCCTGCCTAGCACCTTCCTTGGAGGAGAGAGAGTGCAACGTTTCATTTTAGCATTCTGGCGCTCACGAGGGAGACAAACTGCTTTGGCTGTTTGCACGGCTAGGAAAGAGCAGAGCCCCAGTCTTGCTGTTTATCTGCAATGACTGCCAGGGCAAGTGAGGACCAGCAAGACAATTCCTGCCTAGCACCGTCCTTGGAGGAGAGAGAGTGCAACGTTTCATTTTGCTTTTTGGAGTGCGAGAGTGAGAAAAACCAGAGTGCCTGTTTGCAAGGCTAAAAAAGAGCAGAGCCCCAGTCTTGCTGTTTATCTGCAATGACTGCCAGGGCAAGTGAGGACCAGCAAGACAATTCCTGCCTAGCACCTTCCTTGGAGGAGAGAGAGTGCAACGTTTCATTTTGCTTTTTGGACTGCGAGAGTGAGAAAAAGCAGAGTGCCTGTTTGCAAGGCTAGGAAAGAGCAGAGCCCCAGTCTTGCTGTTTATCTGCAATGACTGCCAGGGTAAGTGAGGACCAGCAAGACAATTCCTGCCTAGCACCTTCCTTGGAGGAGAGAGAGTGCAACGTTTCATTTTGCTTTTTGGAGTGCGAGAGTGAGAAAAAGCAGAGTGCCTGTTTGCAAGGCTAGGAAAGAGCTGAGCCCCAGTCTTGCTGTTTATCTGCAATGACTGCCAGGGCAAGTGAGGACCAGCAAGACAATTCCTGCCTAGCACCTTCCTTGGAGGAGAGAGAGCGCAACGTTTCATTTTAGCATTTTGGTACTCACGAGGGAGACAAACTGCTTTGGCTGTTTGCAAGGCTAGGAAAGAACAGAGCCCCAGTCTTGCTGTTTATCTGCAATGACAGCCAGGGCAAGTGAGGACCAGCAAGACAATTCCTGCCTAGCACCTTCCTTGGAGGAGAGAGAGTGCAACGTTTCATTTTAGCATTTTGGCGCTCACGAGGGAAACAAACTGCTTTGGCTGTTTCCAAGGCTAGGAAAGAGCAGAGCCCC
The DNA here is from genome assembly GCF_964289735.1 of Phaethon aethereus. Lineage (NCBI taxonomy): Eukaryota > Metazoa > Chordata > Aves > Phaethontiformes > Phaethontidae > Phaethon > Phaethon aethereus. Next base: position 133,009 of record NW_028114060.1, on the reverse strand, counting down.
AGTCTTGCTGTTTATCTGCAATGACTGCCAGGGCAAGTGAGGACCAGTAAGACAATTCCTGCCTAGCACCTTCCTTGGAGGAGAGAGAGTGCAACGTTTCATTTTAGCATTCTGGCGCTCACGAGGGAGACAAACTGCTTTGGCTGTTTGCAAGGCTAGGAAAGAGCAGAGCCCCAGTCTTGCTGTTTCTCTGCAATGACTGCCAGGGCAAGTGAGGACCAGCAAGACAATTCCTGCCTAGCACCTTCCTTGGAGGAGAGAGAGTGCAACGTTTCATTTTAGCATTTTGGTGCTCACGAGGGAGACAAACTGCTATGGCTGTTTGCAAGGCTAGGAAAGAGCAGAGCCCCAGTCTTGCTGTTTCTCTGCAATGACTGCCAGGGCAAGTGAGGACCAGCAAGACAATTCCTGCCTAGCACCTTCCTTGGAGGAGAGAGAGTGCAACGTTTCATTTTGCTTTTTTCGTGCGAGAGCGAGAAAAAGCACAGTGCCTGTTTGCAAGGCTAGGAAAGAGCAGAGCCCCAGTCTTGCTGTTTATCTGCAATGACTGCCAGGGCAAGTGAGGACCAGCAAGACAATTCCTGCCTAGCACCTTCCGTGGAGGAGAGAGAGTGCAACGTTTCATTTTAGCATTTTGGCGGTCACGAGGGAGACAAACTGCTTTGGCTGTTTGCACGGCTAGGAAAGAGCAGAGCCCCAGTCTTGCTGTTTATCTGCAATGACTGCCAGGGCAAGTGAGGACCAGCAAGACAATTCCTGCCTAGCACCTTCCTTGGAGGAGAGAGAGTGCAACGTTTCATTTTGCTTTTTGGAGTGCGAGAGTGAGAAAAAGCAGAGTGCCTGTTTGCAAGGCTAGGAAAGAGCAGAGCCCCAGTCTTGCTGTTTATCTGCAATGACTGCCAGGGCAAGTGAGGACCAGCAAGACAATTCCTGCCTAGCACCTTCCTTGGAGGAGAGAGAGTGCAACGTTTCATTTTGCTTTTTGGAGTGCGAGAGTGAGAAAAAGCAGAGTGCCTGTTTGCAAGGCTAGGAAAGAGCTGAGCCCCAGTCTTGCTGTTTATCTGCAATGACTGCCAGGGCAAGTGAGGACCAGCAAGACAATTCCTGCCTAGCACCTTCCTTGGAGGAGAGAGAGTGCAACGATTCATTTTAGCATTCTGGTGCTCACGAGGGAGACAAACTGCTTTGGCTGTTTGCAAGGCTAGGAAAGAGCAGAGCCCCAGTCTTGCTGTTTATATGCAATAACTGCCAGGGCAAGTGAGGACCAGCAAGACAATTCCTGCCTAGCACCTTCCTTGGAGGAGAGAGAGTGCAAGGTTTCATTTTAGCATTTTGGCGCTCACGAGGGAAACAAACTGCTTTGGCTGTTTCCAAGGCTAGGAAAGAGCAGAGCCCCAGTCTTGCTGTTTATCTGCAATGACTGCCAGGGCAAGTGAGGACCAGTAAGACAATTCCTGCCTAGCACCTTCCTTGGAGGAGAGAGAGTGCAACGTTTCATTTTAGCATTCTGGCGCTCACGAGGGAGACAAACTGCTTTGGCTGTTTGCAAGGCTAGGAAAGAGCAGAGCCCCAGTCTTGCTGTTTCTCTGCAATGACTGCCAGGGCAAGTGAGGACCAGCAAGACAATTCCTGCCTAGCACCTTCCTTGGAGGAGAGAGAGTGCAACGTTTCATTTTGCTTTTTTCGTGCGAGAGCGAGAAAAAGCACAGTGCCTGTTTGCAAGGCTAGGAAAGAGCAGAGCCCCAGTCTTGTTGTTTATCTGCAATGACTGCCAGGGCAAGTGAGGACCAGCAAGACAATTCCTGCCTAGCACCTTCCTTGGAGGAGAGAGAGTGCAACGTTTCATTTTAGCATTTTGGCGGTCACGAGGGAGACAAACTGCTTTGGCTGTTTGCACGGCTAGGAAAGAGCAGAGCCCCAGTCTTGCTGTTTATCTGCAATGACTGCCAGGGCAAGTGAGGACCAGCAAGACAATTCCTGCCTAGCACCTTCCTTGGAGGAGAGAGAGTGCAACGTTTCATTTTGCTTTTTGGAGTGCGAGAGTGAGAAAAAGCAGAGTGCCTGTTTGCAAGGCTAGGAAAGAGCAGAGCCCCAGTCTTGCTGTTTATCTGCAATGACTGCCAGGGCAAGTGAGGACCAGCAAGACAATTCCTGCCTAGCACCTTCCTTGGAGGAGAGAGAGTGCAACGTTTCACTTTAGCATTTTGGCGCTCATGAGGGAGACAAACTGCTTTGCCTGTTTGCAAGGCTAGGAATGAGCAGAGCCCCAGTCTTGCTGTTTATCTGCAATGACTGCCAGGGCAAGTGAGGACCAGCAAGACAATTCCTGCCTAGCACCTTCCTTGGAGGAGAGAGAGTGCAACGTTTCATTTTGCTTTTTGGACTGCGAGAGTGAGAAAAAGCAGAGTGCCTGTTTGCAAGGCTAGGAAAGAGCAGAGCCCCAGTCTTGCTGTTTATCTGCAATGACTGCCAGGGCAAGTGAGGACCAGCAAGACAATTCCTGCCTAGCACCTTCCTTGGAGGAGAGAGAGTGCAACGTTTCATTTTGCTTTTTGGAGTGCGAGAGTGAGAAAAAGCAGAGTGCCTGTTTGCAAGGCTAGGAAAGAGCAGAGCCCCAGTCTTGCTGTTTATCTGCAATGACTGCCAGGGCAAGTGAGGACCAGCAAGACAATTCCTGCCTAGCACCTTCCTTGGAGGAGAGAGAGTGCAACGTTTCATTTTGCTTTTTGGAGTGCGAGAGTGAGAAAAAGCAGAGTGCCTCTTTGCAAGGCTAGGAAAGAGCTGAGCCCCAGTCTTGCTGTTTATCTGCAATGACTGCCAGGGCAAGTGAGGACCAGCAAGACAATTCCTGCCTAGCACCTTCCTTGGAGGAGAGAGAGTGCAACGATTCATTTTAGCATTCTGGTGCTCACGAGGGAGACAAACTGCTATGGCTGTTTGCAAGGGTAGGAAAGAGCAGAGCCCCAGTCTTGCTGTTTATCTGCAATGACTGCCAGGGCAAGTGAGGACCAGCAAGACAATTCCTGCCTAGCGCCTTCCTTGGAGGAGAGAGAGCGCAACGTTTCATTTTGCTTTTTGGAGTGCGAGAGTGAGAAAAAGCAGAGTGCCTGTTTGCAAGGCTAGGAAAGAGCTGAGCCCCAGTCTTGCTGTTTATCTGCAATGACTGCCAGGGAAAGTGAGGACCAGCAAGACAATTCCTGCCTAGCACCTTCCTTGGAGGAGAGAGAGCGCAACGTTTCATTTTAGCATTTTGGTACTCACGAGGAAGACAAACTGCTTTGGCTGTTTGCAAGGCTAGGAAAGAGCAGAGCCCCAGTCTTGCTGTTTATATGCAATAACTGCCAGGGCAAGTGAGGACCAGCAAGACAATTCCTGCCTAGCACCTTCCTTGGAGGAGAGAGAGTGCAAGGTTTCATTTTAGCATTTTGGCGCTCACGAGGGAAACAAACTCCTTTGGCTGTTTCCAAGGCTAGGAAAGAGCAGAGCCCCAGTCTTGCTGTTTATCTGCAATGACTGCCAGGGCAAGTGAGGACCAGTAAGACAATTCCTGCCTAGCACCTTCCTTGGAGGAGAGAGAGTGCAACGTTTCATTTTAGCATTCTGGCGCTCACGAGGGAGACAAACTGCTTTGGCTGTTTGCAAGGCTAGGAAAGAGCAGAGCCCCAGTCTTGCTGTTTCTCTGCAATGACTGCCAGGGCAAGTGAGGACCAGCAAGACAATTCCTGCCTAGCACCTTCCTTGGAGGAGAGAGAGTGCAACGTTTCATTTTGCTTTTTTCGTGCGAGAGCGAGAAAAAGCACAGTGCCTGTTTGCAAGGCTAGGAAAGAGCAGAGCCCCAGTCTTGTTGTTTATCTGCAATGACTGCCAGGGCAAGTGAGGACCAGCAAGACAATTCCTGCCTAGCACCTTCCTTGGAGGAGAGAGAGTGCAACGTTTCATTTTAGCATTTTGGCGGTCACGAGGGAGACAAACTGCTTTGGCTGTTTGCACGGCTAGGAAAGAGCAGAGCCCCAGTCTTGCTGTTTATCTGCAATGACTGCCAGGGCAAGTGAGGACCAGCAAGACAATTCCTGCCTAGCACCTTCCTTGGAGGAGAGAGAGTGCAACGTTTCATTTTGCTTTTTGGAGTGCGAGAGTGAGAAAAAGCAGAGTGCCTGTTTGCAAGGCTAGGAAAGAGCAGAGCCCCAGTCTTGCTGTTTATCTGCAATGACTGCCAGGGCAAGTGAGGACCAGCAAGACAATTCCTGCCTAGCACCTTCCTTGGAGGAGAGAGAGTGCAACGTTTCACTTTAGCATTTTGGCGCTCATGAGGGAGACAAACTGCTTTGCCTGTTTGCAAGGCTAGGAATGAGCAGAGCCCCAGTCTTGCTGTTTATCTGCAATGACTGCCAGGGCAAGTGAGGACCAGCAAGACAATTCCTGCCTAGCACCTTCCTTGGAGGAGAGAGAGTGCAACGTTTCATTTTGCTTTTTGGACTGCGAGAGTGAGAAAAAGCAGAGTGCCTGTTTGCAAGGCTAGGAAAGAGCAGAGCCCCAGTCTTGCTGTTTATCTGCAATGACTGCCAGGGCAAGTGAGGACCAGCAAGACAATTCCTGTCTAGCACCTTCCTAGGAGGAGAGAGGGTGCAAAGTTTCATTTTAGCATTTTGGCGCTCACGAGGGAGACAAACTGCTTTGGCTGTTTGCAAGGCTAGGAAAGAGCAGAGCCCCAGTCTTGCTGTTTATCTGCAATGACTGCCAGGGCAAGTGAGGACCAGCAAGACAATTCCTGCCTAGCACCTTCCTTGGAGGAGAGAGAGTGCAACGTTTCATTTTGCTTTTTGGACTGCGAGAGTGAGAAAAAGCAGAGTGCCTGTTTGCAAGGCTAGGAAAGAGCAGAGCCCCAGTCTTGCTGTTTATCTGCAATGACTGCCAGGGCAAGTGAGGACCAGCAAGACAATTCCTGTCTAGCACCTTCCTAGGAGGAGAGAGGGTGCAAAGTTTCATTTTAGCATTTTGGCGCTCACGAGGGAGACAAACTGCTTTGGCTGTTTGCAAGGCTAGGAAAGAGCAGAGCCCCAGTCTTGCTGTTTATCTGCAATGACTGCCAGGGCAAGTGAGGACCAGCAACAAAATTCCTGCCTAGCACGTTCCTTGGAGGAGAGAGAGTGCAACGTTTCATTTTGCTTTTTGGAGTGCGAGAGTGAGAAAAAGCAGAGTGCCTGTTTGCAAGGCTAGGAAAGAGCTGAGCCCCAGTCTTGCTGGTTATCTGCAATGACTGCCAGGGCAAGTGAGGACCAGCAAGACAATTCCTGCCTAGCACCTTCCTTGGAGGAGAGAGAGTGCAACGTTTCACTTTAGCATTTTGGCGCTCATGAGGGAGACAAACTGCTTTGCCTGTTTGCAAGGCTAGGAATGAGCAGAGCCCCAGTCTTGCTGTTTATCTGCAATGACTGCCAGGGCAAGTGAGGACCAGCAAGACAATTCCTGCCTAGCACCTTCCTTGGAGGAGAGAGAGTGCAACGTTTCATTTTAGCATTTTGGCGCTCACGAGGGAGACAAACTGCTTTGGCTGTTTGCACGGCTAGGAAAGAGCAGAGCCCCAGTCTTGCTGTTTATCTGCAATGACTGCCAGGGCAAGTGAGGACCAGCAAGACAATTCCTGCCTAGCACCTTCCTTGGAGGAGAGAGAGTGCAACGTTTCATTTTAGCGTTTTGGTGGTCACGAGGGAAACAAACTGCTTTGGCTGTTTCCAAGGCTAGGAAAGAGCAGAGCCCCAGTCTTGCTGTTTATCTGCAATGACTGCCAGGGCAAGTGAGGACCAGTAAGACAATTCCTGCCTAGCACCTTCCTTGGAGGAGAGAGAGTGCAACGTTTCATTTTAGCATTCTGGCGCTCACGAGGGAGACAAACTGCTTTGGCTGTTTGCAAGGCTAGGAAAGAGCAGAGCCCCAGTCTTGCTGTTTCTCTGCAATGACTGCCAGGGCAAGTGAGGACCAGCAAGACAATTCCTGCCTAGCGCCTTCCTTGGAGGAGAGAGAGCGCAACGTTTCATTTTGCTTTTTGGAGTGCGAGAGTGAGAAAAAGCAGAGTGCCTGTTTGCAAGGCTAGGAAAGAGCTGAGCCCCAGTCTTGCTGTTTATCTGCAATGACTGCCAGGGCAAGTGAGGACCAGCAAGACAATTCCTGCCTAGCACCTTCCTTGGAGGAGAGAGAGCGCAACGTTTCATTTTAGCATTTTGGTACTCACGAGGGAGACAAACTGCTTTGGCTGTTTGCAAGGCTAGGAAAGAGCAGAGCCCCAGTCTTGCTGTTTATATGCAATAACTGCCAGGGCAAGTGAGGACCAGCAAGACAATTCCTGCCTAGCACCTTCCTTGGAGGAGAGAGTGCAACGTTTCATTTTGCTTTTTTAGTGCGCGAGTGAGAAAAAGCAGAGTGCCTGTTTGCAAGGCTAGGAAAGAGCAGAGCCCCAGTCTTGCTGTTTATCTGCAATGACTGCCAGGGCAAGTGAGGACCAGCAAGACAATTCCTGCCTAGCGCCTTCCTTGGAGGAGAGAGAGCGCAACGTTTCATTTTGCTTTTTGGAGTGCGAGAGGGAGAAAAAGCAGAGTGCCTGTTTGCAAGGCTAGGAAAGAGCTGAGCCCCAGTCTTGCTGTTTATCTGCAATGACTGCCAGGGCAAGTGAGGACCAGCAAGACAATTCCTGCCTAGCACCTTCCTTGGAGGAGAGAGAGCGCAACGTTTCATTTTAGCATTTTGGTACTCACGAGGGAGACAAACTGCTTTGGCTGTTTGCAAGGCTAGGAAAGAGCAGAGCCCCAGTCTTGCTGTTTATATGCAATAACTGCCAGGGCAAGTGAGGACCAGCAAGACAATTCCTGCCTAGCACCTTCCTTGGAGGAGAGAGAGTGCAACGTTTCATTTTGCTTTTTTAGTGCGCGAGTGAGAAAAAGCAGAGTGCCTGTTTGCAAGGCTAGGAAAGAGCAGAGCCCCAGTCTTGCTGTTTATCTGCAATGACTGCCAGGGCAAGTGAGGACCAGCAAGACAATTCCTTCCTAGCACCTTCCTTGGAGGAGAGAGAGTGCAACGTTTCATTTTGCTTTTTGGAGTGCGAGAGTGAGAAAAAGCAGAGTGCCTGTTTGCACGGCTAGGAAAGAGCAGAGCCCCAGTCTTGCTGTTTATCTGCAATGACTGCCAGGGCAAGTGAGGACCAGCAAGACAATTCCTGCCTAGCACCTTCCTTGGAGGAGAGAGAGTGCAACGTTTCATTTTGCTTTTTGGAGTGCGAGAGTGAGAAAAAGCAGAGTGCCTGTTTGCAAGGCTAGGAAAGAGCTGAGCCCCAGTCTTGCTGGTTATCTGCAATGACTGCCAGGGCAAGTGAGGACCAGCAAGACAATTCCTGCCTAGCACCTTCCTTGGAGGAGAGAGAGCGCAACGTTTCATTTTAGCATTTTGGTACTCACGAGGGAGACAAACTGCTTTGGCTGTTTGCAAGGCTAGGAAAGAGCAGAGCCCCAGTCTTGCTGTTTATCTGCAATGACTGCCAGGGCAAGTGAGGACCAGCAAGACAATTCCTGCCTAGCACCTTCCTTGGAGGAGAGAGAGTGCAACGTTTCATTTTAGCATTTTGGCGCTCATGAGGGAGACAAACTGCTTTGCCTGTTTGCAAGGCTAGGAATGAGCAGAGCCCCAGTCTTGCTGTTTATCTGCAATGACTGCCAGGGCAAGTGAGGACCAGCAAGACAATTCCTGCCTAGCACCTTCCTTGGAGGAGAGAGAGTGCAACGTTTCATTTTAGCATTTTGGCGCTCACGAGGGAGACAAACTGCTTTGGCTGTTTGCACGGCTAGGAAAGAGCAGAGCCCCAGTCTTGCTGTTTATCTGCAATGACTGCCAGGGCAAGTGAGGACCAGCAAGACAATTCCTGCCTAGCACCTTCCTTGGAGGAGAGAGAGTGCAACGTTTCATTTTAGCGTTTTGGTGGTCACGAGGGAAACAAACTGCTTTGGCTGTTTCCAAGGCTAGGAAAGAGCAGAGCCCCAGTCTTGCTCTTTATCTGCAATGACTGCCAGGGCAAGTGAGGACCAGTAAGACAATTCCTGCCTAGCACCTTCCTTGGAGGAGAGAGAGTGCAACGTTTCATTTTAGCATTCTGGCGCTCACGAGGGAGACAAACTGCTTTGGCTGTTTGCAAGGCTAGGAAAGAGCAGAGCCCCAGTCTTACTGTTTCTCTGCAATGACTGCCAGGGAAAGTGAGGACCAGCAAGACAATTCCTGCCTAGCACCTTCCTTGGAGGAGAGAGAGTGCAACGTTTCATTTTAGCATTTTGGTGCTCACGAGGGAGACAAACTGCTATGGCTGTTTGCAAGGCTAGGAAAGAGCAGAGCCCCAGTCTTGCTGTTTATCTGCAATGACTGCCAGGGCAAGTGAGGACCAGCAAGACAATTCCTGCCTAGCACCTTCCTTGGAGGAGAGAGAGTGCAACGTTTCATTTTGCTTTTTGGACTGCGAGAGTGAGAAAAAGCAGAGTGCCTGTTTGCAAGGCTAGGAAAGAGCAGAGCCCCAGTCTTGCTGTTTATCTGCAATGACTGCCAGGGCAAGTGAGGACCAGCAAGACAATTCCTGCCTAGCACCTTCCTTAGAGGAGAGAGAGTGCAACGTTTTAATTAGCATTTTGGCGCTTAAGAGGGAGACAAACTGCTTTGGCTGTTTGCAAGGCTAGGAAAGAGCAGAGCCCCAGTCTTGCTGTTTATCTGCAATGACTGCCAGGGCAAGTGAGGATCAGCAAGACAATTCCGTCCTAGGACCTTCCTTGGAGTAGAGAGAGTGCAACGTTTCATTTTAGCATTTTGGCGCTCACGAGCGAGACAAAATGCTTTGGCTGTTTCCAAGGCTAGGAAAGAGCAGAGCCCCAGTCTTGCTGTTTCTCTGCAATGACTGCCAGGGCAAGTGAGGACCAGCAAGACAATTCCTGCCTAGCACCTTCCTAGGAGGAGAGAGAGTGCAAAGTTTCATTTTAGCATTTTGGCGCTCACGAGGGAGACAAACTGCTTTGGCTGTTTGCAAGGCTAGGAAAGAGCAGAGCCCCAGTCTTGCTGTTTATCTGCAATGACTGCCAGGGCAAGTGAGGACCAGCAAGACAATTCCTGCCTAGCACGTTCCTTGGAGGAGAGAGTGTGCAACGTTTCATTTTAGCATTTTGGCACTCACGAGGGAGACAAACTTCTTTGGCTGTTTGCAAGGCCAGTAAAGAGCAGAGCCCGAGTCTTGCTGTTTATCTGCAATGTCTGCCAGGGTAAGTGAGGATCAGCAAGACAATTCCTGCCTAGCACCTTCCTTGGAGTAGAGAGAGTGCAACGTTTCATTTTAGCATTTTGGCGCTCACGAGCGAGACAAACTGCTTTGGCTGTTTGTAAAGGCTAGGAAAGAGCTAAGCCCCAGTCTTGCTATTTATCTGTAATGACTGCCAGGGAAAGTGAGGACCAGCAAGACAATTCCTGCCTAGCACCTTCCTTGGAAGAGAGAGTGTGCAACGTTTCATTTTAGCATTTTGGCGCTCACGAGGGAGACAAACTGCTTTGGCTGTTTGCAAGGCTAGGAAAGAGCAGAGCCCCAGTCTTGCTGTTTATCTGCAATGACTGCCAGGGCAAGTGAGGACCAGCAAGACAATTCCTGCCTAGCACCTTCCTTGGAGGAGAGAGAGTGCAACGTTTCATTTTAGCATTTTGGCGCTCACGAGGGAGACGAACTTCTGTTGCTGTTTGCAAGGCTCTGAAAGAGCAGAGCCCCAGTCTTGCTGTTTATCTGCAATGACTGCCAGGGCAAGTGAGGACCAGCAAGACAATTCCTGCCTAGCACCTTCCTTGGAGGAGAGAGAGTGCAACGTTTCATTTTAGCATTTTGGCGCTCACGAGGGAGACGAACTTCTGTTGCTGTTTGCAAGGCTAGGAAAGAGCAGAGCCCCAGTCTTGCTGTTTATCTGTAATGACTGCCAGGGAAAGTGAGGACCAGCAAGACAATTCCTGCCTACCACCTTCCTTGGAGGAGAGAGAGTGCAACGTTTCATTTTAGCATTTTGGCGCTCACGAGGGAGACAAACTGCTTTGGCTGTTTGCAAGGCTAGGAAAGAGCAGAGCCCCAGTCTTGCTGTTTATCTGCAATGACTGCCAGGGCAAGTGAGGACCAGCAAGACAATTCCTGCCTAGCACCTTCCTTGGAGGAGAGAGAGTGCAACGTTTCATTTTAGCTTTTTGGCGCTCACAAGGGAGACAAAGTGCTTTGGCTGTTTGCAAGGCTAGGAAAGAGCAGAGCCCCAGTCTTGCTGTTTATCTGCAATGACTGCCAGGGCAAGTGAGGACCAGCAAGACAATTCCTGCCTAGCACCTTCCTTGGAGGAGAGAGAGTGCAACGTTTCATTTTAGCATTTTGGCGCTCACGAGCGAGACAAACTGCTTTGGCTGTTTGCAAGGCTAGGAAAGAGCAGAGCCCCAGTCTTGCTGTTTATCTGCAATGACTGCCAGGGCAAGTGAGGACCAGCAAGACAATTCCTGCCTAGCGCCTTCCTTGGAGGAGAGAGAGCGCAACGTTTCATTTTGCTTTTTGGAGTGCGAGAGTGAGAAAAAGCAGAGTGCCTGTTTGCAAGGCTAGGAAAGAGCTGAGCCCCAGTCTTGCTGTTTATCTGCAATGACTGCCAGGGCAAGTGAGGACCAGCAAGACAATTCCTGCCTAGCACCTTCCTTGGAGAAGAGAGAGCGCAACATTTCATTTTAGCATTTTGGTACTCACGAGGGAGACAAACTGCTATGACTGTTTGCAAGGCTAGGAAAGAGCAGAGCCCCAGTCTTGCTGTTTCTCTGCAATGACTGCCAGGGCAAGTGAGGACCAGCAAGACAATTCCTGCCTAGCACCTTCCTTGGAGGAGAGAGAGCGCAACGTTTCATTTTGCTTTTTTAGTGCGCGAGTGAGAAAAAGCAGAGTGCCTGTTTGCAAGGCTAGGAAAGAGCAGAGCCCCAGTCTTGCTGTTTATCTGCAATGACTGCCAGGGCAAGTGAGGACCAGCAAGACAATTCCTGCCTAGCACCTTCCTTGGAGGAGAGAGAGTGCAACGTTTCATTTTGCTTTTTGGACTGCGAGAGTGAGAAAAAGCAGAGTGCCTGTTTGCACGGCTAGGAAAGAGCAGAGCCCCAGTCTTGCTGTTTATCTGCAATGACTGCCAGGGCAAGTGAGGACCAGCAAGACAATTCCTGCCTAGCACCTTCCTTGGAGGAGAGAGAGTGCAACGTTTCATTTTGCTTTTTGGAGTGCGAGAGTGAGAAAAAGCAGAGTGCCTGTTTGCAAGGCTAGGAAAGAGCTGAGCCCCAGTCTTGCTGGTTATCTGCAATGACTGCCAGGGCAAGTGAGGACCAGCAAGACAATTCCTGCCTAGCACCTTCCTTGGAGGAGAGAGAGCGCAACGTTTCATTTTAGCATTTTGGTACTCACGAGGGAGACAAACTGCTTTGGCTGTTTGCAAGGCTAGGAAAGAGCAGAGCCCCAGTCTTGCTGTTTATCTGCAATGACTGCCAGGGCAAGTGAGGACCAGCAAGACAATTCCTGCCTAGCACCTTCCTTGGAGGAGAGAGAGTGCAACGTTTCATTTTAGCATTTTGGCGCTCATGAGGGAGACAAACTGCTTTGCCTGTTTGCAAGGCTAGGAATGAGCAGAGCCCCAGTCTTGCTGTTTATCTGCAATGACTGCCAGGGCAAGTGAGGACCAGTAAGACAATTCCTGCCTAGCACCTTCCTTGGAGGAGAGAGAGTGCAACGTTTCATTTTAGCATTTTGGCGCTCACGAGGGAGACAAACTGCTTTGGCTGTTTGCACGGCTAGGAAAGAGCAGAGCCCCAGTCTTGCTGTTTATCTGTAATGACTGCCAGGGAAAGTGAGGACCAGCAAGACAATTCCTGCCTACCACCTTCCTTGGAGGAGAGAGAGTGCAACGTTTCATTTTAGCATTTTGGCGCTCACGAGGGAGACCAACTGCTTTGGCTGTTTGCGAGGCTAGGAAAGAGCAGAGCCCCAGTCTTGCTGTTTATCTGCAATGACTGCCAGGGCAAGTGAGGACCAGCAAGACAATTCCTGCCTAGCACCTTCCTTGGAGGAGAGAGAGTGCAACGTTTCATTTTGATTTTGGAGTGCGAGAGTGAGAAAAAGCAGAGTGCCTGTTAGCAGGGCTAGGAAAGAGCAGAGCCCGAGTCTTGCTGTTTATCTGCAATGACTGCCAGGGCAAGTGAGGACCAGCGAGACAATTCCTGCCTAGCACCTTCCTTGGAGGAGAGAGAGTGCAACGTTTCATTTTGCTTTTTGGAGTGCGAGAGTGAGAAAAAGCAGAGTGCCTGTTAGCAGGGCCAGGAAAGAGCAGAGCCCGAGTCTTGCTGTTTATCTGCAATGACTGCCAGGGCAAGTGAGGACCAGCAAGACAATTCCTGCCTAGCGCCTTCCTTGGAGGAGAGAGAGCGCAACGTTTCATTTTGCTTTTTGGAGTGCGAGAGTGAGAAAAAGCAGAGTGCCTGTTTGCAAGGCTAGGAAAGAGCTGAGCCCCAGTCTTGCTGTTTATCTGCAATGACTGCCAGGGCAAGTGAGGACCAGCAAGACAATTCCTGCCTAGCACCTTCCTTGGAGGAGAGAGAGCGCAACATTTCATTTTAGCATTTTGGTACTCACGAGGGAGACAAACTGCTTTGGCTGTTTGCAAGGCTAGGAAAGAGCAGAGCCCCAGTCTTGCTGTTTATATGCAATAACTGCCAGGGCAAGTGAGGACCAGCAAGACAATTCCTGCCTAGCACCTTCCTTGGAGGAGAGAGAGTGCAACGTTTCATTTTGCTTTTTTAGTGCGCGAGTGAGAAAAAGCAGAGTGCCTGTTTGCAAGGCTAGGAAAGAGCAGAGCCCCAGTCTTGCTGTTTATCTGCAATGACTGCCAGGGCAAGTGAGGACCAGCAAGACAATTCCTGCCTAGCACCTTCCTTGGAGGAGAGAGAGTGCAACGTTTCATTTTGCTTTTTGGAGTGCGAGAGTGAGAAAAAGCAGAGTGCCTGTTTGCACGGCTAGGAAAGAGCAGAGCCCCAGTCTTGCTGTTTATCTGCAATGACTGCCAGGGCAAGTGAGGACCAGCAAGACAATTCCTGCCTAGCACCTTCCTTGGAGGAGAGAGAGTGCAACGTTTCATTTTGCTTTTTGGAGTGCGAGAGTGAGAAAAAGCAGAGTGCCTGTTTGCAAGGCTAGGAAAGAGCTGAGCCCCAGTCTTGCTGGTTATCTGCAATGACTGCCAGGGCAAGTGAGGACCAGCAAGACAATTCCTGCCTAGCACCTTCCTTGGAGGAGAGAGAGCGCAACGTTTCATTTTAGCATTTTGGTACTCACGAGGGAGACAAACTGCTTTGCCTGTTTGCAAGGCTAGGAATGAGCAGAGCCCCAGTCTTGCTGTTTATCTGCAATGACTGCCAGGGCAAGTGAGGACCAGCAAGACAATTCCTGCCTAGCACCTTCCTTGGAGGAGAGAGAGTGCAACGTTTCATTTTGCTTTTTGGAGTGCGAGAGTGAGAAAAAGCAGAGTGCCTGTTTGCAAGGCTAGGAAAGAGCAGAGCCCCAGTCTTGCTGTTTATCTGCAATGACTGCCAGGGCAAGTGAGGACCAGCAAGACAATTCCTGCCTAGCACCTTCCTTGGAGGAGAGAGAGTGCAACGTTTCATTTTGCTTTTTGGACTGCGAGAGTGAGAAAAAGCAGAGTGCCTGTTTGCAAGGCTAGGAAAGAGCAGAGCCCCAGTCTTGCTGTTTATCTGCAATGACTGCCAGGGCAAGTGAGGACCAGCAAGACAATTCCTGCCTAGCACCTTCCTTAGAGGAGAGAGAGTGCAACGTTTCAATTAGCATTTTGGCGCTTAAGAGGGAGACAAACTGCTTTGGCTGTTTGCAAGGCTAGGAAAGAGCAGAGCCCCAGTCTTGCTGTTTATCTGCAATGACTGCCAGGGCAAGTGAGGATCAGCAAGACAATTCCGTCCTAGGACCTTCCTTGGAGTAGAGAGAGTGCAACGTTTCATTTTAGCATTTTGGCGCTCACGAGCGAGACAAAATGCTTTGGCTGTTTCCAAGGCTAGGAAAGAGCAGAGCCCCAGTCTTGCTGTTTCTCTGCAATGACTGCCAGGGCAAGTGAGGACCAGCAAGACAATTCCTGCCTAGCACCTTCCTAGGAGGAGAGAGAGTGCAAAGTTTCATTTTAGCATTTTGGCGCTCACGAGGGAGACAAACTGCTTTGGCTGTTTGCAAGGCTAGGAAAGAGCAGAGCCCCAGTCTTGCTGTTTATCTGCAATGACTGCCAGGGCAAGTGAGGACCAGCAAGAAAATTCCTGCCTAGCACGTTCCTTGGAGGAGAGAGTGTGCAACGTTTCATTTTAGCATTTTGGCACTCACGAGGGAGACAAACTTCTTTGGCTGTTTGCAAGGCCAGTAAAGAGCAGAGCCCGAGTCTTGCTGTTTATCTGCAATGTCTGCCAGGGTAAGTGAGGATCAGCAAGACAATTCCTGCCTAGCACCTTCCTTGGAGTAGAGAGAGTGCAACGTTTCATTTTAGCATTTTGGCGCTCACGAGCGAGACAAACTGCTTTGGCTGTTTGTAAAGGCTAGGAAAGAGCTAAGCCCCAGTCTTGCTATTTATCTGTAATGACTGCCAGGGAAAGTGAGGACCAGCAAGACAATTCCTGCCTAGCACCTTCCTTGGAAGAGAGAGTGTGCAACGTTTCATTTTAGCATTTTGGCGCTCACGAGGGAGACAAACTGCTTTGGCTGTTTGCAAGGCTAGGAAAGAGCAGAGCCCCAGTCTTGCTGTTTATCTGCAATGACTGCCAGGGCAAGTGAGGACCAGCAAGACAATTCCTGCCTAGCACCTTCCTTGGAGGAGAGAGAGTGCAACGTTTCATTTTAGCATTTTGGCGCTCACGAGGGAGACGAACTTCTGTTGCTGTTTGCAAGGCTAGGAAAGAGCAGAGCCCCAGTCTTGCTGTTTATCTGCAATGACTGCCAGGGCAAGTGAGGACCAGCAAGACAATTCCTGCCTAGCACCTTCCTTGGAGGAGAGAGAGTGCAACGTTTCATTTTAGCATTTTGGCGCTCACGAGGGAGACGAACTTCTGTTGCTGTTTGCAAGGCTAGGAAAGAGCAGAGCCCCAGTCTTGCTGTTTATCTGTAATGACTGCCAGGGAAAGTGAGGACCAGCAAGACAATTCCTGCCTACCACCTTCCTTGGAGGAGAGAGAGTGCAACGTTTCATTTTAGCATTTTGGCGCTCACGAGGGAGACAAACTGCTTTGGCTGTTTGCAAGGCTAGGAAAGAGCAGAGCCCCAGTCTTGCTGTTTATCTGCAATGACTGCCAGGGCAAGTGAGGACCAGCAAGACAATTCCTGCCTAGCACCTTCCTTGGAGGAGAGAGAGTGCAACGTTTCATTTTAGCTTTTTGGCGCTCACAAGGGAGACAAAGTGCTTTGGCTGTTTGCAAGGCTAGGAAAGAGCAGAGCCCCAGTCTTGCTGTTTATCTGCAATGACTGCCAGGGCAAGTGAGGACCAGCAAGACAATTCCTGCCTAGCACCTTCCTTGGAGGAGAGAGAGTGCAACGTTTCATTTTAGCATTTTGGCGCTCACGAGCGAGACAAACTGCTTTGGCTGTTTGCAAGGCTAGGAAAGAGCAGAGCCCCAGTCTTGCTGTTTATCTGCAATGACTGCCAGGGCAAGTGAGGACCAGCAAGACAATTCCTGCCTAGCGCCTTCCTTGGAGGAGAGAGAGTGCAACGTTTCATTTTGCTTTTTGGAGTGCGAGAGTGAGAAAAAGCAGAGTGCCTGTTTGCAAGGCTAGGAAAGAGCTGAGCCCCAGTCTTGCTGTTTATCTGCAATGACTGCCAGGGCAAGTGAGGACCAGCAAGACAATTCCTGCCTAGCACCTTCCTTGGAGAAGAGAGAGCGCAACATTTCATTTTAGCATTTTGGTACTCACGAGGGAGACAAACTGCTTTGGCTGTTTGCAAGGCTAGGAAAGAGCAGAGCCCCAGTCTTGCTGTTTATATGCAATAACTGCCAGGGCAAGTGAGGACCAGCAAGACAATTCCTGCCTAGCACCTTCCTTGGAGGAGAGAGAGTGCAACGTTTCATTTTGCTTTTTTAGTGCGCGAGTGAGAAAAAGCAGAGTGCCTGTTTGCAAGGCTAGGAAAGAGCAGAGCCCCAGTCTTGCTGTTTATCTGCAATGACTGCCAGGGCAAGTGAGGACCAGCAAGACAATTCCTGCCTAGCACCTTCCTTGGAGGAGAGAGAGTGCAACGTTTCATTTTGCTTTTTGGACTGCGAGAGTGAGAAAAAGCAGAGTGCCTGTTTGCACGGCTAGGAAAGAGCAGAGCCCCAGTCTTGCTGTTTATCTGCAATGACTGCCAGGGCAAGTGAGGACCAGCAAGACAATTCCTGCCTAGCACCTTCCTTGGAGGAGAGAGAGTGCAACGTTTCATTTTAGCATTTTGGCGCTCATGAGGGAGACAAACTGCTTTGCCTGTTTGCAAGGCTAGGAATGAGCAGAGCCCCAGTCTTGCTGTTTATCTGCAATGACTGCCAGGGCAAGTGAGGACCAGTAAGACAATTCCTGCCTAGCACCTTCCTTGGAGGAGAGAGAGTGCAACGTTTCATTTTAGCATTTTGGCGCTCACGAGGGAGACAAACTGCTTTGGCTGTTTGCACGGCTAGGAAAGAGCAGAGCCCCAGTCTTGCTGTTTATCTGTAATGACTGCCAGGGAAAGTGAGGACCAGCAAGACAATTCCTGCCTACCACCTTCCTTGGAGGAGAGAGAGTGCAACGTTTCATTTTAGCATTTTGGCGCTCACGAGTGAGACAAACTGCTTTGGCTGTTTGCACGGCTAGGAAAGAGCAGAGCCCCAGTCTTGCTGTTTATCTGTAATGACTGCCAGGGAAAGTGAGGACCAGCAAGACAATTCCTGCCTACCACCTTCCTTGGAGGAGAGAGAGTGCAACGTTTCATTTTAGCATTTTGGCGCTCACGAGGGAGACAAACTCCTTTGGCTGTTTGCAAGGCTAGGAGAGAGCAGAGCCCGAGTCTTGCTGTTTATCTGCAATGACTGCCAGGGCAAGTGAGGACCAGCAAGACAATTCCTGCCTAGCACCTTCCTTGGAGGAGAGAGAGTGCAACGTTTCATTTTAGCATTTTGGCGCTCACGAGGGAGACCAACTGCTTTGGCTGTTTGCGAGGCTAGGAAAGAGCAGAGCCCCAGTCTTGCTGTTCATCTGCAATGACTGCCAGGGCAAGTGAGGACCAGCAAGACAATTCCTGCCTAGCACCTTCCTTGGAGGAGAGAGAGTGCAACGTTTCATTTTGATTTTGGAGTGCGAGAGTGAGAAAAAGCAGAGTGCCTGTTAGCAGGGCTAGGAAAGAGCAGAGCCCGAGTCTTGCTGTTTATCTGCAATGACTGCCAGGGCAAGTGAGGACCAGCGAGACAATTCCTGCCTAGCACCTTCCTTGGAGGAGAGAGAGTGCAACGTTTCATTTTGCTTTTTGGAGTGCGAGAGTGAGAAAAAGCAGAGTGCCTGTTAGCAGGGCTAGGAAAGAGCAGAGCCCGAGTCTTGCTGTTTATCTGCAATGACTGCCAGGGCAAGTGAGGACCAGCAAGACAATTCCTGCCTAGCACCTTCCTTGGAGGAGAGAGAGTGCAACGTTTCATTTTAGCATTTTGGCGCTCACGAGGGAGACAAACTGCTTTGGCTGTTTGCAAGGCTAGGAAAGTGCAGAGCCCGACTCTTGCTGTTTATCTGCAATGACTGCCAGGGCAAGTGAGGACCAGCAAGACAATTCCTGCCTAGCACCTTCCTTGGAGGAGAGAGAGTGCAACGTTTCATTTTAGCATTTTGGCGCTCACGAGCGAGACAAACTGCTTTGGCTGTTTGCAAGGCTAGGGAAGAGCAGAGCCCGAGTCTTGCTGTTTATCTGCAATGACTGCCAGGGCAAGTGAGGACCAGCAAGACAATTCCTGCCTAGCACCTTCCTTGGAGGAGAGAGAGTGCAACGTTTCATTTTGCTTTTTGGAGTGCGAGAGTGAGAAAAAGCAGAGTGCCTGTTTGCAAGGCTAGGAAAGAGCAGAGCCCCAGTCTTGCTGTTTATCTGCAATGACTGCCAGGGCAAGTGAGGACCAGCAAGACAATTCCTGCCTAGCACCTTCCTTGGAGGAGACAGAGTGCAACGTTTCATTTTAGCATTTTGGCGCTCACAAGGGAGACAAACTGCTTTGGCTGTTTGCAAGGCTAGGAAAGAACAGAGGCCGAGTCTTGCTGTTTATCTGCAATGACTGCCAGGGCAAGAGAGGACCAGCAAGACAATTCCTGCCTAGCACCTTCCTTGGAGGAGAGAGAGTGCAACGTTTCATTTTGCTTTTTTAGTGCGCGAGTGAGAAAAAGCAGAGTGCCTGTTTGCAAGGCTAGGAAAGAGCAGAGCCCCAGTCTTGCTGTTTATCTGCAATGACTGCCAGGGCAAGTGAGGACCAGCAAGACAATTCCTGCCTAGCACCTTCCTTGGAGGAGAGAGAGTGCAACGTTTCATTTTGCTTTTTGGACTGCGAGAGTGAGAAAAAGCAGAGTGCCTGTTTGCACGGCTAGGAAAGAGCAGAGCCCCAGTCTTGCTGTTTATCTGCAATGACTGCCAGGGCAAGTGAGGACCAGCAAGACAATTCCTGCCTAGCACCTTCCTTGGAGGAGAGAGAGTGCAACGTTTCATTTTGCTTTTTGGAGTGCGAGAGTGAGAAAAAGCAGAGTGCCTGTTTGCAAGGCTAGGAAAGAGCTGAGCCCCAGTCTTGCTGGTTATCTGCAATGACTGCCAGGGCAAGTGAGGACCAGCAAGACAATTCCTGCCTAGCACCTTCCTTGGAGGAGAGAGAGCGCAACGTTTCATTTTAGCATTTTGGTACTCACGAGGGAGACAAACTGCTTTGGCTGTTTGCAAGGCTAGGAAAGAGCAGAGCCCCAGTCTTGCTGTTTATCTGCAATGACTGCCAGGGCAAGTGAGGACCAGCAAGACAATTCCTGCCTAGCACCTTCCTTGGAGGAGAGAGAGTGCAACGTTTCATTTTAGCATTTTGGCGCTCATGAGGGAGACAAACTGCTTTGCCTGTTTGCAAGGCTAGGAATGAGCAGAGCCCCAGTCTTGCTGTTTATCTGCAATGACTGCCAGGGCAAGTGAGGACCAGTAAGACAATTCCTGCCTAGCACCTTCCTTGGAGGAGAGAGAGTGCAACGTTTCATTTTAGCATTTTGGCGCTCACGAGGGAGACAAACTGCTTTGGCTGTTTGCACGGCTAGGAAAGAGCAGAGCCCCAGTCTTGCTGTTTATCTGTAATGACTGCCAGGGAAAGTGAGGACCAGCAAGACAATTCCTGCCTACCACCTTCCTTGGAGGAGAGAGAGTGCAACGTTTCATTTTAGCATTTTGGCGCTCACGAGGGAGACAAACTGCTTTGGCTGTTTGCACGGCTAGGAAAGAGCAGAGCCCCAGTCTTGCTGTTTATCTGTAATGACTGCCAGGGAAAGTGAGGACCAGCAAGACAATTCCTGCCTACCACCTTCCTTGGAGGAGAGAGAGTGCAACGTTTCATTTTAGCATTTTGGCGCTCACGAGGGAGACAAACTCCTTTGGCTGTTTGCAAGGCTAGGAGAGAGCAGAGCCCGAGTCTTGCTGTTTATCTGCAATGACTGCCAGGGCAAGTGAGGACCAGCAAGACAATTCCTGCCTAGCACCTTCCTTGGAGGAGAGAGAGTGCAACGTTTCATTTTAGCATTTTGGCGCTCACGAGGGAGACCAACTGCTTTGGCTGTTTGCGAGGCTAGGAAAGAGCAGAGCCCCAGTCTTGCTGTTTATCTGCAATGACTGCCAGGGCAAGTGAGGACCAGCAAGACAATTCCTGCCTAGCACCTTCCTTGGAGGAGAGAGAGTGCAACGTTTCATTTTGATTTTGGAGTGCGAGAGTGAGAAAAAGCAGAGTGCCTGTTAGCAGGGCTAGGAAAGAGCAGAGCCCGAGTCTTGCTGTTTATCTGCAATGACTGCCAGGGCAAGTGAGGACCAGCGAGACAATTCCTGCCTAGCACCTTCCTTGGAGGAGAGAGAGTGCAACGTTTCATTTTGCTTTTTGGAGTGCGAGAGTGAGAAAAAGCAGAGTGCCTGTTAGCAGGGCTAGGAAAGAGCAGAGCCCGAGTCTTGCTGTTTATCTGCAATGACTGCCAGGGCAAGTGAGGACCAGCAAGACAATTCCTGCCTAGCACCTTCCTTGGAGGAGAGAGAGTGCAACGTTTCATTTTAGCATTTTGGCGCTCACGAGGGAGACAAACTGCTTTGGCTGTTTGCAAGGCTAGGAAAGAGCAGAGCCCGACTCTTGCTGTTTATCTGCAATGACTGCCAGGGCAAGTGAGGACCAGCAAGACAATTCCTGCCTAGCACCTTCCTTGGAGGAGAGAGAGTGCAACGTTTCATTTTAGCATTTTGGCGCTCACGAGCGAGACAAACTGCTTTGGCTGTTTGCAAGGCTAGGGAAGAGCAGAGCCCGAGTCTTGCTGTTTATCTGCAATGACTGCCAGGGCAAGTGAGGACCAGCAAGACAATTCCTGCCTAGCACCTTCCTTGGAGGAGAGAGAGTGCAACGTTTCATTTTGCTTTTTGGAGTGCGAGAGTGAGAAAAAGCAGAGTGCCTGTTTGCAAGGCTAGGAAAGAGCAGAGCCCGAGTCTTGCTGTTTATCTGCAATGACTGCCAGGGCAAGTGAGGACCAGCAAGACAATTCCTGCCTAGCACCTTCCTTGGAGGAGACAGAGTGCAACGTTTCATTTTAGCATTTTGGCGCTCACAAGGGAGACAAACTGCTTTGGCTGTTTGCAAGGCTAGGAAAGAACAGAGCCCGAGTCTTGCTGTTTATCTGCAATGACTGCCAGGGCAAGAGAGGACCAGCAAGACAATTCCTGCCTAGCACCTTCCTTGGAGGAGAGAGAGTGCAACGTTTCATTTTGCTTTTTTAGTGCGCGAGTGAGAAAAAGCAGAGTGCCTGTTTGCAAGGCTAGGAAAGAGCAGAGCCCCAGTCTTGCTGTTTATCTGCAATGACTGCCAGGGCAAGTGAGGACCAGCAAGACAATTCCTGCCTAGCACCTTCCTTGGAGGAGAGAGAGTGCAACGTTTCATTTTGCTTTTTGGACTGCGATAGTGAGAAAAAGCAGAGTGCCTGTTTGCACGGCTAGGAAAGAGCAGAGCCCCAGTCTTGCTGTTTATCTGCAATGACTGCCAGGGCAAGTGAGGACCAGCAAGACAATTCCTGCCTAGCACCTTCCTTGGAGGAGAGAGAGTGCAACGTTTCATTTTGCTTTTTGGAGTGCGAGAGTGAGAAAAAGCAGAGTGCCTGTTTGCAAGGCTAGGAAAGAGCTGAGCCCCAGTCTTGCTGGTTATCTGCAATGACTGCCAGGGCAAGTGAGGACCAGCAAGACAATTCCTGCCTAGCACCTTCCTTGGAGGAGAGAGAGCGCAACGTTTCATTTTAGCATTTTGGTACTCACGAGGGAGACAAACTGCTTTGGCTGTTTGCAAGGCTAGGAAAGAGCAGAGCCCCAGTCTTGCTGTTTATCTGCAATGACTGCCAGGGCAAGTGAGGACCAGCAAGACAATTCCTGCCTAGCACCTTCCTTGGAGGAGAGAGAGTGCAACGTTTCATTTTAGCATTTTGGCGCTCATGAGGGAGACAAACTGCTTTGCCTGTTTGCAAGGCTAGGAATGAGCAGAGCCCCAGTCTTGCTGTTTATCTGCAATGACTGCCAGGGCAAGTGAGGACCAGTAAGACAATTCCTGCCTAGCACCTTCCTTGGAGGAGAGAGAGTGCAACGTTTCATTTTAGCATTTTGGCGCTCACGAGGGAGACAAACTGCTTTGGCTGTTTGCACGGCTAGGAAAGAGCAGAGCCCCAGTCTTGCTGTTTATCTGTAATGACTGCCAGGGAAAGTGAGGACCAGCAAGACAATTCCTGCCTACCACCTTCCTTGGAGGAGAGAGAGTGCAACGTTTCATTTTAGCATTTTGGCGCTCACGAGGGAGACCAACTGCTTTGGCTGTTTGCGAGGCTAGGAAAGAGCAGAGCCCCAGTCTTGCTGTTTATCTGCAATGACTGCCAGGGCAAGTGAGGACCAGCAAGACAATTCCTGCCTAGCACCTTCCTTGGAGGAGAGAGAGTGCAACGTTTCATTTTGATTTTGGAGTGCGAGAGTGAGAAAAAGCAGAGTGCCTGTTAGCAGGGCTAGGAAAGAGCAGAGCCCGAGTCTTGCTGTTTATCTGCAATGACTGCCAGGGCAAGTGAGGACCAGCGAGACAATTCCTGCCTAGCACCTTCCTTGGAGGAGAGAGAGTGCAACGTTTCATTTTGCTTTTTGGAGTGCGAGAGTGAGAAAAAGCAGAGTGCCTGTTAGCAGGGCTAGGAAAGAGCAGAGCCCGAGTCTTGCTGTTTATCTGCAATGACTGCCAGGGCAAGTGAGGACCAGCAAGACAATTCCTGCCTAGCGCCTTCCTTGGAGGAGAGAGAGCGCAACGTTTCATTTTGCTTTTTGGAGTGCGAGAGGGAGAAAAAGCAGAGTGCCTGTTTGCAAGGCTAGGAAAGAGCTGAGCCCCAGTCTTGCTGTTTATCTGCAATGACTGCCAGGGCAAGTGAGGACCAGCAAGACAATTCCTGCCTAGCACCTTCCTTGGAGGAGAGAGAGCGCAACATTTCATTTTAGCATTTTGGTACTCACGAGGGAGACAAACTGCTTTGGCTGTTTGCAAGGCTAGGAAAGAGCAGAGCCCCAGTCTTGCTGTTTATATGCAATAACTGCCAGGGCAAGTGAGGACCAGCAAGACAATTCCTGCCTAGCACCTTCCTTGGAGGAGAGAGAGTGCAACGTTTCATTTTGCTTTTTCAGTGCGCGAGTGAGAAAAAGCAGAGTGCCTGTTTGCAAGGCTAGGAAAGAGCAGAGCCCCAGTCTTGCTGTTTATCTGCAATGACTGCCAGGGCAAGTGAGGACCAGCAAGACAATTCCTGCCTAGCACCTTCCTTGGAGGAGAGAGAGTGCAACGTTTCATTTTGCTTTTTGGAGTGCGAGAGTGAGAAAAAGCAGAGTGCCTGTTTGCACGGCTAGGAAAGAGCAGAGCCCCAGTCTTGCTGTTTATCTGCAATGACTGCCAGGGCAAGTGAGGACCAGCAAGACAATTCCTGCCTAGCACCTTCCTTGGAGGAGAGAGAGTGCAACGTTTCATTTTGCTTTTTGGAGTGCGAGAGTGAGAAAAAGCAGAGTGCCTGTTTGCAAGGCTAGGAAAGAGCTGAGCCCCAGTCTTGCTGGTTATCTGCAATGACTGCCAGGGCAAGTGAGGACCAGCAAGACAATTCCTGCCTAGCACCTTCCTTGGAGGAGAGAGAGCGCAACGTTTCATTTTAGCATTTTGGTACTCACGAGGGAGACAAACTGCTTTGGCTGTTTGCAAGGCTAGGAAAGAGCAGAGCCCCAGTCTTGCTGTTTATCTGCAATGACTGCCAGGGCAAGTGAGGACCAGCAAGACAATTCCTGCCTAGCACCTTCCTTGGAGGAGAGAGAGTGCAACGTTTCATTTTAGCATTTTGGCGCTCACGAGGGAGACAAACTGCTTTGGCTGTTTGCACGGCTAGGAAAGAGCAGAGCCCCAGTCTTGCTGTTTATCTGCAATGACTGCCAGGGCAAGTGAGGACCAGCAAGACAATTCCTGCCTAGCACCTTCCTTGGAGGAGAGAGAGTGCAACGTTTCATTTTAGCGTTTTGGTGGTCACGAGGGAAACAAACTGCTTTGGCTGTTTCCAAGGCTAGGAAAGAGCAGAGCCCCAGTCTTGCTCTTTATCTGCAATGACTGCCAGGGCAAGTGAGGACCAGTAAGACAAGTCCTGCCTAGCACCTTCCTTGGAGGAGAGAGAGTGCAACGTTTCATTTTAGCATTCTGGCGCTCACGAGGGAGACAAACTGCTTTGGCTGTTTGCAAGGCTAGGAAAGAGCAGAGCCCCAGTCTTACTGTTTCTCTGCAATGACTGCCAGGGAAAGTGAGGACCAGCAAGACAATTCCTGCCTAGCACCTTCCTTGGAGGAGAGAGAGTGCAACGTTTCATTTTAGCATTTTGGTGCTCACGAGGGAGACAAACTGCTATGGCTGTTTGCAAGGCTAGGAAAGAGCAGAGCCCCAGTCTTGCTGTTTATCTGCAATGACTGCCAGGGCAAGTGAGGACCAGCAAGACAATTCCTGCCTAGCACCTTCCTTGGAGGAGAGAGAGTGCAACGTTTCATTTTAGCATTTTGGCGCTCACGAGGGAGACAAACTGCTATGGCTGTTTGCACGGCTAGGAAAGAGCAGAGCCCCAGTCTTGCTGTTTATCTGCAATGACTGCCAGGGCAAGTGAGGACCAGCAAGACAATTCCTGCCTAGCACCTTCCTTGGAGGAGAGAGAGTGCAACGTTTCATTTTGCTTTTTGGAGTGCGAGAGTGAGAAAAAGCAGAGTGCCTGTTTGCAAGGCTAGGAAAGAGCAGAGCCCCAGTCTTGCTGTTTATCTGCAATGACTGCCAGGGCAAGTGAGGACCAGCAAGACAATTCCTGCCTAGCACCTTCCTTGGAGGAGAGAGAGTGCAACGTTTCATTTTGCTTTTTGGACTGCGAGAGTGAGAAAAAGCAGAGTGCCTGTTTGCAAGGCTAGGAAAGAGCAGAGCCCCAGTCTTGCTGTTTATCTGCAATGACTGCCAGGGCAAGTGAGGACCAGCAAGACAATTCCTGCCTAGCACCTTCCTTAGAGGAGAGAGAGTGCAACGTTTCAATTAGCATTTTGGCGCTTAAGAGGGAGACAAACTGCTTTGGCTGTTTGCAAGGCTAGGAAAGAGCAGAGCCCCAGTCTTGCTGTTTATCTGCAATGACTGCCAGGGCAAGTGAGGATCAGCAAGACAATTCCGTCCTAGGACCTTCCTTGGAGTAGAGAGAGTGCAACGTTTCATTTTAGCATTTTGGCGCTCACGAGCGAGACAAAATGCTTTGGCTGTTTCCAAGGCTAGGAAAGAGCAGAGCCCCAGTCTTGCTGTTTCTCTGCAATGACTGCCAGGGCAAGTGAGGACCAGCAAGACAATTCCTGCCTAGCACCTTCCTAGGAGGAGAGAGAGTGCAAAGTTTCATTTTAGCATTTTGGCGCTCACGAGGGAGACAAACTGCTTTGGCTGTTTGCAAGGCTAGGAAAGAGCAGAGCCCCAGTCTTGCTGTTTATCTGCAATGACTGCCAGGGCAAGTGAGGACCAGCAAGAAAATTCCTGCCTAGCACGTTCCTTGGAGGAGAGAGTGTGCAACGTTTCATTTTAGCATTTTGGCACTCACGAGGGAGACAAACTTCTTTGGCTGTTTGCAAGGCCAGTAAAGAGCAGAGCCCGAGTCTTGCTGTTTATCTGCAATGTCTGCCAGGGTAAGTGAGGATCAGCAAGACAATTCCTGCCTAGCACCTTCCTTGGAGTAGAGAGAGTGCAACGTTTCATTTTAGCATTTTGGCGCTCACGAGCGAGACAAACTGCTTTGGCTGTTTGTAAAGGCTAGGAAAGAGCTAAGCCCCAGTCTTGCTATTTATCTGTAATGACTGCCAGGGAAAGTGAGGACCAGCAAGACAATTCCTGCCTAGCACCTTCCTTGGAAGAGAGAGTGTGCAACGTTTCATTTTAGCATTTTGGCGCTCACGAGGGAGACAAACTGCTTTGGCTGTTTGCAAGGCTAGGAAAGAGCAGAGCCCCAGTCTTGCTGTTTATCTGCAATGACTGCCAGGGCAAGTGAGGACCAGCAAGACAATTCCTGCCTAGCACCTTCCTTGGAGGAGAGAGAGTGCAACGTTTCATTTTAGCATTTTGGCGCTCACGAGGGAGACGAACTTCTGTTGCTGTTTGCAAGGCTAGGAAAGAGCAGAGCCCCAGTCTTGCTGTTTATCTGCAATGACTGCCAGGGCAAGTGAGGACCAGCAAGACAATTCCTGCCTAGCACCTTCCTTGGAGGAGAGAGAGTGCAACGTTTCATTTTAGCATTTTGGCGCTCACGAGGGAGACGAACTTCTGTTGCTGTTTGCAAGGCTAGGAAAGAGCAGAGCCCCAGTCTTGCTGTTTATCTGTAATGACTGCCAGGGAAAGTGAGGACCAGCAAGACAATTCCTGCCTACCAACTTCCTTGGAGGAGAGAGAGTGCAACGTTTCATTTTAGCATTTTGGCGCTCACGAGGGAGACAAACTGCTTTGGCTGTTTGCAAGGCTAGGAAAGAGCAGAGCCCCAGTCTTGCTGTTTATCTGCAATGACTGCCAGGGCAAGTGAGGACCAGCAAGACAATTCCTGCCTAGCACCTTCCTTGGAGGAGAGAGAGTGCAACGTTTCATTTTAGCATTTTGGCGCTCACAAGGGAGACAAACTGCTTTGGCTGTTTGCAAGGCTAGGAAAGAGCAGAGCCCCAGTCTTGCTGTTTATCTGCAATGACTGCCAGGGCAAGTGAGGACCAGCAAGACAATTCCTGCCTAGCGCCTTCCTTGGAGGAGAGAGAGTGCAACGTTTCATTTTGCTTTTTGGAGTGCGAGAGTGAGAAAAAGCAGAGTGCCTGTTTGCAAGGCTAGGAAAGAGCTGAGCCCCAGTCTTGCTGTTTATCTGCAATGACTGCCAGGGCAAGTGAGGACCAGCAAGACAATTCCTGCCTAGCACCTTCCTTGGAGAAGAGAGAGCGCAACATTTCATTTTAGCATTTTGGTACTCACGAGGGAGACAAACTGCTTTGGCTGTTTGCAAGGCTAGGAAAGAGCAGAGCCCCAGTCTTGCTGTTTATATGCAATAACTGCCAGGGCAAGTGAGGACCAGCAAGACAATTCCTGCCTAGCACCTTCCTTGGAGGAGAGAGAGTGCAACGTTTCATTTTGCTTTTTTAGTGCGCGAGTGAGAAAAAGCAGAGTGCCTGTTTGCAAGGCTAGGAAAGAGCAGAGCCCCAGTCTTGCTGTTTATCTGCAATGACTGCCAGGGCAAGTGAGGACCAGCAAGACAATTCCTGCCTAGCACCTTCCTTGGAGGAGAGAGAGTGCAACGTTTCATTTTGCTTTTTGGACTGCGAGAGTGAGAAAAAGCAGAGTGCCTGTTTGCACGGCTAGGAAAGAGCAGAGCCCCAGTCTTGCTGTTTATCTGCAATGACTGCCAGGGCAAGTGAGGACCAGCAAGACAATTCCTGCCTAGCACCTTCCTTGGAGGAGAGAGAGTGCAACGTTTCATTTTGCTTTTTGGAGTGCGAGAGTGAGAAAAAGCAGAGTGCCTGTTTGCAAAGCTAGGAAAGAGCTGAGCCCCAGTCTTGCTGGTTATCTGCAATGACTGCCAGGGCAAGTGAGGACCAGCAAGACAATTCCTGCCTAGCACCTTCCTTGGAGGAGAGAGAGCGCAACGTTTCATTTTAGCATTTTGGTACTCACGAGGGAGACAAACTGCTTTGGCTGTTTGCAAGGCTAGGAAAGAGCAGAGCCCCAGTCTTGCTGTTTATCTGCAATGACTGCCAGGGCAAGTGAGGACCAGCAAGACAATTCCTGCCTAGCACCTTCCTTGGAGGAGAGAGAGTGCAACGTTTCATTTTAGCATTTTGGCGCTCACGAGGGAGACAAACTGCTTTGCCTGTTTGCAAGGCTAGGAATGAGCAGAGCCCCAGTCTTGCTGTTTATCTGCAATGACTGCCAGGGCAAGTGAGGACCAGTAAGACAATTCCTGCCTAGCACCTTCCTTGGAGGAGAGAGAGTGCAACGTTTCATTTTAGCATTTTGGCGCTCACGAGGGAGACAAACTGCTTTGGCTGTTTGCACGGCTAGGAAAGAGCAGAGCCCCAGTCTTGCTGTTTATCTGTAATGACTGCCAGGGAAAGTGAGGACCAGCAAGACAATTCCTGCCTACCACCTTCCTTGGAGGAGAGAGAGTGCAACGTTTCATTTTAGCATTTTGGCGCTCACGAGGGAGACAAACTGCTTTGGCTGTTTGCACGGCTAGGAAAGAGCAGAGCCCCAGTCTTGCTGTTTATCTGTAATGACTGCCAGGGAAAGTGAGGACCAGCAAGACAATTCCTGCCTACCACCTTCCTTGGAGGAGAGAGAGTGCAACGTTTCATTTTAGCATTTTGGCGCTCACGAGGGAGACAAACTCCTTTGGCTGTTTGCAAGGCTAGGAGAGAGCAGAGCCCGAGTCTTGCTGTTTATCTGCAATGACTGCCAGGGCAAGTGAGGACCAGCAAGACAATTCCTGCCTAGCACCTTCCTTGGAGGAGAGAGAGTGCAACGTTTCATTTTAGCATTTTGGCGCTCACGAGGGAGACCAACTGCTTTGGCTGTTTGCGAGGCTAGGAAAGAGCAGAGCCCCAGTCTTGCTGTTTATCTGCAATGACTGCCAGGGCAAGTGAGGACCAGCAAGACAATTCCTGCCTAGCACCTTCCTTGGAGGAGAGAGAGTGCAACGTTTCATTTTGATTTTGGAGTGCGAGAGTGAGAAAAAGCAGAGTGCCTGTTAGCAGGGCTAGGAAAGAGCAGAGCCCGAGTCTTGCTGTTTATCTGCAATGACTGCCAGGGCAAGTGAGGACCAGCGAGACAATTCCTGCCTAGCACCTTCCTTGGAGGAGAGAGAGTGCAACGTTTCATTTTGCTTTTTGGAGTGCGAGAGTGAGAAAAAGCAGAGTGCCTGTTAGCAGGGCTAGGAAAGAGCAGAGCCCGAGTCTTGCTGTTTATCTGCAATGACTGCCAGGGCAAGTGAGGACCAGCAAGACAATTCCTGCCTAGCACCTTCCTTGGAGGAGAGAGAGTGCAACGTTTCATTTTAGCATTTTGGCGCTCACGAGGGAGACAAACTGCTTTGGCTGTTTGCAAGGCTAGGAAAGAGCAGAGCCCGACTCTTGCTGTTTATCTGCAATGACTGCCAGGGCAAGTGAGGACCAGCAAGACAATTCCTGCCTAGCACCTTCCTTGGAGGAGAGAGAGTGCAACGTTTCATTTTAGCATTTTGGCGCTCACGAGCGAGACAAACTGCTTTGGCTGTTTGCAAGGCTAGGGAAGAGCAGAGCCCGAGTCTTGCTGTTTATCTGCAATGACTGCCAGGGCAAGTGAGGACCAGCAAGACAATTCCTGCCTAGCACCTTCCTTGGAGGAGAGAGAGTGCAACGTTTCATTTTGCTTTTTGGAGTGCGAGAGTGAGAAAAAGCAGAGTGCCTGTTTGCAAGGCTAGGAAAGAGCAGAGCCCGAGTCTTGCTGTTTATCTGCAATGACAGCCAGGGCAAGTGAGGACCAGCAAGACAATTCCTGCCTAGCACCTTCCTTGGAGGAGACAGAGTGCAACGTTTCATTTTAGCATTTTGGCGCTCACAAGGGAGACAAACTGCTTTGGCTGTTTGCAAGGCTAGGAAAGAACAGAGCCCGAGTCTTGCTGTTTATCTGCAATGACTGCCAGGGCAAGAGAGGACCAGCAAGACAATTCCTGCCTAGCACCTTCCTTGGAGGAGAGAGAGTGCAACGTTTCATTTTGATTTTGGCGTGCGAGAGTGAGAAAAAGCAGAGTGCCTGTTTGCAAGGCTAGGAAAGAGCAGAGCCCGAGTCTTGCTGTTTATCTGCAATGACTGCCAGGGCAAGTGAGGTCCAGCAAGACAATTCCTGCCTAGCAGCTTCCTTGGAGAAGAAAGAGTGCAACGTTTCATTTTAGCATTTTGGCGCTCACGAGCGAGACAAACTGCTTTGGCTGTTTGCAAGGCTAGGAAAGAGCAGAGCCCCAGTCTTGCTGTTTATCTGCAATGACTGCCAGGGCAAATGAGGACCAGCAAGACAATTCCTGCCTAGCACCTTCCTTGGAGGAGAGAGAGTGTAACGTTTCATTTTAGCATTTTGGCGCTCACGAGGGAGACAAACTCCTTTGGCTGTTTGCAAGGCTAGGAAAGAGCAGAGCGCGAGTCTTGCTCTTTATCTGCAATGACTGCCAGGGCAAGTGAGGACCAGCAAGACAATTCCTGCCTAGCACCTTCCTTGGAGGAGAGAGAGTGCAACGTTTCATTTTAGCATTTTGGCGCTCACGAGCGAGACAAACTGCTTTGGCTGTTTGCGAGGCTAGGAAAGAGCAGAGCCCCAGTCTTGCTGTTTATCTGCAATGACTGCCAGGGCAAGTGAGGACCAGCAAGACAATTCCTGCCTAGCACCTTCCTTGGAGGAGAGAGAGTGCAACGTTTCATTTTAGCATTTTGGCGGTCACGAGGGAGACAAACTGCTTTGGCTGTTTGCAAGGCTAGGAAAGAGCAGAGCCCGACTCTTGCTGTTAATCTGCAATGACTGCCAGGGCAAGTGAGGACCAGCGAGACAATTCCTGCCTAGCACCTTCCTTGGAGGAGAGAGAGTGCAACGATTCATTTTGATTTTGGAGTGCGAGAGTGAGAAAAAGCAGAGTGCCTGTTAGCAGGGCTAGGAAAGAGCAGAGCCCGAGTCTTGCTGTTTATCTGCAATGACTGCCAGGGCAAGTGAGGACCAGCGAGACAATTCCTGCCTAGCAACTTCCTTGGAGGAGAGAGAGTGCAACGTTTCATTTTGATTTTGGAGTGCGAGAGTGAGAAAAAGCAGAGTGCCTGTTAGCAGGGCTAGGAAAGAGCAGAGCCCGAGTCTTGCTGTTTATCTGCAATGACTGCCAGGGCAAGTGAGGACCAGCAAGACCATTCCTGCCTAGCACCTTCCTTGGAGGAGAGAGAGTGCAACGTTTCATTTTAGCATTTTGGCGCTCACGAGGGAGACAAACTGCTTTGGCTGTTTGCAAGGCTAGGAAAGAGCAGAGCCCGAGTCTTGCTGTTTATCTGCAATGACTGCCAGGGCAAGTGAGGACCAGCAAGACAATTCCTGCCTAGCACCTTCCTTGGAGGAGAGAGAGTGCAACGTTTCATTTTAGCATTTTGGCGCTCACGAGCGAGACAAACTGCTTTGGCTGTTTGCAAGGCTAGGAAAGAGCAGAGCCCCAGTCTTGCTGTTTATCTGCAATGACTGCCAGGGCAAGTGAGGACCAGCAAGACAATTCCTGCCTAGCACCTTCCTTGGAGGAGAGAGAGTGCAACGTTTCATTTTAGCATTTTGGCGCTCACGAGCGAGACAAACTGCTTTGGCTGTTTGCAAGGCTAGGAAAGAACAGAGCCCGAGTCTTGCTGTTTATCTGCAATGACTGCCAGGGCAAGAGAGGACCAGCAAGACAATTCCTGCCTAGCACCTTCCTTGGAGGAGAGGGAGTGCAACGTTTCATTTTGATTTTGGAGTGCGAGAGTGAGAAAAAGCAGAGTGCCTGTTTGCAAGGCTAGGAAAGAGCAGAGCCCGAGTCTTGCTGTTTATCTGCAATGACTGCCAGGGCAAGTGAGGACCAGCAAGACAATTCCTGCCTAGCAACTTCCTTGGAGAAGAGAGAGTGCAACGTTTCATTTTAGCATTTTGGCGCTCACAAGGGAGACAAACTCCTTTGGCTGTTTGCAAGGCTAGGAAAGAGCAGAGCCCCATTCTTGCTGTTTATATGCAATGACTGCCAGGGCAAGTGAGGACCAGCAAGACAATTCCTGCCTAGCACCTTCCTTGGAGGAGAGATAGTGCAACGTTTCATTTTAGCATTTTGGCGCTCACGAGGGAGACCAACTGCTTTGGCTGTTTGCGAGGCTAGGAAAGAGCAGAGCCCCAGTCTTGCTGTTTATCTGCAATGACTGCCAGGGCAAGTGAGGACCAGCAAGACAATTCCTGCCTAGCACCTTCCTTGGAGGAGAGAGAGTGCAACGTTTCATTTTGATTTTGGAGTGCGAGAGTGAGAAAAAGCAGAGTGCCTGTTAGCAGGGCTAGGAAAGAGCAGAGCCCGAGTCTTGCTGTTTATCTGCAATGACTGCCAGGGCAAGTGAGGACCAGCGAGACAATTCCTGCCTAGCACCTTCCTTGGAGGAGAGAGAGTGCAACGTTTCATTTTGATTTTGGAGTGCGAGAGTGAGAAAAAGCAGAGTGCCTGTTAGCAGGGCTAGGAAAGAGCAGAGCCCGAGTCTTGCTGTTTATCTGCAATGACTGCCAGGGCAAGTGAGGACCAGCAAGACAATTCCTGCCTAGCACCTTCCTTGGAGGAGAGAGAGTGCAACGTTTCATTTTGCTTTTTGGAGTGCGAGAGTGAGAAAAAGCAGAGTCCCTGTTTGCAAGGCTAGGAAAGAGCAGAGCCCGAGTCTTGCTGTTTATCTGCAATGACTGCCAGGGCAAGTGAGGACCAGCAAGACAATTCCTGCCTAGCACCTTCCTTGGAGGAGAGAGAGTGCAACGTTTCATTTTAGCATTTTGGCGCTCACGAGCGAGACAAACTGCTTTGGCTGTTTGCAAGGCTAGGAAAGAGCAGAGCCCGACTCTTGCTGTTTATCTGCAATGACTGCCAGGGCAAGTGAGGACCAGCAAGACAATTCCTGCCTAGCACCTTCCTTGGAGGAGAGAGAGTGCAACGTTTCATTTTAGCATTTTGGCGCTCACGAGGGAGACAAACTCCTTTGGCTGTTTGCAAGGCTAGGAAAGAGCAGAGCCCGAGTCTTGCTCTTTATCTGCAATGACTGCCAGGGCAAGTGAGGACCAGCAAGACAATTCCTGCCTAGCACCTTCCTTGGAGGAGAGAGAGTGCAACGTTTCATTTTAGCATTTTGGCGCTCACGAGCGAGACAAACTGCTTTGGCTGTTTGCGAGGCTAGGAAAGAGCAGAGCCCCAGTCTTGCTGTTTATCTGCAATGACTGCCAGGGCAAGTGAGGACCAGCAAGACAATTCCTGCCTAGCACCTTCCTTGGAGGAGACAGAGTGCAACGTTCCATTTTAGCATTTTGGCGCTCACGAGGGAGACAAACTGCTTTGGCTGTTTGCAAGGCTAGGAAAGAGCAGAGCCCGAGTCTTGCTGTTTATGTGCAATGTCTGCCAGGGCAAGTGAGGACCAGCAAGACAATTCCGGCCTAGCACCTTCCTTGGAGGAGAGAGAGTGCAACGTTTCATTTTAGCATTTTGGCGCTCACGAGCGAGACAAACTTCTTTGGCTGTTTGCAAGGCTAGGAAAGAGCAGAGACCGAGTCTTGCTGTTTATCTGCAATGACTGCCAGGGCAAGTGAGGACCAGGAAGACAATTCCTGCCTAGCACCTTTCTTTGAGGAGAGAGAGTGCAACGTTTCATTTTGCTTTTTGGAGTGCGAGAGTGAGAAAAAGCAGAGTGCCTGTTTGCAAGGCTAGGAAAGAGTAGAGCCCCAGTTTTGCTGTTTATCTGCAATGTCTGCCAGGGCAAGTGAGGACCAGCAACACAATTCCTCCCTAGCACCTTCCTTGGAGGAGACAGATTGTAACGTTTCATTTTAGCATTTTGGCGCTCACGAGGGAGACCAACTGCTTTGGCTGTTTGCAAGGCTAGGAAAGAGCAGAGCCCCAGTCTTGCTGTTTATCTGCAATAACTGACAGGGCAAGTGAGGACCAGCAAGACAATTCCTGCCTAGCACCTTCCTTGGAGGAGAGAGAGTGCAACGTTTCATTTTGCTTTTTGGAGTGCGAGAGTGAGAAAAAGCAGAGTGCCTGTTTGCAAGGCTAGGAAATAGCAGAGCCCGGGTCTTGCTCTTTATCTGCAATGACTGCCAGGGCATGTGAGGACCAGCAAGACTATTCCTGCCTAGCACCTTCCTTGGAGGAGTAAGCGTGCAACGTTTCATTTTAGCATTTTGGCGCTCACGAGGGAGACGAACTGCTTTGGCTGTTTGCAAGGCTAGGAAAGAGCAGAGCCCCAGTCTTGCTGTTTATCTGCAATGACTGCCAGGGCAAGTGAGGACCAGCAAGACAATTCCTGCCTAGCACCTTCCTTGGAGGAGAGAGAGTGCAACGTTTCATTTTAGCATTTTGGCGCTCACGAGCGAGACAAACTGCTTTGGCTCTTTGCAAGGCTGGGAAATAGCAGAGCCCCAGTCTTGCTGTTTATCTGCAATGTCTGCCAGGGCAAGTGAGGACCAGCAAGACAATTCCTGCCTAGCACCTTCCTTGGAGGAGTGAGAGTGCAACGTTTCATTTTAGCATTTTGGCGCTCACGAGCGAGACAAACTGCTTTGGCTGTTTGCAAGGCTAGGAAAGAGCAGAGCCCGAGTCTTGCTCTTTATCTGCAATGACTGCAAGGGCAAGTGAGGACCAGCAAGACAATTCCTGCCTAGCACCTTCCTTGGAGGAGAGAGAGTGCAACGTTTCATTTTAGCATTTTGGCGCTCACGAGGGAGACAAACTGCTTTGGCTGTTTGCAAGGCTAGGAAAGAGCAGAGCCCCAGTCTTGCTGTTCATCTGCAATGACTGCCAGGGCAAGTGAGGACCAGCAAGACAATTCCTGCCTAGCACCTTCCTTGGAGGAGAGAGAGTGCAACGTTTCATTTTGCTTTTTGGAGTGCGAGAGTGAGAAAAAGCAGAGTGCCTGTTTGCAAGGCTAGGAAAGAGCAGAGCCCCAGTCTTGCTGTTCATCTGCAATGACTGCCAGGGCAAGTGTGGACCAGCAAGACAATTCCTGCCTAGCACCTTCCTTGGAGGAGACAGAGTGCAACTTTTCATTTTAGCATTTTGGCCCATACGAGAAAGACAAACTGCTTTGGCTGTTTGCAAGGCTAGGAAAGAGCAGAGCCCCAGTCTTGCTGTTTATCTGCAATGTCTGCCAGGGGAAGTGAGGACCAGCAAGACAATTCCTGCCTAGCACCTTCCTTGGAGGAGAGAGAGTGCAACGTTTCATTTTAGCATTTTGGCGCTCACGAGGGAGACAAACTGCTTTGGCTGTTTGCAAGGCTAGGAAAGAGCAGAGCCCCAGTCTAGCTCTTTATCTACAATGACTGCCAGGGCATGTGAGGACCAGCAAGACTATTCCTGCCTAGCACCTTCCTTGGAGGAGAGAGAGTGCAACGTTCCATTTTAGCAATTTGGCGCTCACGAGGGAGACAAACTGCTTTGGCTCTTTGCAAGGCTGGGAAATAGCAGAGCCCGAGTCTTGCTGTTTATCTGCAATGACTGCCAGGGCAAGTGAGGACCAGCAAGACAATTCCTGCCTAGCACCTTCCTTGGAGGAGAGAGAGTGCAACTTTTCATTTTAGCATTTTGGCGCTCACGAGGGAGACAAACTGCTTTGGCTGTTTACAAGGCTAGGAAAGTGCAGAGCCCCAGTCTTGCTGTTTATCTGCAGTGACTGCCAGGGCAAGTGAGGACCAGCAAGACAATTCCTGCCTAGCACCTTCCTTGGACGAGAGAAAGTGCAACGTTTCATTTTGCTTTTTGGAGTGCGAGAGTGAGAAAAAGCAGAGTACCTGTTTGCAAGGCTAGGAAAGAGCAGAGCCCCAGTCTTGCTCTTTATCTGCAATGACTGCCAGGGCAAGTGAGGACCAGCAAGACAATTCCTGCCTAGCACCTTCCTTGGAGGAGAGAGAGTGCAACGTTTCATTTTAGCATTTTGGCGCTCACGAGGGAGACGAACTTCTTTGGCTGTTTGCAAGGCTAGGAAAGAGCAGAGCCCCAGTCTTGCTGTTTATCTGCAATGACTGCCAGGGCAACTGAGGACCAGCAAGACAATTCCTGCCTAGCACCTTCCTTGGAGGAGAGAGAGTGCAACGCTTCATTTTGCTTTTTGGAGTGCGAGAGTGAGAAAAAGCAGAGTGCGTGTTTGCATGGCTGGGAAAGAGCAGAGCCCCATTGTTGCTGTTTATCTGCAATGACTGCCAGGGAAAGTGAGGACCAGCAAGACAATTCCTGCCTAGCACCTTTCTTTGAGGAGAGAGAGTGCAACGTTTCATTTTGCTTTTTGGAGTGCGAGAGTGAGAAAAAGCAGAGTGCCTGTTTGCAAGGCTAGGAAAGAGCAGAGCCCGAGTCTTGCTGTTTATCTGCAATGACTGCCAGGGCAAGTGTGGACCAGCAAGACAATTCCTGCCTAGCACCTTCCTTGGAGGAGACAGAGTGCAACTTTTCATTTTAGCATTTTGGCGCTCACGAGAAAGACAAACTGCTTTGGCTGTTTGCAAGGCTAGGAAAGAGCAGAGCCCCAGTCTTGCTGTTTATCTGCAATGTCTGCCAGGGCAAGTGAGGACCAGCAAGACAATTCCTGCCTAGCACCTTCCTTGGAGGAGAGAGAGTGCAACGTTTCATTTTAGCATTTTGGCGCTCACGAGGGAGACAAACTGCTTTGGCTGTTTGCAAGGCTAGGAAAGAGCAGAGCCCCAGTCTTGCTCTTTATCTACAATGACTGCCAGGGCATGTGAGGACCAGCAAGACTATTCCTGCCTAGCACCTTCCTTGGAGGAGAGAGAGTGCAACGT
Organism: Phaethon aethereus; assembly: GCF_964289735.1. Classification (NCBI taxonomy): domain Eukaryota; kingdom Metazoa; phylum Chordata; class Aves; order Phaethontiformes; family Phaethontidae; genus Phaethon; species Phaethon aethereus. The sequence goes on along the minus strand of NW_028114060.1, from coordinate 96,613 downwards.
TCCATTTTAGCAATTTGGCGCTCACGAGGGAGACAAACTGCTTTGGCTCTTTGCAAGGCTGGGAAAGAGCAGAGCCCGAGTCTTGCTGTTTATCTGCAATGACTGCCAGGGCAAGTGAGGACCAGCAAGACAATTCCTGCCTAGCACCTTCCTTGGAGGAGAGAGAGTGCAACTTTTCATTTTAGCATTTTGGCGCTCACGAGGGAGACAAACTGCTTTGGCTGTTTACAAGGCTAGGAAAGTGCAGAGCCCCAGTCTTGCTGTTTATCTGCAGTGACTGCCAGGGCAAGTGGGGACCAGCAAGACAATTCCTGCCTAGCACCTTCCTTGGACGAGAGAGAGTGCAACGTTTCATTTTGCTTTTTGGAGTGCGAGAGTGAGAAAAAGCAGAGTACCTGTTTGCAAGGCTAGGAAAGAGCAGAGCCCCAGTCTTGCTCTTTATCTGCAATGACTGCCAGGGCAAGTGAGGACCAGCAAGACAATTCCTGCCTAGCACCTTCCTTGGAGGAGAGAGAGTGCAACGTTTCATTTTAGCATTTTGGCGCTCACGAGGGAGACGAACTGCTTTGGCTGTTTGCAAGGCTAGGAAAGAGCAGAGCCCCAGTCTTGCTGTTTATCTGCAATGACTGCCAGGGCAACTGAGGACCAGCAAGACAATTCCTGCCTAGCACCTTCCTTGGAGGAGAGAGAGTGCAACGCTTCATTTTGCTTTTTGGAGTGCGAGAGTGAGAAGAAGCAGAGTGCGTGTTTGCATGGCTGGGAAAGAGCAGAGCCCCATTGCTGCTGTTTATCTGCAATGACTGCCAGGGAAAGTGAGGACCAGCAAGACAATTCCTGCCTAGCACCTTTCTTTGAGGAGAGAGAGTGCAACGTTTCATTTTGCTTTTTGGAGTGCGAGAGTGAGAAAAAGCAGAGTGCCTGTTTGCAAGGCTAGGAAAGAGCAGAGCCCGAGTCTTGCTGTTTATCTGCAATGACTGCCAGGGCAAGTGTGGACCAGCAAGACAATTCCTGCCTAGCACCTTCCTTGGAGGAGACAGAGTGCAACTTTTCATTTTAGCATTTTGGCGCTCACGAGAAAGACAAACTGCTTTGGCTGTTTGCAAGGCTAGGAAAGAGCAGAGCCCCAGTCTTGCTGTTTATCTGCAATGTCTGCCAGGGCAAGTGAGGACCAGCAAGACAATTCCTGCCTAGCACCTTCCTTGGAGGAGAGAGAGTGCAACGTTTCATTTTAGCATTTTGGCGCTCACGAGGGAGACAAACTGCTTTGGCTATTTGCAAGGCTAGGAAAGAGCAGAGCCCCAGTCTTGCTCATTATCTACAATGACTGCCAGGGCATGTGAGGACCAGCCAGACTATTCCTGCCTAGCACCTTCCTTGGAGGAGAGAGAGTGCAACGTTCCATTTTAGCAATTTGGCGCTCACGAGAAAGACAAACTGCTTTGGCTGTTTGCAAGGCTAGGAAAGAGCAGAGCCCCAGTCTTGCTGTTTATCTGCAATTTCTGCCAGGGCAAGTGAGGACCAGCAAGACAATTCCTGCCTAGCACCTTCCTTGGAGGAGAGAGAGTGCAACGTTTCATTTTAGCATTTTGGCGCTCACGAGGGAGACAAACTGCTTTGGCTGTTTGCAAGGCTAGGAAAGAGCAGAGCCCCAGTCTTGCTCTTTATCTACAATGACTGCCAGGGCATGTGAGGACCAGCAAGACTATTCCTGCCTAGCACCTTCCTTGGAGGAGAGAGAGTGCAACGTTCCATTTTAGCAATTTGGCGCTCACGAGGGAGACAAACTGCTTTGGCTCTTTGCAAGGCTGGGAAAGAGCAGAGCCCGAGTCTTGCTGTTTATCTGCAATGACTGCCAGGGCAAGTGAGGACCAGCAAGACAATTCCTGCCTAGCACCTTCCTTGGAGGAGAGAGAGTGCAACTTTTCATTTTAGCATTTTGGCGCTCACGAGGGAGACAAACTGCTTTGGCTGTTTACAAGGCTAGGAAAGTGCAGAGCCCCAGTCTTGCTGTTTATCTGCAGTGACTGCCAGGGCAAGTGGGGACCAGCAAGACAATTCCTGCCTAGCACCTTCCTTGGACGAGAGAGAGTGCAACGTTTCATTTTGCTTTTTGGAGTGCGAGAGTGAGAAAAAGCAGAGTACCTGTTTGCAAGGCTAGGAAAGAGCAGAGCCCCAGTCTTGCTCTTTATCTGCAATGACTGCCAGGGCAAGTGAGGACCAGCAAGACAATTCCTGCCTAGCACCTTCCTTGGAGGAGAGAGAGTGCAACGTTTCATTTTAGCATTTTGGCGCTCACGAGGGAGACGAACTGCTTTGGCTGTTTGCAAGGCTAGGAAAGAGCAGAGCCCCAGTCTTGCTGTTTATCTGCAATGACTGCCAGGGCAACTGAGGACCAGCAAGACAATTCCTGCCTAGCACCTTCCTTGGAGGAGAGAGAGTGCAACGCTTCATTTTGCTTTTTGGAGTGCGAGAGTGAGAAAAAGCAGAGTGCGTGTTTGCATGGCTGGGAAAGAGCAGAGCCCCATTGCTGCTGTTTATCTGCAATGACTGCCAGGGAAAGTGAGGACCAGCAAGACAATTCCTGCCTAGCACCTTCCTTGGAGGAGAGAGAGTGCAACGTTTCATTTTGCTTTTTGGAGTGCGAGAGTGAGAAAAAGCAGAGTGCCTGTTTGCAAGGCTAGGAAAGAGCAGAGCCCGAGTCTTGCTGTTTATCTGCAATGACTGCCAGGGCAAGTGTGGACCAGCAAGACAATTCCTGCCTAGCACCTTCCTTGGAGGAGACAGAGTGCAACTTTTCATTTTAGCATTTTGGCGCTCACGAGAAAGACAAACTGCTTTGGCTGTTTGCAAGGCTAGGAAAGAGCAGAGCCCCAGTCTTGCTGTTTATCTGCAATGTCTGCCAGGGCAAGTGAGGACCAGCAAGACAATTCCTGCCTAGCACCTTCCTTGGAGGAGAGAGAGTGCAACGTTTCATTTTAGCATTTTGGCGCTCACGAGGGAGACAAACTGCTTTGGCTATTTGCAAGGCTAGGAAAGAGCAGAGCCCCAGTCTTGCTCTTTATCTACAATGACTGCCAGGGCATGTGAGGACCAGCCAGACTATTCCTGCCTAGCACCTTCCTTGGAGGAGAGAGAGTGCAACGTTCCATTTTAGCAATTTGGCGCTCACGAGGGAGACAAACTGCTTTGGCTGTTTACAAGGCTAGGAAAGAGCAGAGCCCGAGTCTTGCTGTTTATCTGCAATGACTGCCAGGGCAAGTGAGGACCAGCAAGACAATTCCTGCCTAGCACCTTCCTTGGAGGAGAGAGAGTGCAACTTTTCATTTTAGCATTTTGGCGCTCACGAGGGAGACAAACTGCTTTGGCTGTTTACAAGGCTAGGAAAGCGCAGAGCCCCAGTCTTGCTGTTTATCTGCAGTGACTGCCAGGGCAAGTGAGGACCAGCAAGACAATTCCTGCCTAGCACCTTCCTTGGACGAGAGAGAGTGCAACGTTTCATTTTGCTTTTTGGAGTGCGAGAGTGAGAAAAAGCAGAGTACATGTTTGCAAGGCTATGAAAGAGCAGAGCCCCAGTCTTGCTCTTTATCTGCAATGACTGCCAGGGCAAGTGAGGACCAGCAAGACAATTCCTGCCTAGCACCTTCCTTGGAGGAGAGAGAGTGCAACGTTTCATTTTAGCATTTTGGCGCTCACGAGGGAGACGAACTGCTTTGGCTGTTTGCAAGGCTAGGAAAGAGCAGAGCCCCAGTCTTGCTGTTTATCTGCAATGACTGCCAGGGCAACTGAGGACCAGCAAGACAATTCCTGCCTAGCACCTTCCTTGGAGGAGAGAGAGTGCAACGCTTCATTTTGCTTTTTGGAGTGCGAGAGTGAGAAAAAGCAGAGTGCGTGTTTGCATGGCTGGGAAAGAGCAGAGCCCCATTGTTGCTGTTTATCTGCAATGACTGCCAGGGCAAGTGAGGACCAGCAAGACAATTCCTGCCTAGCACCTTCCTTGGAGGAGAGAGAGTGCAACGTTTCATTTTAGCATTTTGGCGCTCACGAGCGAGACAAACTGCTTTGGCTGTTTGCAAGGCTAGGAAAGAGCAGACCCCGAGTCTTGCTGTTTATCTGCAATGACTGCCAGGGCAAGTGAGGACCAGGAAGAAAATTCCTGCCTAGCACCTTTCTTTGAAAAGAGAGAGTGCAACGTTTCATTTTGCTTTTTGGAGTGCGAGAGTGAGAAAAAGCAGAGTGCCTGTTTGCAAGACTAGGAAAGAGCAGAGCCCGAGTCTTGCTGTTTATCTGCAATGTCTGCCAGGGCAAGTGAGAACCAGCAAGACAATTCCTGCCTAGCACCTTCCTTGGAGGAGAGAGAGTGCAACGTTCCATTTTAGCATTTTGGCGCTCACGAGGGAGACAAACTGCTTTGGCTCTTTGCAAGGCTGGGAAATAGCAGAGCCCGAGTCTTGCTGTTTATCTGCAATGTCTGCCAGGGCAAGCGAGGACCAGCAAGACAATTCCTGCCTAGCACCTTCCTTGGAGGAGAGAGAGTGCAACGTTTCATTTTAGCATTTTGGCGCTCACGAGCGAGACAAACTGCTTTGGCTGTTTACAAGGCTAGGAAAGAGCAGAGCCCGAGTCTTGCTGTTTATCTGCAATGATTGCCAGGGCAAGTGAGGACCAGCAAGACAATTCCTGCCTAGCACCTTCCTTGGACGAGAGAGAGTGCAACGTTTCATTTTGCTTTTTGGAGTGCGAGAGTGAGAAAAAGCAGAGTGCCTGTTTGCAAGGCTAGGAAAGAGCAGAGCCCGAGTCTTGCTGTTCATCTGCAATGACTGCCAGGGCAAGTGAGGACCAGCAAGACAATTCCTGCCTAGCACCTTCCTTGGAGGAGAGAGAGTGCAACGTTTCAGTTTAGCATTTTGGCTCTCACGAGCGAGACAAACTGCTTTGGCTGTTTGCAAGGCTAGGAAAGAGCAGAGCCCGAGTCTTGCTGTTTATCTGCAATGACTGCCAGGGCAAGTGAGGACCAGCAAGACAATTCCTGCCTAGCACCTTCCTTGGAGGAGAGAGAGTGCAACGTTTCATTTTAGCATTTTGGCGCTCACGAGCGAGACAAACTTCTTTGGCTGTTTGCAAGGCTAGGAAAGAGCAGACCCCGAGTCTTGCTGTTTATCTGCAATGACTGCCAGGGCAAGTGAGGACCAGGAAGACAATTCCTGCCTAGCACCTTTCTTTGACGAGAGAGAGTGCAACGTTTCATTTTGCTTTTTGGAGTGCGAGAGTGAGAAAAAGCAGAGTACCTGTTTGCAAGACTAGGAAAGAGCAGAGCCCGAGTCTTGCTGTTTATCTGCAATGTCTGCCAGGGCAAGTGAGGACCAGCAAGACAATTCCTGCCTAACACCTTCCTTGGAGGAGACAGAGTGTAACGTTTCATTTTAGCATTTTGGTACTCACGAGCGAGAAAAACTGCTTTTGCTGTTTGCAAGGCTAGGAAAGAGCAGAGCCCGAGTCTTTCTCTGCAATGACTGCCAGGGCAAGTGAGGACCAGCAAGACAATTCCTGCCTAGCATCTTCCTTGGAGGAGACAGAGTGCAACGTTTCATTTTAGCATTTTGGCGCTCACCAGGGAGACAAACTGCTTTGGCTGTTTGCAAGGCTAGGAAAGAGCAGAGCCCGAGTCTTGCTGTTTATCTGCAATGACTGCCAGGGCAAGTGAGGACCAGCAAGACAATTCCTGCCTAGCGCCTTCCTTGGAGGAGACAGAGTGCAACGTTTCATTTTAGCATTTTGGCACTCACGAGCGATACAAACTGCGTTGGCTGTTTGCAAGGCTAGGAAAGAGCAGAGCCCGAGTCTTGCTGTTTATCTGCAATGACTGCCAGGGCAAGTGAGGACCAGCAAGACAATTCCTGCCTAGCACCTTCCTTGGAGGAGAGAGAGTGCAACGTTTCATTTTAGCATTTTGGCTCTCACGAGCGAGACAAACTGCTTTGGCTGTTTGCAAGGCTAGGAAAGAGCAGAGCCCGAGTCTTGCTGTTTATCTACAATGAATGCCAGGGCAAGTGAGGACCAGCAAGACAATTCCTGCCTAGCACCTTCCTTGGAGGAGACAGAGTGCAACGTTTCATTTTGCTTTTTGGAGTGCGAGAGTGAGAAAAAGCAGAGTGCCTGTTTGCAAGGCTAGGAAAGAGTAGAGCCCCAGTTTTGCTGTTTATCTGCAATGTCTGCCAGGGCAAGTGAGGACCAGCAACACAATTCCTCCCTAGCACCTTCCTTGGAGGAGACAGATTGTAACGTTTCATTTTAGCATTTTGGCACTCATGAGGGAGACAAACTGCTTTGGCTGTTTGCAAGGCTAGGAAAGAGCAGAGCCCGAGTCTTGCTGTTTATCTGCAATGACTGCCAGGGCAAGTGAGGACCAGCAAGACAATTCCTGCCTAGCACCTTCCTTGGAGGAGACAGAGTGCAACGTTTCATTTTGCTTTTTGGAGTGCTAGAGTGAGAAAAAGCAGAGTGCCTGTTTGCAATGCTAGGAAAGAGCAGAGCCCGAGTCTTGCTGTTTACCTGCAATGACTGCCAGGGCAAGTGAGGACCAGGAAGACAATTCCTGCCTAGCACCTTTCTTTGAGGAGAGAGAGTGCAACGTTTCATTTTAGCATTTTGGCGCTCACGAGGGAGACCAACTGCTTTGGCTGTTTGAAAGGCTAGGAAAGAGCAGAGCCCCAGTCTTGCTGTTTATCTGCAATGACTGCCAGGGCAAGTGAGGACCAGCAAGACAATTCCTGCCTAGCACCTTCCTTGGAGGAGAGAGAGTGCAACGTTTCATTTTGCTTTTTGGAGTGCGAGAGTGAGAAAAAGCAGAGTGCCTGTTTGCAAGGCTAGGAAATAGCAGAGCCCGAGTCTTGCTCTTTATCTGCAATGACTGCCAGGGCATGTGAGGACCAGCAAGACTATTCCTGCCTAGCACCTTCCTTGGAGGAGTAAGCGTGCAACGTTTCATTTTAGCATTTTGGCTCTCACGAGTGAGACAAACTGCTTTGGCTGTTTGCAAGGCTAGGAAAGAGCAGAGCCCCAGTCTTGCTGTTTATCTGCAATGACTGCCAGGGCAAGTGAGGACCAGCAAGACAATTCCTGCCTAGCACCTTCCTTGGAGGAGAGAGAGTGCAACGTTTCATTTTAGCATTTTGGCGCTCACGAGCGAGACAAACTGCTTTGGCTCTTTGCAAGGCTGGGAAATAGCAGAGCCCCAGTCTTGCTGTTTATCTGCAATGTCTGCCAGGGCAAGTGAGGACCAGCAAGACAATTCCTGCCTAGCACCTTCCTTGGAGGAGAGAGAGTGCAACGTTTCATTTTAGCATTTTGGCGCTCACGAGCGAGACAAACTGCTTTGGCTGTTTGCAAGGCTAGGAAAGAGCAGAGCCCGAGTCTTGCTCTTTATCTGCAATGACTGCAAGGGCAAGTGAGGACCAGCAAGATAATTCCTGCCTAGCACCTTCCTTGGAGGAGAGAGAGTGCAACGTTTCATTTTAGCATTTTGGCGCTCACGAGGGAGACAAACTGCTTTGGCTGTTTACAAGGCTAGGAAAGAGCAGAGCCCCAGTCTTGCTGTTCATCTGCAATGACTGCCAGGGCAAGTGAGGACCAGCAAGACAATTCCTGCCTAGCACCTTCCTTGGAGGAGAGAGAGTGGAACGTTTCATTTTGCTTTTTGGAGTGCGAGAGTGAGAAAAAGCAGAGTGCCTGTTTGCAAGGCAAGGAAAGAGCAGAGCCCCAGTCTTGCTGTTCATCTGCAATGAGTGCCAGGGCAAGTGAGGACCAGCAAGACAATTCCTGGCTAGCACCTTCCTTGGAGGAGAGAGAGTGCAACGTTTCATTTTAGCATTTTGGCGCTCACGAGGGAGACGAACTGCTTTGGCTGTTTGCAAGGCTAGGAAAGAGCAGAGCCCCAGTCTTGCTGTTTATCTGCAATGACTGCCAGGGCAACTGAGGACCAGCAAGACAATTCCTGCCTAGCACCTTCCTTGGAGGAGAGAGAGTGCAACGCTTCATTTTGCTTTTTGGAGTGCGAGAGTGAGAAAAAGCAGAGTGCGTGTTTGCATGGCTGGGAAAGAGCAGAGCCCCATTGTTGCTGTTTATCTGCAATGACTGCCAGGGAAAGTGAGGACCAGCAAGACAATTCCTGCCTAGCACCTTTCTTTGAGGAGAGAGAGTGCAACGTTTCATTTTGCTTTTTGGAGTGCGAGAGTGAGAAAAAGCAGAGTGCCTGTTTGCAAGGCTAGGAAAGAGCAGAGCCCGAGTCTTGCTGTTTATCTGCAATGACTGCCAGGGCAAGTGTGGACCAGCAAGACAATTCCTGCCTAGCACCTTCCTTGGAGGAGACAGAGTGCAACTTTTCATTTTAGCATTTTGGCGCTCACGAGAAAGACAAACTGCTTTGGCTGTTTGCAAGGCTAGGAAAGAGCAGAGCCCCAGTCTTGCTGTTTATCTGCAATGTCTGCCAGGGCAAGTGAGGACCAGCAAGACAATTCCTGCCTAGCACCTTCCTTGGAGGAGAGAGAGTGCAACGTTTCATTTTAGCATTTTGGCGCTCACGAGGGAGACAAACTGCTTTGGCTGTTTGCAAGGCTAGGAAAGAGCAGAGCCCCAGTCTTGCTCTTTATCTACAATGACTGCCAGGGCATGTGAGGACCAGCAAGACTATTCCTGCCTAGCACCTTCCTTGGAGGAGAGAGAGTGCAACGTTCCATTTTAGCAATTTGGCGCTCACGAGGGAGACAAACTGCTTTGGCTCTTTGCAAGGCTAGGAAAGAGCAGAGCCCCAGTCTTGCTGTTCATCTGCAATGACTGCCAGGGCAAGTGAGGACCAGTAAGACAATTCCTGCCTAGCACCTTCCTTGGAGGAGAGAGAGTGCAACTTTTCATTTTAGCATTTTGGCGCTCACGAGGGAGACAAACTGCTTTGGCTGTTTACAAGGCTAGGAAAGCGCAGAGCCCCAGTCTTGCTGTTTATCTGCAGTGACTGCCAGGGCAAGTGAGGACCAGCAAGACAATTCCTGCCTAGCACCTTCCTTGGACGAGAGAGAGTGCAACGTTTCATGTTGCTTTTTGGAGTGCGAGAGTGAGAAAAAGCAGAGTACCTGTTTGCAAGGCTAGGAAAGAGCAGAGCCCCAGTCTTGCTCTTTATCTGCAATGACTGCCAGGGCAAGTGAGGACCAGCAAGACAATTCCTGCCTAGCACCTTCCTTGGAGGAGAGAGAGTGCAACGTTTCATTTTAGCATTTTGGCACTCATGAGGGAGACGAACTGCTTTGGCTGTTTGCAAGGCTAGGAAAGAGCAGAGCCCCAGTCTTGCTGTTTATCTGCAATGACTGCCAGGGCAACTGAGGACCAGCAAGACAATTCCTGCCTAGCACCTTCCTTGGAGGAGAGAGAGTGCAACGCTTCATTTTGCTTTTTGGAGTGCGAGAGTGAGAAAAAGCAGAGTGCGTGTTTGCATGGCTGGGAAAGAGCAGAGCCCCATTGTTGCTGTTTATCTGCAATGACTGCCAGGGAAAGTGAGGACCAGCAAGACAATTCCTGCCTAGCACCTTTCTTTGAGGAGAGAGAGTGCAACGTTTCATTTTGCTTTTTGGAGTGCGAGAGTGAGAAAAAGCAGAGTGCCTGTTTGCAAGGCTAGGAAAGAGCAGAGCCCGAGTCTTGCTGTTTATCTGCAATGACTGCCAGGGCAAGTGTGGACCAGCAAGACAATTCCTGCCTAGCACCTTCCTTGGAGGAGACAGAGTGCAACTTTTCATTTTAGCATTTTGGCGCTCACGAGAAAGACAAACTGCTTTGGCTGTTTGCAAGGCTAGGAAAGAGCAGAGCCCCAGTCTTGCTGTTTATCTGCAATGTCTGCCAGGGCAAGTGAGGACCAGCAAGACAATTCCTGCCTAGCACCTTCCTTGGAGGAGAGAGAGTGCAACGTTTCATTTTAGCATTTTGGCGCTCACGAGGGAGACAAACTGCTTTGGCTGTTTGCAAGGCTAGGAAAGAGCAGAGCCCCAGTCTAGCTCTTTATCTACAATGACTGCCAGGGCATGTGAGGACCAGCAAGACTATTCCTGCCTAGCACCTTCCTTGGAGGAGAGAGAGTGCAACGTTCCATTTTAGCAATTTGGCGCTCACGAGGGAGACAAACTACTTTGGCTCTTTGCAAGGCTGGGAAAGAGCAGAGCCCGAGTCTTGCTGTTTATCTGCAATGACTGCCAGGGCAAGTGAGGACCAGCAAGACAATTCCTGCCTAGCACCTTCCTTGGAGGAGAGAGAGTGCAACTTTTCATTTTAGCATTTTGGCGCTCACGAGGGAGACAAACTGCTTTGGCTGTTTACAAGGCTAGGAAAGCGCAGAGCCCCAGTCTTGCTGTTTATCTGCAGTGACTGCCAGGGCAAGTGAGGACCAGCAAGACAATTCCTGCCTAGCACCTTCCTTGGACGAGAGAGAGTGCAACGTTTCATTTTGCTTTTTGGAGTGCGAGAGTGAGAAAAAGCAGAGTACCTGTTTGCAAGGCTAGGAAAGAGCAGAGCCCCAGTCTTGCTGTTTATCTGCAATGACTGCCAGGGCAAGTGAGGACCAGCAAGACAATTCCTGCCTAGCACCTTCCTTGGAGGAGAGAGAGTGCAACGTTTCATTTTAGCATTTTGGCGCTCACGAGGGAGACGAACTGCTTTGGCTGTTTGCAAGGCTAGGAAAGAGCAGAGCCCCAGTCTTGCTGTTTATCTGCAATGACTGCCAGGGCAACTGAGGACCAGCAAGACAATTCCTGCCTAGCACCTTCCTTGGAGGAGAGAGAGTGCAACGCTTCATTTTGCTTTTTGGAGTGCGAGAGTGAGAAAAAGCAGAGTGCGTGTTTGCATGGCTGGGAAAGAGCAGAGCCCCATTGTTGCTGTTTATCTGCAATGACTGCCAGGGAAAGTGAGGACCAGCAAGACAATTCCTGCCTAGCACCTTCCTTGGAGGAGAGAGAGTGCAACGTTTCATTTTGCTTTTTGGAGTGCGAGGGTGAGAAAAAGCAGAGTGCCTGTTTGAAAGGCTAGGAAAGAGCAGAGCCCGAGTCTTGCTGTTTATCTGCAATGACTGCCAGGGCAAGTGTGGACCAGCAAGACAATTCCTGCCTAGCACCTTCCTTGGAGGAGAGAGAGTGCAACGTTTCATTTTAGCATTTTGGCGCTCACGAGCGAGACAAACTGCTTTGGCTGTTTGCAAGGCTAGGAAAGAGCAGACCCCGAGTCTTGCTGTTTATCTGCAATGACTGCCAGGGCAAGTGAGGACCAGCAAGACAATAACTGCCTAGCACCTTCCTTGGACGAGAGAGAGTGCAACGTTTCATTTTGCTTTTTGGAGTGCGAGAGTGAGAAAAAGCAGAGTGCCTGTTTGCAAGACTAGGAAAGAGCAGAGCCCGAGTCTTGCTGTTTATCTGCAATGTCTGCCAGGGCAAGTGAGGACCAGCAAGACAATTCCTGCCTAGCGCCTTCCTTGGAGGAGACAGAGTGCAACGTTTCATTTTAGCATTTTGGCACTCACGAGCGAGACAAACTGCGTTGGCTGTTTGCAAGGCTAGGAAAGAGCAGAGCCCGAGTCTTGCTGTTTATCTGCAATGACTGCGAGGGCAAGTGAGGACCAGCAAGACAATTCCTGCCTAGCACCTTCCTTGGAGGAGAGAGAGTGCAACGTTTCATTTTAGCATTTTGGCTCTCACGAGCGAGACAAACTGCTTTGGCTGTTTGCAAGGCTAGGAAAGAGCAGAGCCCGAGTCTTGCTGTTTATCTACAATGACTGCCAGGGCAAGTGAGGACCAGCAAGACAATTCCTGCCTAGCACCTTCCTTGGAGGAGACAGAGTGCAACGTTTCATTTTGCTTTTTGGAGTGCGAGAGTGAGAAAAAGCAGAGTGCCTGTTTGCAAGGCTAGGAAAGAGTAGAGCCCCAGTTTTGCTGTTTATCTGCAATGTCTGCCAGGGCAAGTGAGGACCAGCAACACAATTCCTGCCTAGCACCTTCCTTGGAGGAGACAGATTGTAACGTTTCATTTTAGCATTTTGGAACTCATGAGCGAGACAAACTGCTTTGGCTGTTTGCAAGGCTAGGAAAGAGCAGAGCCCGAGTCTTTCTCTTTATCTGCAATGACTGCCAGGGCAAGTGAGGACCAGCAAGACAATTCCTGCCTAGCACCTTCCTTGGAGGAGAGAGAGTGCAACGTTTCATTTTAGCATTTTGGCTCTCATGAGGGAGACAAACTGCTTTGGCTGTTTGCAAGGCTAGGAAAGAGCAGAGCCCCAGTCTTGCTCTTTATCTGCAATGACTGCCAGGGCATGTGAGGACCAGCAAGACTATTCCTGCCTAGCACATTCCTTGGAGGAGTAAGCGTGCAACGTTTCATTTTAGCATTTTGGCGCTCACGAGGGAGACGAACTGCTTTGGCTGTTTGCAAGGCTAGGAAAGAGCAGAGCCCGAGTCTTGCTCTTTATCTGCAATGACTGCCAGGGCAAGTGAGGACCAGCAAGACAATTCCTGCCTAGCACCTTCCTTGGAGGAGAGAGTGTGCAACGTTTCATTTTAGCATTTTGGCGCTCACGAGGGAGACGAACTGCTTTGGCTGTTTGCAAGGCTAGGAAAGAGCAGAGCCCGAGTCTTGCTGGGTATCTGCAATGACTGCCAGGGCAACTGAGGACCAGCAAGACAATTCCTGCCTAGCACCTTCCTTGGAGGAGAGAGAGTGCAACGTTTCATTTTGATTTTGGAGTGCGAGAGTGAGAAAAAGCAGAGAGCCTGTTTCCATGGCTGGGAAAGAGCAGAGCCCCAGTGTTGCTGTTTATCTGCAATGACTGCCAGGGCAAGTGAGGACCAGCAAGACAAGTCCTGCCTAGCACCTTCCTTGGAGGAGAGAGAGTGCAACGTTTCATTTTGCTTTTTGGAGTGCGAGAGTGAGAAAAAGCAGAGTGCCTGTTTGCAAGGCAAGGAAAGAGCAGAGCCCCAGTCTTGCTGTTTATCTGCAATGACTGCCAGGGCAAGTGTGGACCAGCAAGACAATTCCTGCCTAGCACCTTCCTTGGAGGAGAGAGAGTGCAACGTTTCATTTTAGCATTTTGGCACTCACGAGCGAGACAAACTGCTTTGGCTGTTTGCACGGCTAGGAAAGAGCAGAGCCCGAGTCTTTCTCTTTATCTGCAATGACTGCCAGGGCAAGTGAGGACCAGCAAGACAATTCCTGCCTAGCACCTTCCTTGGAGGAGACAGAGTGCAACGTTTCATTTTAGCATTTTGGCGCTCACGAGCGAGACAAACTGCTTTGGCTGTTTGCAAGGCTAGGAAAGAGCAGAGCCCCAGTCTTGCTGTTTATCTGCAATGACTGCCAGGGCAAGTGAGGACCAGCAAGACAATTCCTGGCTAGCACCTTCCTTGGAGGAGAGAGAGTGCAACGTTTCATTTTAGCATTTTGGCGCTCACGAGGGAGAAAAACTGCGTTGGCTGTTTGCAAGGCTAGGAAAGAGCAGTGCCCGAGTCTTGCTGTTTATCTGCAATGACTGCCAGGGCAAGTGAGGACCAGCAAGACAATTCCTGCCTAGCACCTTTCTTGGAGGAGATAGAGTGCAACGTTTCATTTTAGCATTTTGACGCTCACGAGCGAGACAATCTGCTTTGGCGGTTTGCAAGGCTAGGAAAGAGCAGACCCCGAGTCTTGCTGTTTATCTGCAATGACTGCCAGGGCAAGTGAGGACCAGCAAGACAATAACTGCCTAGCACCTTCCTTGGACGAGAGAGAGTGCAACGTTTCATTTTGCTTTTTGGAGTGCGAGAGTGAGAAAAAGCAGAGTCCCTGTTTGCAAGGCTAGGAAAGAGCAGAGCCCGAGTCTTGCAGTTTATCTGCAATGTCTGCGAGGGCAAGTGAGGTCCAGCAAGACAATTCCTGCCTAGCACCTTCCTTGGAGGAGAGAGAGTGCAACGTTTCATTTTAGCATTTTGGCACTCACCAGCGAGAAAAACTGCTTTGGCTGTTTGCAAGGCTAGGAAAGAGCAGAGCCCGAGTCTTTCTCTTGATCTGCAATGACTGCCAGGGCAAGTGAGGACCAGCAAGACAATTCCTGGCTAGCACCTTCCTTGGAGGAGAGAGAGTGCAACGTTTCATTTTAGCATTTTGGCGCTCACGAGGGAGACAAACTGCTTTGGCTGTTTGCAAGGCTAGGAAAGAGCAGACCCCGAGTCTTGCTGTTTATCTGCAATGACTGCCAGGGCAAGTGAGGACCAGCAAGACAATTCCTGCCTAGCACCTTCCTTGGACGAGAGAGAGTGCAACGTTTCATTTTGCTTTTTGGAGTGCGAGAGTGAGAAAAAGCAGAATACCTGTTTGCAAGGCTAGGAAAGAGCAGAGCCCCAGTCTTGCTCTTTATCTGCAATGACTGCCAGGGCAAGTGAGGACCAGCAAGACAATTCCTGCCTAGCACCTTCCTTGGAGGAGAGAGTGTGCAACGTTTCATTTTAGCATTTTGGCGCTCACGAGGGAGACGAACTGCTTTGGCTGTTTGCAAGGCTAGGAAAGAGCAGAGCCCGAGTCTTGCTGGGTATCTGCAATGACTGCCAGGGCAACTGAGGACCAGCAAGACAATTCCTGCCTAGCACCTTCCTTGGAGGAGAGAGAGTGCAACGTTTCATTTTGCTTTTTGGAGTGCGAGAGTGAGAAAAAGCAGAGAGCCTGTTTGCATGGCTGGGAAAGAGCAGAGCCCCAGTGTTGCTGTTTATCTGCAATGACTGCCAGGGCAAGTGAGGACCAGCAAGACAAGTCCTGCCTAGCACCTTCCTTGGAGGAGAGAGAGTGCAACGTTTCATTTTGCTTTTTGGAGTGCGAGAGTGAGAAAAAGCAGAGTGCCTGTTTGCAAGGCAAGGAAAGATCAGAGCCCGAGTCTTGCTGTTTATCTGCAATGACTGCCAGGGCAAGTGTGGACCAGCAAGACAATTCCTGCCTAGCACCTTCCTTGGAGGAGAGAGAGTGCAACATTTCATTTTAGCATTTTGGCACTCACGAGCGAGACAAACTGCTTTGGCTGTTTGCAAGGCTAGGAAAGAGCTGAGCCCCAGTCTTGCTGTTTATCTGCAATGACTGCCAGGGCAAGTGAGGACCAGCAAGACAATTCCTGCCTAGCACCTTCCTTGGAGGAGAGAGAGTGCAACATTTCATTTTGCTTTTTGGCGCTCACGAGGGAGACAAACTGCTTTGGCTGTTTGCAAGGCTAGGAAAGAGCAGAGCCCCAGTCTTGCTGTTTATCTGCAATGACTGCCAGGGCAAGTGAGGACCAGCAAGACAATTCCTGGCTAGCACCTTCCTTGGAGGAGAGAGAGTGCAACGTTTCATTTTCGCATTTTGGTCTGCGAGAGTGAGAAAAAGCAGAGTGCCTGTTTGCAAGGCTAGGAAAGAGCAGAGCCCGAGTCTTGCTGTTTATCTGCAATGACTGCCAGGGCAAGTGAGGACCAGCAAGACAATTCCTGCCTAGCACCTTTCTTGGAGGAGATAGAGTGCAACGTTTCATTTTAGCATTTTGGCTCTCACGAGCGAGACAAACTGCTTTGGCTGTTTGCAAGGCTAGGAAAGAGCAGAGCCGCAGTCTTGCTGTTTATCTCCAATGACTGCCAGGGTAAGTGAGGACCACCAAGACAATAACTGCCTAGCACCTTCCTTGGACGAGAGAGAGTGCAACGTTTCATTTTGCTTTTTGGAGTGCGAGAGTGAGAAAAAGCAGAGTCCCTGTTTGCAAGGCTAGGAAGGAGCAGAGCCCGAGTCTTGCTGTTTATCTGCAATGTCTGCGAGGGCAAGTGAGGTCCAGCAAGACAATTCCTGCCTAGCACCTTCCTTGGAGGAGAGAGAGTGCAACGTTTCATTTTAGCATTTTGGCGCTCACGAGGGAGACAAACCGCTTTGGCTGTTTGCAAGGCTAGGAAAGAGCAGAACCCGAGTCTTGCTGTTTATCTGCAATGACTGCCAGGGCAAGTGAGGACCAGCAAGACAATTCCTGCCTAGCACCTTCCTTGGAGGAGAGAGAGTGCAACGTTTCATTTTGCTTTTTGGAGTGCGAGAGTGAGAAAAAGCAGAGAGCCTGTTTGCATGGCTGGGAAAGAGCAGAGCCCCAGTGTTGCTGTTTATCTGCAATGACTGCCAGGGCAAGTGAGGACCAGCAAGACAAGTCCTGCCTAGCACCTTCCTTGGAGGAGAGAGAGTGCAACGTTTCATTTTGCTTTTTGGAGTGCGAGAGTGAGAAAAAACAGAGTGCCTGTTTGCAAGGCAAGGAAAGAGCAGAGCCCGAGTCTTGCTATTTATCTGCAATGACTGCCAGGGCAAGTGTGGACCAGAAGACAATTCCTGCCTAGCACCTTCCTTGGAGGAGAGAGAGTGCAACATTTCATTTTAGGATTTTGGCACTCACGAGCGAGACAAACTGCTTTGGCTGTTTGCAACGCTAGGAAAGAGCAGAGCCCGAGTCTTTCTCTTTATCTGCAATGACTGCCAGGGCAAGTGAGGACCAGCAAGACAATTCCTGCCTAGCACCTTCCTTGGAGGAGACAGAGTGCAACGTTTCATTTTAGCATTTTGGCGCTCACGAGGGAGAAAACTGCTTTCGGTGTTTGCAAGGCTAGGAAAGAGCAGAGCCCCAGTCTTGCTGTTTATCTGCAATGACTGCCAGGGCAAGTGAGGACCAGCAAGACAATTCCTGCCTAGCACCTTCCTTGGAGGAGAGAGAGTGCAACGTTTCATTTTCGCATTTTGGACTGCGAGAGTGAGAAAAAGCAGAGTGCCTGTTTGCAAGGCTAGGAAAGAGCAGAGCCCGAGTCTTGCTGTTTATCTGCAATGACTGCCAGGGCAAGTGAGGACCAGCAAGACAATTCCTGCCTAGCACCTTCCTTGGAGGAGAGAGAGTGCAACGTTTCAGTTTAGCATTTTGGCACTCACGAGCGAGACAAACTGCTTTGGCTGTTTGCAAGGCTAGGAAAGAGCAGAGCCCGAGTCTTTCTCTTTATCTGCAATGACTGCCAGGGCAAGTGAGGACCAGCAAGACAATTCCTGCCTAGCACCTTCCTTGGAGGAGAGAGAGTGCAACGTTTCATTTTAGCATTTTGGCTCTCACGAGCGAGACAAACTGCTTTGGCTGTTTTCAAGGCTAGGAAAGAGCAGAGCCCGAGTCTTGCTGTTTATCTGCAATGACTGCCAGGGCAAGTGAGGACCAGCAAGACAATTCCTGCCTAGCACCTTCCTTGGACGAGAGAGAGTGCAACGTTTCATTTTGCTTTTTGGAGTGCGAGAGTGAGAAAAAGCAGAGTGCCTGTTTGCAAGACTAGGAAAGAGCAGAGACCGAGTCTTGCTGTTTATCTGCAATGACTGCCAGGGGAAGTGAGGACCAGCAAGACATTTCCTGCCTAACACCTTCCTTGGAGGAGACAGAGTGTAACGTTTCATTTTAGCATTTTGGCACTCACGAGCGAGAAAAACTGCTTTTGCTGTTTGCAAGGCTAGGAAAGAGCAGAGCCCGAGTCTTGCTGTTTATCTGCAATGACTGCCAGGGCAAGTGAGGACCAGCAAGACAATTCCTGCCTAGCACCTTCCTTGGAGGAGAGAGAGTGCAACGTTTCATTTTGCTTTTTGGAGTGCGAGAGTGAGAAAAAACAGAGTGCCTGTTTGCAAGGCAAGGAAAGAGCAGAGCCCGAGTCTTGCTGTTTATCTGCAATGACTGCCAGGGCAAGTGTGGACCAGAAGACAATTCCTGCCTAGCACCTTCCTTGGAGGAGAGAGAGTGCAACATTTCATTTTAGGATTTTGGCACTCACGAGCGAGACAAACTGCTTTGGCTGTTTGCAACGCTAGGAAAGAGCAGAGCCCGAGTCTTTCTCTTTATCTGCAATGACTGCCAGGGCAAGTGAGGACCAGCAAGACAATTCCTGCCTAGCACCTTCCTTGGAGGAGACAGAGTGCAACGTTTCATTTTAGCATTTTGGCGCTCACGAGGGAGAAAACTGCTTTCGGTGTTTGCAAGGCTAGGAAAGAGCAGAGCCCCAGTCTTGCTGTTTATCTGCAATGACTGCCAGGGCAAGTGAGGACCAGCAAGACAATTCCTGCCTAGCACCTTCCTTGGAGGAGAGAGAGTGCAACGTTTCATTTTCGCATTTTGGCACTCACGAGCGAGACAAACTGCTTTGGCTGTTTGCAAGGCTAGGAAAGAGCAGAGCCCGAGTCTTTCTCTTTATCTGCAATGACTGCCAGGGCAAGTGAGGACCAGCAAGACAATTCCTGCCTAGCACCTTCCTTGGAGGAGAGAGAGTGCAACGTTTCATTTTAGCATTTTGGCTCTCACGAGCGAGACAAACTGCTTTGGCTGTTTTCAAGGCTAGGAAAGAGCAGAGCCCGAGTCTTGCTGTTTATCTGCAATGACTGCCAGGGCAAGTGAGGACCAGCAAGACAATTCCTGCCTAGCACCTTCCTTGGACGAGAGAGAGTGCAACGTTTCATTTTGCTTTTTGGAGTGCGAGAGTGAGAAAAAGCAGAGTGCCTGTTTGCAAGGCTAGGAAAGAGCAGAGCCCCAGTCTTGCTCTTTATCTGCAATGACTGCCAGGGCAAGTGTGGACCAGCAAGACAATTCCTGCCTAGCACCTTCCTTGGAGGAGAGAGAGTGCAACGTTTCATTTTAGCATTTTGGCGCTCACGAGCGAGACAAACTGCTTTGGCTGTTTGCAAGGCTAGGAAAGAGCAGACCCCGAGTCTTGCTGTTTATCTGCAATGACTGCCAGGGCAAGTGAGGACCAGGAAGACAATTCCTGCCTAGCACCTTCCTTGGAGGAGAGAGAGTGCAACGTTTCATTTTAGCATTTTGACTCTCACGAGCGAGACAAACTGCTTTGGCTGTTTGCAAGGCTAGGAAAGAGCAGAGCCCGAGTCTTGCTGTTTATCTACAATGACTGCCAGGGCAAGTGAGGACCAGCAAGACAATTCCTGCCTAGCACCTTCCTTGGAGGAGACAGAGTGCAACGTTTCATTTTGCTTTTTGGAGTGCGAGAGTGAGAAAAAGCAGAGTGCCTGTTTGCAAGGCTAGGAAAGAGTAGAGCCCCAGTTTTGCTGTTTATCTGCAATGACTGCCAGGGCAAGTGAGGACCAGCAAGACAATTCCTGCCTAGCACCTTCCTTGGAGGAGAGAGAGTGCAACGTTTCATTTTGCTTTTTGGCGCTCACGAGCGAGACAAACTGCTTTGGCTGTTTGCAAGGCTAGGAAAGAGCAGAGCCCGAGTCTTGCTCTTTATCTGCAATGACTGCCAGGGCAAGTGAGGACCAGCAAGACAATTCCTGCCTAGCACCTTCCTTGGAGGAGAGAGAGTGCAACGTTTCATTTTAGCATTTTGGCTCTCACGACCGAGACAAACTGCTTTGGCTGTTTGCAAAGCTAGGAAAGAGCAGAGACCGAGTCTTGCTGTTTATCTGCAATGACTGCCAGGGCAAGTGAGGACCAGCAAGACAATTCCTGCCTAGCACCTTCCTTGGACGAGAGAGAGTGCAACGTTTCATTTTGCTTTTTGGAGTGCGAGAGTGAGAAAAAGCAGAGTACCTGTTTGCAAGACTAGGAAAGAGCAGAGCCCGAGTCTTGCTGTTTATCTGCAATGTCTGCCAGGGCAAGTGAGAACCAGCAAGACAATTCCTGCCTAGCACCTTCCTTGGAGGAGAGAGAGTGCAACGTTCCATTTTAGCACTTTGGCGCTCACGAGGGAGACAAACTGCTTTGGCTCTTTGCAAGGCTGGGAAATAGCAGAGCCCGAGTCTTGCTGTTTATCTGCAATGTCTGCCAGGGCAAGTGAGGACCAGCAAGACAATTCCTGCCTAGCACCTTCCTTGGAGGAGAGAGAGTGCAACGTTTCATTTTGCTTTTTGGCGCTCACGAGCGAGACAAACTGCTTTGGCTGTTTGCAAGGCTAGGAAAGAGCAGAGCCCGAGTCTTGCTCTTTATCTGCAATGACTGCCAGGGCAAGTGAGGACCAGCAAGACAATTCCTGCCTAGCACCTTCCTTGGAGGAGAGAGAGTGCAAAGTTTCATTTTAGCATTTTGGCTCTCACGACCGAGACAAACTGCTTTGGCTGTTTGCAA
This sequence comes from Phaethon aethereus, assembly GCF_964289735.1. NCBI lineage: Eukaryota > Metazoa > Chordata > Aves > Phaethontiformes > Phaethontidae > Phaethon > Phaethon aethereus. The sequence continues at coordinate 76,485 of NW_028114060.1, read as the reverse complement.
GGCTAGGAAAGAGCAGAGACCGAGTCTTGCTGTTTATCTGCAATGACTGCCAGGGCAAGTGAGGACCAGCAAGACAATTCCTGCCTAGCACCTTCCTTGGACGAGAGAGAGTGCAACGTTTCATTTTGCTTTTTGGAGTGCGAGAGTGAGAAAAAGCAGAGTGCCTGTTTGCAAGACTAGGAAAGAGCAGAGCCCGAGTCTTGCTGTTTATCTGCAATGTCTGCCAGGGCAAGTGAGAACCAGCAAGACAATTCCTGCCTAGCACCTTCCTTGGAGGAGAGAGAGTGCAACGTTCCATTTTAGCACTTTGGCGCTCACGAGGGAGACAAACTGCTTTGGCTCTTTGCAAGGCTGGGAAATAGCAGAGCCCGAGTCTTGCTGTTTATCTGCAATGTCTGCCAGGGCAAGTGAGGACCAGCAAGACAATTCCTGCCTAGCACCTTCCTTGGAGGAGAGAGAGTGCAACGTTTCATTTTGCTTTTTGGCGCTCACGAGCGAGACAAACTGCTTTGGCTGTTTGCAAGGCTAGGAAAGAGCAGAGCCCGAGTCTTGCTCTTTATCTGCAATGACTGCCAGGGCAAGTGAGGACCAGCAAGACAATTCCTGCCTAGCACCTTCCTTGGAGGAGAGAGAGTGCAAAGTTTCATTTTAGCATTTTGGCTCTCACGACCGAGACAAACTGCTTTGGCTGTTTGCAAGGCTAGGAAAGAGCAGAGACCGAGTCTTGCTGTTTATCTGCAATGACTGCCAGGGCAAGTGAGGACCAGCAAGACAATTCCTGCCTAGCACCTTCCTTGGACGAGAGAGAGTGCAACGTTTCATTTTGCTTTTTGGAGTGCGAGAGTGAGAAAAAGCAGAGTGCCTGTTTGCAAGACTAGGAAAGAGCAGAGCCCCAGTCTTGCTGTTTATCTGCAATGTCTGCCAGGGCAAGTGAGAACCAGCAAGACAATTCCTGCCTAGCACCTTCCTTGGAGGAGAGAGAGTGCAACGTTCCATTTTAGCACTTTGGCGCTCACGAGGGAGACAAACTGCTTTGGCTCTTTGCAAGGCTGGGAAATAGCAGAGCCCGAGTCTTGCTGTTTATCTGCAATGTCTGCCAGGGCAAGTGAGGACCAGCAAGACAATTCCTGCCTAGCACCTTCCTTGGAGGAGAGAGAGTGCAACGTTTCATTTTAGCATTTTGGCGCTCACGAGCGAGACAAACTGCTTTGGCTGTTTACAAGGCTAGGAAAGAGCAGAGCCCCAGTCTTGCTGTTTATCTGCAATGATTGCCAGGGCAAGTGAGGACCAGCAAGACAATTCCTGCCTAGCACCTTCCTTGGAGGAGAGAGAGTGCAACGTTTCATTTTGATTTCTGGAGTGCGAGAGTGAGAAAAAGCAGAGTGCCTGTTTGCAAGGCTAGGAAAGAGCAGAGCCCGAGTCTTGCTGTTCATCTGCAATGACTGCCAGGGCAAGTGAGGACCAGCAAGACAATTCCTGTCTAGCACCTTCCTTGGAGGAGAGAGAGTGCAACGTTTCATTTTGCTTTTTGGAGTGCGAGAGTGAGAAAAAGCAGAGTGCCTGTTTGCAAGACTAGGAAAGAGCAGAGCCCGAGTCTTGCTGTTTATCTGCAATGTCTGCCAGGGCAAGTGAGAACCAGCAAGACAATTCCTGCCTAGCACCTTCCTTGGAGGAGAGAGAGTGCAACGTTCCATTTTAGCACTTTGGCGCTCACGAGGGAGACAAACTGCTTTGGCTCTTTGCAAGGCTGGGAAATAGCAGAGCCCGAGTCTTGCTGTTTATCTGCAATGTCTGCCAGGGCAAGTGAGGACCAGCAAGACAATTCCTGCCTAGCACCTTCCTTGGAGGAGAGAGAGTGCAACGTTTCATTTTGCTTTTTGGCGCTCACGAGCGAGACAAACTGCTTTGGCTGTTTGCAAGGCTAGGAAAGAGCAGAGCCCGAGTCTTGCTCTTTATCTGCAATGACTGCCAGGGCAAGTGAGGACCAGCAAGACAATTCCTGCCTAGCACCTTCCTTGGAGGAGAGAGAGTGCAAAGTTTCATTTTAGCATTTTGGCTCTCACGACCGAGACAAACTGCTTTGGCTGTTTGCAAGGCTAGGAAAGAGCAGAGACCGAGTCTTGCTGTTTATCTGCAATGACTGCCAGGGCAAGTGAGGACCAGCAAGACAATTCCTGCCTAGCACCTTCCTTGGACGAGAGAGAGTGCAACGTTTCATTTTGCTTTTTGGAGTGCGAGAGTGAGAAAAAGCAGAGTGCCTGTTTGCAAGACTAGGAAAGAGCAGAGCCCGAGTCTTGCTGTTTATCTGCAATGTCTGCCAGGGCAAGTGAGAACCAGCAAGACAATTCCTGCCTAGCACCTTCCTTGGAGGAGAGAGAGTGCAACGTTCCATTTTAGCACTTTGGCGCTCACGAGGGAGACAAACTGCTTTGGCTCTTTGCAAGGCTGGGAAATAGCAGAGCCCGAGTCTTGCTGTTTATCTGCAATGTCTGCCAGGGCAAGTGAGGACCAGCAAGACAATTCCTGCCTAGCACCTTCCTTGGAGGAGAGAGAGTGCAACGTTTCATTTTAGCATTTTGGCGCTCACGAGCGAGACAAACTGCTTTGGCTGTTTACAAGGCTAGGAAAGAGCAGAGCCCCAGTCTTGCTGTTTATCTGCAATGATTGCCAGGGCAAGTGAGGACCAGCAAGACAATTCCTGCCTAGCACCTTCCTTGGAGGAGAGAGAGTGCAACGTTTCATTTTGATTTCTGGAGTGCGAGAGTGAGAAAAAGCAGAGTGCCTGTTTGCAAGGCTAGGAAAGAGCAGAGCCCGAGTCTTGCTGTTCATCTGCAATGACTGCCAGGGCAAGTGAGGACCAGCAAGACAATTCCTGTCTAGCACCTTCCTTGGAGGAGAGAGAGTGCAACGTTTCAGTTTAGCATTTTGGCACTCACGAGCGAGACAAACTGCTTTGGCTGTTTGCAAGGCTAGGAAAGAGCAGAGCCCGAGTCTTTGTCTTTATCTGCAATGACTGCCAGGGCAAGTGAGGACCAGCAAGACAATTCCTGCCTAGCACCTTCCTTGGAGGAGAGAGAGTGCAACGTTTCATTTTAGCATTTTGGCTCTCACGAGCGAGAGAAACTGCTTTGGCTGTTTGCAAGGCTAGGAAAGAGCAGAGCCCGAGTCTTGCTGTTTATCTGCAATGACTGCCAGGGCAAGTGAGGACCAGCAAGACAATTCCTGCCTAGCACCTTCCTTGGAGGAGAGAGAGTGCAACGTTTCATTTTAGCATTTTGGCGCTCATGAGCGAGACAAACTGCTTTGGCTGTTTGCAAGGCTAGGAAAGAGCAGACCCCGAGTCTTGCTGTTTATCTGCAATGACTGCCAGGGCAAGTGAGGACCAGGAAGACAATTCCTGCCTAGCACCTTTCTTTGAGGAGAGAGAGTGCAACGTTTCATTTTGCTTTTTGGAGTGCGAGAGTGAGAAAAAGCAGAGTGCCTGTTTGCAAGACTAGGAAAGAGCAGAGCCCGAGTCTTGCTGTTTATCTGCAATGTCTGCCAGGGGAAGTGAGGACCAGCAAGACAATTCCTGCCTAACACCTTCCTTGGAGGAGACAGAGTGTAACGTTTCATTTTAGCATTTTGGCACTCACGAGCGAGACAAACTGCTTTGGCTGTTGCAAGGCTAGGAAAGAGCAGAGCCCGAGTCTTTCTCTTTCTCTGCAATGACTGCCAGGGCAAGTGAGGACCAGCAAGACAATTCCTGCCTAGCATCTTCCTTGGAGGAGACAGAGTGCAACGTTTCATTTTAGCATTTTGGCGCTCACGAGGGAGACAAACTGCTTTGGCTGTTTGCAAGGCTAGGAAAGAGCAGAGCCCGAGTCTTGCTGTTTATCTGCAATGACTGCCAGGGCAAGTGAGGACCAGCAAGACAATTCCTGCCTAGCGCCTTCCTTGGAGGAGACAGAGTGCAACGTTTCATTTTAGCATTTTGACGCTCACGAGCGAGACAATCTGCTTTGGCGGTTTGCAAGGCTAGGAAAGAGCAGAGCCCGAGTCTTTCAGTTTATCTGCAATGTCTGCGAGGGCAAGTGAGGTCCAGCAAGACAATTCCTGCCTAGCACCTTCCTTGGAGGAGAGAGAGTGCAACGTTTCATTTTAGCATTTTGGCACTCACCAGCGAGAAAAACTGCTTTGGCTGTTTGCAAGGCTAGGAAAGAGCAGAGCCCGAGTCTTTCTCTTGATCTGCAATGACTGCCAGGGCAAGTGAGGACCAGCAAGACAATTCCTGCCTAGCACCTTCCTTGGAGGAGAGAGAGTGCAACGTTTCATTTTAGCATTTTGGCGCTCACGAGGGAGACAAACTGCTTTGGCTGTTTGCAAGGCTAGGAAAGAGCAGAGCCCGAGTCTTTCTCTTTATCTGCAATGACTGCCAGGGCAAGTGAGGACCAGCAAGACAATTCCTGCCTAGCACCTTCCTTGGACGAGAGAGAGTGCAACGTTTCATTTTGCTTTTTGGAGTGCGAGAGTGAGAAAAAGCAGAGTACCTGTTTGCAAGGCTAGGAAGGAGCAGAGCCCCAGTCTTGCTCTTTATCTGCAATGACTGCCAGGGCAAGTGAGGACCAGCAAGACAATTCCTGCCTAGCACCTTCCTTGGAGGAGAGAGTGTGCAACGTTTCATTTTAGCATTTTGGCGCTCACGAGGGAGACGAACTGCTTTGGCTGTTTGCAAGGCTAGGAAAGAGCAGAGCCCGAGTCTTCCTGGTTATCTGCAATGACTGCCAGGGCAACTGAGGACCAGCAAGACAATTCCTGCCTAGCACCTTCCTTGGAGGAGAGAGAGTGCAACGTTTCATTTTAGCATTTTGGCGCTCACGAGCGAGACAAACTGCTTTGGCTGTTTGCAAGGCTAGGAAAGAGCAGATCCCCAGTCTTGCTCTTTATCTGCAATGACTGCCAGGGCATGTGAGGACCAGCAAGACTATTCCTGCCTAGCACCTTCCTTGGAGGAGTAAGCGTGCAACGTTTCATTTTAGCATTTTGGCGCTCACGAGGGAGACGAACTGCTTTGGCTGTTTGCAAGGCTAGGAAAGAGCAGAGCCCGAGTCTTGCTCTTTATCTGCAATGACTGCCAGGGCAAGTGAGGACCAGCAAGACAATTCCTGCCTAGCACCTTCCTTGGAGGAGAGAGAGTGCAACGTTCCATTTTCGCATTTTGGCGCTCACGAGGGAGACAAACTGCTTTGGCTCTTTGCAAGGCTGGGAAATAGCAGAGCCCGAGTCTTGCTGTTTATCTGCAATGACTGCCAGGGCAAGTGAGGACCAGCAAGACAATTCCTGCCTAGCACCTTCCTTGGAGGAGAGAGAGTGCAACGTTTCATTTTAGCATTTTGGCACTCACGAGCGAGACAAACTGCGTTGGCTGTTTGCAAGGCTAGGAAAGAGCAGAGCCCGAGTCTTGCTGTTTATCTGCAATGACTGCCAGGGCAAGTGAGGACCAGCAAGACAATTCCTGCCTAGCACCTTTCTTGGAGGAGATAGAGTGCAACGTTTCATTTTAGCATTTTGACGCTCACGAGCGAGACAATCTGCTTTGGCGGTTTGCAAGGCTTGGAAAGAGCAGAGCCCGAGTCTTGCTGTTTATCTGCAATGACTGCCAGGGCAAGTGAGGACCAGCAAGACAATTCCTGCCTAGCACCTTCCTTGGACGAGAGAGAGTGCAACGTTTCATTTTGCTTTTTGGAGTGCGAGAGTGAGAAAAAGCAGAGTCCCTGTTTGCAAGGCTAGGAAAGAGCAGAGCCCGAGTCTTGCAGTTTATCTGCAATGTCTGCGAGGGCAAGTGAGGTCCAGCAAGACAATTCCTGCCTAGCACCTTCCTTGGAGGAGAGAGAGTGCAACGTTTCATTTTAGCATTTTGGCACTCACCAGCGAGAAAAACTGCTTTGGCTGTTTGCAAGGCTAGGAAAGAGCAGAGCCCGAGTCTTTCTCTTGATCTCCAATGACTGCCAGGGCAAGTGAGGACCAGCAAGACAATTCCTGCCTAGCACCTTCCTTGGAGGAGAGAGAGTGCAACGTTTCATTTTAGCATTTTGGCGCTCACGAGGGAGACAAACTGCTTTGGCTGTTTGCAAGGCTAGGAAAGAGCAGAGCCCGAGTCTTTCTCTTTATCTGCAATGACTGCCAGGGCAAGTGAGGACCAGCAAGACAATTCCTGCCTAGCACCTTCCTTGGAGGAGAGAGAGTGCAACGTTTCATTTTGCTTTTTGGAGTGCGAGAGTGAGAAAAAGCAGAGTACCTGTTTGCAAGGCTAGGAAAGAGCAGAGCCCCAGTCTTGCTGTTTATCTGCAATGACTGCCAGGGCAAGTGAGGACCAGCAAGACAATTCCTGCCTAGCACCTTCCTTGGAGGAGAGAGTGTGCAACGTTTCATTTTAGCATTTTGGCGCTCAAGAGGGAGAAAACTGCTTTCGCTGTTTGCAAGGCTAGGAAAGAGCAGAGCCCCAGTCTTGCTGTTTATCTGCAATGACTGCCAGGGCAAGTGAGGACCCGCAAGACAATTCCTGCCTAGCACCTTCCTTGGAGGAGAGAGAGTGCAACGTTTCATTTTGCTTTTTGGAGTACGAGAGTGAGAAAAAGCAGAGTGCCTGTTTGCAAGGCTAGGAAAGAGCAGAGCCCCAGTCTTGCTGTTTATCTGCAATGACTGCCAGGGCAAGTGAGGACCAGCAAGACAATTCCTGCCTATCACCTTCCTTGTAGGAGAGAGAGAGCAACGTTTCATTTTTGGCGTTTTGGCGCTCACGAGGGAGACAAACTGCTTTGGCTGTTTGCAAGGCTAGGAAAGAGCAGAGCCCCAGTCTTGCTGTTTATCTGCAATGACTGCCAGGGCAAGTGAGGACCAGCAAGACAATTCCTGCCTAGCACCTTCCTTGGAGGATAGAGAGTGCAACGTTTCAGTTTAGCAGTTTCGGGTTCGACAGTGTGAAAAAATGCATTGCCTGTTTGCAAGGCTAGGAAAGAGCAGAGCCCCAGTCTTGCTGTTTATCTGCAATGACTGCCAGGGCAAGTGAGGACCAGCAAGACAATTCCTGCCTAGCACCTTCCTTGGAGGAGAGAGAGTGCAACGTTTCATTTTAGCATTTTGGCGCTCACGAGGGAGACAAACTGCTTTGGCTGTTTGCAAGGCTAGGAAAGAGCAGAGCCCCAGTCTTGCTGTTTATCTGCAATGACTGCCAGGGCAAGTGAGGACCAGCAAGACAATTCCTGCCTAGCACCTTCCTTGGAGGAGAGAGAGTGCAACGTTTCATTTTAGCATTTTGGCGCTCACGAGGGAGACAAAATGCTTTGGCTGTTTGCAAGGGTAGGAAAGAGCAGAGCCCCAGTCTTGCTGTTTATCTGCAATGACTGTCAGGGCAAGTGAGGACCAGCAAGACAATTCCTGCCTAGCACCTTCCTTGGAGGAGAGAGAGTGCAACGTTTCATTTTAGCATTTTGGCGCTCACGAGGGAGACAAACTGCTTTGGCTGTTTGCAAGGCTAGGAAAGAGCAGAGCCCCAGTCTTGCTGTTTATCTGCAATGACTGCCAGGGCAAGTGAGGACCAGCAAGACAATTCCTGCCTAGCACCTTCCTTGTAGGAGAGAGAGAGCAACGTTTCATTTTAGCGTTTTGGCGCTCACGAGGGAGACAAACTGCTTTGGCTGTTTGCAAGGCTAGGAAAGAGCAGAGCCCCAGTCTTGCTGTTTATCTGCAATGACTGCCAGGGCAAGTGAGGACCAGCAAGACAATTCCTGCCTAGCACCTTCCTTGGAGGAGAGAGAGTGCAACATTTCATTTTAGCATTTTGGCGCTCACGAGGGAGACAAACTGCTTTGGCTGTTTGCAAGGCTAGGAAAGAGCAGAGCCCCAGTCTTGCTGTTTATCTGCAATGACTGCCAGGGCAAGTGAGGACCAGCAAGACCATTCCTGCCTAGCACCTTCCTTGGAGGAGAGAGAGTGCAACGTTTCATTTTAGCATTTTGGCCCTCACGAGGGAGACAAACTGCTTTGGCTGTTTGCAAGGCTAGGAAAGAGCAGAGCCCCAGCCTTGCTGTTTATCTGCAATGACTGCCAGGGCAAGTGAGGACCAGCAAGACAATTCCTGCCTAGCACCTTCCTTGGAGGAGAGAGAGTGCAACATTTCATTTTAGCATTTTGGCGCTCACGAGGGAGACAAACTGCTTTGGCTGTTTGCAAGGCTAGGAAAGAGCAGAGCCCCAGTCTTGCTGTTTATCTGCAATGACTGCCAGGGCAAGTGAGGACCAGCAAGACAATTCCTGCCTAGCACCTTCCTTGGAGGAGAGAGAGTGCAACGCTTCATTTTAGCATTTTGGCGCTCACGAGCGAGACAAACTGCTTTGGCTGTTTGCAAGGCTAGGAAAGAGCAGAGCCCCAGTCTTGCTGTTTATCTGCAATGACTGCCAGGGCAAGTGAGGACCAGCAAGACATTTCCTGCCTAGCACCTTCCTTGGAGGAGAGAGTGCGCAACGTTTCATTTTACTTTTTAGAGTGCGAGAGTGAGAAAAAGCAGAGTACCTGTTTGCAAGGCTAGGAAAGAGCAGAGCCCCAGTCTTGCTCTTTATCTGCAATGACTGCCAGGGCAAGTGAGGAGCAGCAAGACAATTCCTGCCTAGCACCTTCCTTGGAGGAGAGAGTGTGCAACGTTTCATTTTAGCATTTTGGCGCTCACGAGGGAGACGAACTGCTTTGGCTATTTGCAAGGCTAGGAAAGAGCAGAGCCCGAGTCTTGCTGGTTATCTGCAATGACTGCCAGGGCAACTGAGGACCAGCAAGACAATTCCTGCCTAGCACCTTCCTTGGAGGAGAGAGAGTGCAACGTTTCATTTTAGCATTTTGGCGCTCACGAGCGAGACAAACTGCTTTGGCTGTTTGCAAGGCTAGGAAAGAGCAGATCCCCAGTCTTGCTCTTTATCTGCAATGACTGCCAGGGCATGTGAGGACCAGCAAGACTATTCCTGCCTAGCACGTTCCTTGGAGGAGTAAGCGTGCAACGTTTCATTTTAGCATTTTGGCGCTCACGAGGGAGACGAACTGCTTTGGCTGTTTGCAAGGCTAGGAAAGAGCAGAGACCGAGTCTTGCTGTTTATCTGCAATGACTGCCAGGGCAAGTGAGGACCAGCAAGACAATTCCTGCCTAGCACCTTCCTTGGAGGAGAGAGAGTGCAACGTTTCATTTTAGCATTTTGGCACTCACGAGCGAGACAAACTGCGTTGGCTGTTTGCAAGGCTAGGAAAGAGCAGAGCCCGAGTCTTGCTGTTTATCTGCAATGACTGCCAGGGCAAGTGAGGACCAGGAAGACAATTCCTGCCTAGCACCTTTCTTGGAGGAGATAGAGTGCAACGTTTCATTTTAGCATTTTGACGCTCACGAGCGAGACAATCTGCTTTGGCGGTTTGCAAGGCTAGGAAAGAGCAGAGCCCGAGTCTTGCTGTTTATCTGCAATGACTGCCAGGGCAAGTGAGGACCAGCAAGACAATTCCTGCCTAGCACCTTCCTTGGAGGAGAGAGAGTGCAACGTTTCATTTTAGCATTTTGGCGCTCACGAGGGAGACAAACTGCTTTGGCTGTTTGCAAGGCTAGGAAAGAGCAGAGCCCGAGTCTTTCTCTTTATCTGCAATGACTGCCAGGGCAAGTGAGGACCAGCAAGACAATTCCTGCCTAGCACCTTCCTTGGACGAGAGAGAGTGCAACGTTTCATTTTGCTTTTTGGAGTGCGAGAGTGAGAAAAAGCAGAGTACCTGTTTGCAAGGCTAGGAAAGAGCAGAGCCCCAGTCTTGCTCTTTATCTGCAATGACTGCCAGGGCAAGTGAGGACCAGCAAGACAATTCCTGCCTAGCACCTTCCTTGGAGGAGAGAGTGTGCAACGTTTCATTTTAGCATTTTGGCGCTCACGAGGGAGACGAACTGCTTTGGCTCTTTGCAAGGCTGGGAAATAGCAGAGCCCGAGTCTTGCTGTTTATCTGCAATGACTGCCAGGGCAACTGAGGACCAGCAAGACAATTCCTGCCTAGCACCTTCCTTGGAGGAGAGAGAGTGCAACGTTTCATTTTAGCATTTTGGCGCTCACGAGCGAGACAAACTGCTTTGGCTGTTTGCAAGGCTAGGAAAGAGCAGAGCCCGAGTCTTGCTGTTTATCTGCAATGACTGCCAGGGCAAGTGAGGACCAGCAAGACAATTCCTGCCTAGCACCTTTCTTGGAGGAGATAGAGTGCAACGTTTCATTTTAGCATTTTGACGCTCACGAGCGAGACAATCTGCTTTGGCGGTTTGCAAGGCTTGGAAAGAGCAGAGCCCGAGTCTTGCTGTTTATCTGCAATGACTGCCAGGGCAAGTGAGGACCAGCAAGACAATTCCTGCCTAGCACCTTCCTTGGACGAGAGAGAGTGCAACGTTTCATTTTGCTTTTTGGAGTGCGAGAGTGAGAAAAAGCAGAGTCCCTGTTTGCAAGGCTAGGAAAGAGCAGAGCCCGAGTCTTGCAGTTTATCTGCAATGTCTGCGAGGGCAAGTGAGGTCCAGCAAGACAATTCCTGCCTAGCACCTTCCTTGGAGGAGAGAGAGTGCAACGTTTCATTTTAGCATTTTGGCACTCACCAGCGAGAAAAACTGCTTTGGCTGTTTGCAAGGCTAGGAAAGAGCAGAGCCCGAGTCTTTCTCTTGATCTCCAATGACTGCCAGGGCAAGTGAGGACCAGCAAGACAATTCCTGCCTAGCACCTTCCTTGGAGGAGAGAGAGTGCAACGTTTCATTTTAGCATTTTGGCGCTCACGAGGGAGACGAACTGCTTTGGCTGTTTGCAAGGCTAGGAAAGAGCAGAGCCCGAGTCTTTCTCTTTATCTGCAATGACTGCCAGGGCAAGTGAGGACCAGCAAGACAATTCCTGCCTAGCACCTTCCTTGGAGGAGAGAGAGTGCAACGTTTCATTTTGCTTTTTGGAGTGCGAGAGTGAGAAAAAGCAGAGTACCTGTTTGCAAGGCTAGGAAAGAGCAGAGCCCCAGTCTTGCTCTTTATCTGCAATGACTGCCAGGGCAACTGAGGACCAGCAAGACAATTCCTGCCTAGCACCTTCCTTGGAGGAGAGAGAGTGCAACGTTTCATTTTGCTTTTTGGAGTGCAAGAGTGAGAAAAAGCAGAGAGCCTGTTTGCATTGCTGGGAAAGAGCAGAGCCCCAGTGTTGCTGTTTATCTGCAATGACTGCCAGGGCAAGTGAGGACCAGCAAGACAAGTCCTGCCTAGCACCTTCCTTGGAGGAGAGAGAGTGCAACGTTTCATTTTGCTTTTTGGAGTGCGAGAGTGAGAAAAAGCAGAGAGCCTGTTTGCAAGGCAAGGAAAGAGCAGAGCCCGAGTCTTGCTGTTTATCTGCAATGACTGCCAGGGCAAGTGTGGACCAGCAAGACAATTCCTGCCTAGCACCTTCCTTGGAGGAGAGAGAGTGCAACATTTCATTTTAGCATTTTGGCACTCACGAGCGAGACAAACTGCTTTGGCTGTTTGCAAGGCTAGGAAAGAGCAGAGCCCGAGTCTTTCTCTTTATCTGCAATGACTGCCAGGGCAAGTGAGGACCAGCAAGACAATTCCTGCCTAGCACCTTCCTTGGAGGAGACAGAGTGCAACGTTTCATTTTAGCATTTTGGCGCTCACGAGGGAGACAAACTGCTTTGGCTGTTTGCAACGCTAGGAAAGAGCAGAGCCCCAGTCTTGCTGTTTATCTGCAATGACTGCCAGGGCAAGTGAGGACCAGCAAGACAATTCCTGCCTAGCACCTTCCTTGGACGAGAGAGAGTGCAACGTTTCATTTTAGCATTTTGGCGCTCACGAGCGAGACAAACTGCTTTGGCTGTTTGCAAGGCTAGGAAAGAGCAGATCCCCAGTCTTGCTCTTTATCTGCAATGACTGCCAGGGCATGTGAGGACCAGCAAGACTATTCCTGCCTAGCACCTTCCTTGGAGGAGTAAGCGTGCAACGTTTCATTTTAGCATTTTGGCGCTCACGAGGGAGACGAACTGCTTTGGCTGTTTGCAAGGCTAGGAAAGAGCAGAGCCCGAGTCTTGCTCTTTATCTGCAATGACTGCCAGGGCAAGTGAGGAGCAGCAAGACAATTCCTGCCTAGCACCTTCCTTGGAGGAGAGAGAGTGCAACGTTCCATTTTCGCATTTTGGCGCTCACGAGGGAGACAAACTGCTTTGGCTCTTTGCAAGGCTGGGAAATAGCAGAGCCCGAGTCTTGCTGTTTATCTGCAATGACTGCCAGGGCAAGTGAGGACCAGCAAGACAATTCCTGCCTAGCACCTTCCTTGGAGGAGAGAGAGTGCAACGTTTCATTTTAGCATTTTGGCACTCACGAGCGAGACAAACTGCGTTGGCTGTTTGTGCAAGGCTAGGAAAGAGCAGAGCCCGAGTCTTGCTGTTTATCTGCAATGACTGCCATGGCAAGTGAGGACCAGCAAGACAATTCCTGCCTAGCACCTTTCTTGGAGGAGATAGAGTGCAACGTTTCATTTTAGCATTTTGACGCTCACGAGCGAGACAATCTGCTTTGGCGGTTTGCAAGGCTTGGAAAGAGCAGAGCCCGAGTCTTGCTGTTTATCTGCAATGACTGCCAGGGCAAGTGAGGACCAGCAAGACAATTCCTGCCTAGCACCTTCCTTGGACGAGAGAGAGTGCAACGTTTCATTTTGCTTTTTGGAGTGCGAGAGTGAGAAAAAGCAGAGTCCCTGTTTGCAAGGCTAGGAAAGAGCAGAGCCCGAGTCTTGCAGTTTATCTGCAATGTCTGCGAGGGCAAGTGAGGTCCAGCAAGACAATTCCTGCCTAGCACCTTCCTTGGAGGAGAGAGAGTGCAACGTTTCATTTTAGCATTTTGGCACTCACCAGCGAGAAAAACTGCTTTGGCTGTTTGCAAGGCTAGGAAAGAGCAGAGCCCGAGTCTTTCTCTTGATCTGCAATGACTGCCAGGGCAAGTGAGGACCAGCAAGACAATTCCTGCCTAGCACCTTCCTTGGAGGAGAGAGAGTGCAACGTTTCATTTTAGCATTTTGGCGCTCACGAGGGAGACAAACTGCTTTGGCTGTTTGCAAGGCTAGGAAAGAGCAGAGCCCGAGTCTTTCTCTTTATCTGCAATGACTGCCAGGGCAAGTGAGGACCAGCAAGACAATTCCTGCCTAGCACCTTCCTTGGACGAGAGAGAGTGCAACGTTTCATTTTGCTTTTTGGAGTGCGAGAGTGAGAAAAAGCAGAGTACCTGTTTGCAAGGCTAGGAAAGAGCAGAGCCCCAGTCTTGCTCTTTATCTGCAATGACTGCCAGGGCAAGTGAGGACCAGCAAGACAATTCCTGCCTAGCACCTTCCTTGGAGGAGAGAGTGTGCAACGTTTCATTTTAGCATTTTGGCGCTCACGAGGGAGACGAACTGCTTTGGCTGTTTGCAAGGCTAGGAAAGAGCAGAGCCCGAGTCTTCCTGGTTATCTGCAATGACTGCCAGGGCAACTGAGGACCAGCAAGACAATTCCTGCCTAGCACCTTCCTTGGAGGAGAGAGAGTGCAACGTTTCATTTTAGCATTTTGGCGCTCACGAGCGAGACAAACTGCTTTGGCTGTTTGCAAGGCTAGGAAAGAGCAGATCCCCAGTCTTGCTCTTTATCTGCAATGACTGCCAGGGCATGTGAGGACCAGCAAGACTATTCCTGCCTAGCACCTTCCTTGGAGGAGTAAGCGTGCAACGTTTCATTTTAGCATTTTGGCGCTCACGAGGGAGACGAACTGCTTTGGCTGTTTGCAAGGCTAGGAAAGAGCAGAGCCCGAGTCTTGCTCTTTATCTGCAATGACTGCCAGGGCAAGTGAGGAGCAGCAAGACAATTCCTGCCTAGCACCTTCCTTGGAGGAGAGAGAGTGCAACGTTCCATTTTCGCATTTTGGCGCTCACGAGGGAGACAAACTGCTTTGGCTCTTTGCAAGGCTGGGAAATAGCAGAGCCCGAGTCTTGCTGTTTATCTGCAATGACTGCCAGGGCAAGTGAGGACCAGCAAGACAATTCCTGCCTAGCACCTTCCTTGGAGGAGAGAGAGTGCAACGTTTCATTTTAGCATTTTGGCACTCACGAGCGAGACAAACTGCGTTGGCTGTTTGCAAGGCTAGGAAAGAGCAGAGCCCGAGTCTTGCTGTTTATCTGCAATGACTGCCAGGGCAAGTGAGGACCAGCAAGACAATTCCTGCCTAGCACCTTTCTTGGAGGAGATAGAGTGCAACGTTTCATTTTAGCATTTTGACGCTCACGAGCGAGACAATCTGCTTTGGCGGTTTGCAAGGCTTGGAAAGAGCAGAGCCCGAGTCTTGCTGTTTATCTGCAATGACTGCCAGGGCAAGTGAGGACCAGCAAGACAATTCCTGCCTAGCACCTTCCTTGGATGAGAGAGAGTGCAACGTTTCATTTTGCTTTTTGGAGTGCGAGAGTGAGAAAAAGCAGAGTCCCTGTTTGCAAGGCTAGGAAAGAGCAGAGCCCGAGTCTTGCAGTTTATCTGCAATGTCTGCGAGGGCAAGTGAGGTCCAGCAAGACAATTCCTGCCTAGCACCTTCCTTGGAGGAGAGAGAGTGCAACGTTTCATTTTAGCATTTTGGCACTCACCAGCGAGAAAAACTGCTTTGGCTGTTTGCAAGGCTAGGAAAGAGCAGAGCCCGAGTCTTTCTCTTGATCTGCAATGACTGCCAGGGCAAGTGAGGACCAGCAAGACAATTCCTGCCTAGCACCTTCCTTGGAGGAGAGAGAGTGCAACGTTTCATTTTAGCATTTTGGCGCTCACGAGGGAGACAAACTGCTTTGGCTGTTTGCAAGGCTAGGAAAGAGCAGAGCCCGAGTCTTTCTCTTTATCTGCAATGACTGCCAGGGCAAGTGAGGACCAGCAAGACAATTCCTGCCTAGCACCTTCCTTGGACGAGAGAGAGTGCAACGTTTCATTTTGCTTTTTGGAGTGCGAGAGTGAGAAAAAGCAGAGTACCTGTTTGCAAGGCTAGGAAAGAGCAGAGCCCCAGTCTTGCTCTTTATCTGCAATGACTGCCAGGGCAAGTGAGGACCAGCAAGACAATTCCTGCCTAGCACCTTCCTTGGAGGAGAGAGTGTGCAACGTTTCATTTTAGCATTTTGGCGCTCACGAGGGAGACGAACTGCTTTGGCTGTTTGCAAGGCTAGGAAAGAGCAGAGCCCGAGTCTTCCTGGTTATCTGCAATGACTGCCAGGGCAACTGAGGACCAGCAAGACAATTCCTGCCTAGCACCTTCCTTGGAGGAGAGAGAGTGCAACGTTTCATTTTAGCATTTTGGCGCTCACGAGCGAGACAAACTGCTTTGGCTGTTTGCAAGGCTAGGAAAGAGCAGATCCCCAGTCTTGCTCTTTATCTGCAATGACTGCCAGGGCAAGTGAGGACCAGCAAGACAAGTCCTGCCTAGCACCTTCCTTGGAGGAGAGAGAGTGCAACGTTTCATTTTGCTTTTTGGAGTGCGAGAGTGAGAAAAAGCAGAGAGCCTGTTTGCAAGGCAAGGAAAGAGCAGAGCCCGAGTCTTGCTGTTTATCTGCAATGACTGCCAGGGCAAGTGTGGACCAGCAAGACAATTCCTGCCTAGCACCTTCCTTGGAGGAGAGAGAGTGCAACATTTCATTTTAGCATTTTGGCACTCACGAGCGAGACAAACTGCTTTGGCTGTTTGCAAGGCTAGGAAAGAGCAGAGCCCGAGTCTTTCTCTTTATCTGCAATGACTGCCAGGGCAAGTGAGGACCAGCAAGACAATTCCTGCCTAGCACCTTCCTTGGAGGAGACAGAGTGCAACGTTTCATTTTAGCATTTTGGCGCTCACGAGGGAGACAAACTGCTTTGGCTGTTTGCAACGCTAGGAAAGAGCAGAGCCCCAGTCTTGCTGTTTATCTGCAATGACTGCCAGGGCAAGTGAGGACCAGCAAGGCAATTCCTGCCTAGCACCTTCCTTGGAGGAGAGAGAGTGCAACGTTTCATTTTAGCATTTTGGCGCTCAAGAGGGAGAAAACTGCTTTCGCTGTTTGCAAGGCTAGGAAAGAGCAGAGCCCCAGTCTTGCTGTTTATCTGCAATGACTGCCAGGGCAAGTGAGGACCCGCAAGACAATTCCTGCCTAGCACCTTCCTTGGAGGAGAGAGAGTGCAACGTTTCATTTTGCTTTTTGGAGTACGAGAGTGAGAAAAAGCAGAGTGCCTGTTTGCAAGGCTAGGAAAGAGCAGAGCCCCAGTCTTGCTGTTTATCTGCAATGACTGCCAGGGCAAGTGAGGACCAGCAAGACAATTCCTGCCTATCACCTTCCTTGTAGGAGAGAGAGAGCAACGTTTCATTTTTGGCGTTTTGGCGCTCACGAGGGAGACAAACTGCTTTGGCTGTTTGCAAGGCTAGGAAAGAGCAGAGCCCCAGTCTTGCTGTTTATCTGCAATGACTGCCAGGGCAAGTGAGGACCAGCAAGACAATTCCTGCCTAGCACCTTCCTTGGAGGATAGAGAGTGCAACGTTTCAGTTTAGCAGTTTCGGGTTCGACAGTGTGAAAAAATGCATTGCCTGTTTGCAAGGCTAGGAAAGAGCAGAGCCCCAGTCTTGCTGTTTATCTGCAATGACTGCCAGGGCAAGTGAGGACCAGCAAGACAATTCCTGCCTAGCACCTTCCTTGGAGGAGAGAGAGTGCAACGTTTCATTTTAGCATTTTGGCGCTCACGAGGGAGACAAACTGCTTTGGCTGTTTGCAAGGCTAGGAAAGAGCAGAGCCCCAGTCTTGCTGTTTATCTGCAATGACTGCCAGGGCAAGTGAGGACCAGCAAGACAATTCCTGCCTAGCACCTTCCTTGGAGGAGAGAGAGTGCAACGTTTCATTTTAGCATTTTGGCGCTCACGAGGGAGACAAACTGCTTTGGCTGTTTGCAAGGCTAGGAAAGAGCAGAGCCCCAGTCTTGCTGTTTATCTGCAATGACTGTCAGGGCAAGTGAGGACCAGCAAGACAATTCCTGCCTAGCACCTTCCTTGGAGGAGAGAGAGTGCAACGTTTCATTTTAGCATTTTGGCGCTCACGAGGGAGACAAACTGCTTTGGCTGTTTGCAAGGCTAGGAAAGAGCAGAGCCCCAGTCTTGCTGTTTATCTGCAATGACTGCCAGGGCAAGTGAGGACCAGCAAGACAATTCCTGCCTAGCACCTTCCTTGTAGGAGAGAGAGAGCAACGTTTCATTTTAGCGTTTTGGCGCTCACGAGGGAGACAAACTGCTTTGGCTGTTTGCAAGGCTAGGAAAGAGCAGAGCCCCAGTCTTGCTGTTTATCTGCAATGACTGCCAGGGCAAGTGAGGACCAGCAAGACAATTCCTGCCTAGCACCTTCCTTGGAGGAGAGAGAGTGCAACATTTCATTTTAGCATTTTGGCGCTCACGAGGGAGACAAACTGCTTTGGCTGTTTGCAAGGCTAGGAAAGAGCAGAGCCCCAGTCTTGCTGTTTATCTGCAATGACTGCCAGGGCAAGTGAGGACCAGCAAGACCATTCCTGCCTAGCACCTTCCTTGGAGGAGAGAGAGTGCAACATTTCATTTTAGCATTTTGGCGCTCACGAGGGAGACAAACTGCTTTGGCTGTTTGCAAGGCTAGGAAAGAGCAGAGCCCCAGTCTTGCTGTTTATCTGCAATGACTGCCAGGGCAAGTGAGGACCAGCAAGACAATTCCTGCCTAGCACCTTCCTTGGAGGAGAGAGAGTGCAACGCTTCATTTTAGCATTTTGGCGCTCACGAGCGAGACAAACTGCTTTGGCTGTTTGCAAGGCTAGGAAAGAGCAGAGCCCCAGTCTTGCTGTTTATCTGCAATGACTGCCAGGGCAAGTGAGGACCAGCAAGACATTTCCTGCCTAGCACCTTCCTTGGAGGAGAGAGTGCGCAACGTTTCATTTTACTTTTTAGAGTGCGAGAGTGAGAAAAAGCAGAGTACCTGTTTGCAAGGCTAGGAAAGAGCAGAGCCCCAGTCTTGCTCTTTATCTGCAATGACTGCCAGGGCAAGTGAGGAGCAGCAAGACAATTCCTGCCTAGCACCTTCCTTGGAGGAGAGAGAGTGCAACGTTTCATTTTAGCATTTTGGCGCTCACGAGCGAGACAAACTGCTTTGGCTGTTTGCAAGGCTAGGAAAGAGCAGATCCCCAGTCTTGCTCTTTATCTGCAATGACTGCCAGGGCATGTGAGGACCAGCAAGACTATTCCTGCCTAGCACGTTCCTTGGAGGAGTAAGCGTGCAACGTTTCATTTTAGCATTTTGGCGCTCACGAGGGAGACGAACTGCTTTGGCTGTTTGCAAGGCTAGGAAAGAGCAGAGACCGAGTCTTGCTGTTTATCTGCAATGACTGCCAGGGCAAGTGAGGACCAGCAAGACAATTCCTGCCTAGCACCTTCCTTGGAGGAGAGAGAGTGCAACGTTTCATTTTAGCATTTTGGCACTCACGAGCGAGACAAACTGCGTTGGCTGTTTGCAAGGCTAGGAAAGAGCAGAGCCCGAGTCTTGCTGTTTATCTGCAATGACTGCCAGGGCAAGTGAGGACCAGGAAGACAATTCCTGCCTAGCACCTTTCTTGGAGGAGATAGAGTGCAACGTTTCATTTTAGCATTTTGACGCTCACGAGCGAGACAATCTGCTTTGGCGGTTTGCAAGGCTAGGAAAGAGCAGAGCCCGAGTCTTGCTGTTTATCTGCAATGACTGCCAGGGCAAGTGAGGACCAGCAAGACAATTCCTGCCTAGCACCTTCCTTGGAGGAGAGAGAGTGCAACGTTTCATTTTAGCATTTTGGCGCTCACGAGGGAGACAAACTGCTTTGGCTGTTTGCAAGGCTAGGAAAGAGCAGAGCCCGAGTCTTTCTCTTTATCTGCAATGACTGCCAGGGCAAGTGAGGACCAGCAAGACAATTCCTGCCTAGCACCTTCCTTGGACGAGAGAGAGTGCAACGTTTCATTTTGCTTTTTGGAGTGCGAGAGTGAGAAAAAGCAGAGTACCTGTTTGCAAGGCTAGGAAAGAGCAGAGCCCCAGTCTTGCTCTTTATCTGCAATGACTGCCAGGGCAAGTGAGGACCAGCAAGACAATTCCTGCCTAGCACCTTCCTTGGAGGAGAGAGTGTGCAACGTTTCATTTTAGCATTTTGGCGCTCACGAGGGAGACGAACTGCTTTGGCTGTTTGCAAGGCTAGGAAAGAGCAGAGCCCGAGTCTTCCTGGTTATCTGCAATGACTGCCAGGGCAACTGAGGACCAGCAAGACAATTCCTGCCTAGCACCTTCCTTGGAGGAGAGAGAGTGCAACGTTTCATTTTAGCATTTTGGCGCTCACGAGCGAGACAAACTGCTTTGGCTGTTTGCAAGGCTAGGAAAGAGCAGATCCCCAGTCTTGCTCTTTATCTGCAATGACTGCCAGGGCATGTGAGGACCAGCAAGACTATTCCTGCCTAGCACCTTCCTTGGAGGAGTAAGCGTGCAACGTTTCATTTTAGCATTTTGGCGCTCACGAGGGAGACGAACTGCTTTGGCTGTTTGCAAGGCTAGGAAAGAGCAGAGCCCGAGTCTTGCTCTTTATCTGCAATGACTGCCAGGGCAAGTGAGGAGCAGCAAGACAATTCCTGCCTAGCACCTTCCTTGGAGGAGAGAGAGTGCAACGTTCCATTTTCGCATTTTGGCGCTCACGAGGGAGACAAACTGCTTTGGCTCTTTGCAAGGCTGGGAAATAGCAGAGCCCGAGTCTTGCTGTTTATCTGCAATGACTGCCAGGGCAAGTGAGGACCAGCAAGACAATTCCTGCCTAGCACCTTCCTTGGAGGAGAGAGAGTGCAACGTTTCATTTTAGCATTTTGGCACTCACGAGCGAGACAAACTGCGTTGGCTGTTTGCAAGGCTAGGAAAGAGCAGAGCCCGAGTCTTGCTGTTTATCTGCAATGACTGCCAGGGCAAGTGAGGACCAGCAAGACAATTCCTGCCTAGCACCTTTCTTGGAGGAGATAGAGTGCAACGTTTCATTTTAGCATTTTGACGCTCACGAGCGAGACAATCTGCTTTGGCGGTTTGCAAGGCTTGGAAAGAGCAGAGCCCGAGTCTTGCTGTTTATCTGCAATGACTGCCAGGGCAAGTGAGGACCAGCAAGACAATTCCTGCCTAGCACCTTCCTTGGACGAGAGAGAGTGCAACGTTTCATTTTGCTTTTTGGAGTGCGAGAGTGAGAAAAAGCAGAGTCCCTGTTTGCAAGGCTAGGAAAGAGCAGAGCCCGAGTCTTGCAGTTTATCTGCAATGTCTGCGAGGGCAAGTGAGGTCCAGCAAGACAATTCCTGCCTAGCACCTTCCTTGGAGGAGAGAGAGTGCAACGTTTCATTTTAGCATTTTGGCACTCACCAGCGAGAAAAACTGCTTTGGCTGTTTGCAAGGCTAGGAAAGAGCAGAGCCCGAGTCTTTCTCTTGATCTGCAATGACTGCCAGGGCAAGTGAGGACCAGCAAGACAATTCCTGCCTAGCACCTTCCTTGGAGGAGAGAGAGTGCAACGTTTCATTTTAGCATTTTGGCGCTCACGAGGGAGACAAACTGCTTTGGCTGTTTGCAAGGCTAGGAAAGAGCAGAGCCCGAGTCTTTCTCTTTATCTGCAATGACTGCCAGGGCAAGTGAGGACCAGCAAGACAATTCCTGCCTAGCACCTTCCTTGGACGAGAGAGAGTGCAACGTTTCATTTTGCTTTTTGGAGTGCGAGAGTGAGAAAAAGCAGAGTACCTGTTTGCAAGGCTAGGAAAGAGCAGAGCCCCAGTCTTGCTCTTTATCTGCAATGACTGCCAGGGCAAGTGAGGACCAGCAAGACAATTCCTGCCTAGCACCTTCCTTGGAGGAGAGAGTGTGCAACGTTTCATTTTAGCATTTTGGCGCTCACGAGGGAGACGAACTGCTTTGGCTGTTTGCAAGGCTAGGAAAGAGCAGAGCCCCAGTCTTGCTGGTTATCTGCAATGACTGCCAGGGCAACTGAGGACCAGCAAGACAATTCCTGCCTAGCACCTTCCTTGGAGGAGAGAGAGTGCAACGTTTCATTTTGCTTTTTGGAGTGCGAGAGTGAGAAAAAGCAGAGAGCCTGTTTGCATTGCTGGGAAAGAGCAGAGCCCCAGTGTTGCTGTTTATCTGCAATGACTGCCAGGGCAAGTGAGGACCAGCAAGACAAGTCCTGCCTAGCACCTTCCTTGGAGGAGAGAGAGTGCAACGTTTCATTTTGCTTTTTGGAGTGCGAGAGTGAGAAAAAGCAGAGTGCCTGTTTGCAAGGCAAGGAAAGAGCAGAGCCCGAGTCTTGCTGTTTATCTGCAATGACTGCCAGGGCAAGTGTGGACCAGCAAGACAATTCCTGCCTAGCACCTTCCTTGGAGGAGAGAGAGTGCAACATTTCATTTTAGCATTTTGGCACTCACGAGCGAGACAAACTGCTTTGGCTGTTTGCAAGGCTAGGAAAGAGCAGAGCCCGAGTCTTTCTCTTTATCTGCAATGACTGCCAGGGCAAGTGAGGACCAGCAAGACAATTCCTGCCTAGCACCTTCCTTGGAGGAGACAGAGTGCAACGTTTCATTTTAGCATTTTGGCGCTCACGAGGGAGACAAACTGCTTTGGCTGTTTGCAACGCTAGGAAAGAGCAGAGCCCCAGTCTTGCTGTTTATCTGCAATGACTGCCAGGGCAAGTGAGGACCAGCAAGACAATTCCTGCCTAGCACCTTCCTTGGATGAGAGAGAGTGCAACATTTCATTTTAGCATTTTGGCGCTCACGAGGGAGACAAACTGCTTTGGCTGTTTGCAAGGCTAGGAAAGAGCAGAGCCCCAGTCTTGCTGTTTATCTGCAATGACTGCCAGGGCAAGTGAGGACCAGCAAGACAATTCCTGCCTAGCACCTTCCTTGGAGGAGAGAGAGTGCAACGCTTCATTTTAGCATTTTGGCGCTCACGAGCGAGACAAACTGCTTTGGCTGTTTGCAAGGCTAGGAAAGAGCAGAGCCCCAGTCTTGCTGTTTATCTGCAATGACTGCCAGGGCAAGTGAGGACCAGCAAGACATTTCCTGCCTAGCACCTTCCTTGGAGGAGAGAGTGCGCAACGTTTCATTTTACTTTTTAGAGTGCGAGAGTGAGAAAAAGCAGAGTACCTGTTTGCAAGGCTAGGAAAGAGCAGAGCCCCAGTCTTGCTCTTTATCTGCAATGACTGCCAGGGCAAGTGAGGAGCAGCAAGACAATTCCTGCCTAGCACCTTCCTTGGAGGAGAGAGTGTGCAACGTTTCATTTTAGCATTTTGGCGCTCACGAGGGAGACGAACTGCTTTGGCTGTTTGCAAGGCTAGGAAAGAGCAGAGCCCGAGTCTTGCTGGTTATCTGCAATGACTGCCAGGGCAACTGAGGACCAGCAAGACAATTCCTGCCTAGCACCTTCCTTGGAGGAGAGAGAGTGCAACGTTTCATTTTAGCATTTTGGCGCTCACGAGCGAGACAAACTGCTTTGGCTGTTTGCAAGGCTAGGAAAGAGCAGATCCCCAGTCTTGCTCTTTATCTGCAATGACTGCCAGGGCATGTGAGGACCAGCAAGACTATTCCTGCCTAGCACGTTCCTTGGAGGAGTAAGCGTGCAACGTTTCATTTTAGCATTTTGGCGCTCACGAGGGAGACGAACTGCTTTGGCTGTTTGCAAGGCTAGGAAAGAGCAGAGACCGAGTCTTGCTGTTTATCTGCAATGACTGCCAGGGCAAGTGAGGACCAGCAAGACAATTCCTGCCTAGCACCTTCCTTGGAGGAGAGAGAGTGCAACGTTTCATTTTAGCATTTTGGCACTCACGAGCGAGACAAACTGCGTTGGCTGTTTGCAAGGCTAGGAAAGAGCAGAGCCCGAGTCTTGCTGTTTATCTGCAATGACTGCCAGGGCAAGTGAGGACCAGGAAGACAATTCCTGCCTAGCACCTTTCTTGGAGGAGATAGAGTGCAACGTTTCATTTTAGCATTTTGACGCTCACGAGCGAGACAATCTGCTTTGGCGGTTTGCAAGGCTAGGAAAGAGCAGAGCCCGAGTCTTGCTGTTTATCTGCAATGACTGCCAGGGCAAGTGAGGACCAGCAAGACAATTCCTGCCTAGCACCTTCCTTGGAGGAGAGAGAGTGCAACGTTTCATTTTAGCATTTTGGCGCTCACGAGGGAGACAAACTGCTTTGGCTGTTTGCAAGGCTAGGAAAGAGCAGAGCCCGAGTCTTTCTCTTTATCTGCAATGACTGCCAGGGCAAGTGAGGACCAGCAAGACAATTCCTGCCTAGCACCTTCCTTGGACGAGAGAGAGTGCAACGTTTCATTTTGCTTTTTGGAGTGCGAGAGTGAGAAAAAGCAGAGTACCTGTTTGCAAGGCTAGGAAAGAGCAGAGCCCCAGTCTTGCTCTTTATCTGCAATGACTGCCAGGGCAAGTGAGGACCAGCAAGACAATTCCTGCCTAGCACCTTCCTTGGAGGAGAGAGTGTGCAACGTTTCATTTTAGCATTTTGGCGCTCACGAGGGAGACGAACTGCTTTGGCTGTTTGCAAGGCTAGGAAAGAGCAGAGCCCGAGTCTTCCTGGTTATCTGCAATGACTGCCAGGGCAACTGAGGACCAGCAAGACAATTCCTGCCTAGCACCTTCCTTGGAGGAGAGAGAGTGCAACGTTTCATTTTAGCATTTTGGCGCTCACGAGCGAGACAAACTGCTTTGGCTGTTTGCAAGGCTAGGAAAGAGCAGATCCCCAGTCTTGCTCTTTATCTGCAATGACTGCCAGGGCATGTGAGGACCAGCAAGACTATTCCTGCCTAGCACCTTCCTTGGAGGAGTAAGCGTGCAACGTTTCATTTTAGCATTTTGGCGCTCACGAGGGAGACGAACTGCTTTGGCTGTTTGCAAGGCTAGGAAAGAGCAGAGCCCGAGTCTTGCTCTTTATCTGCAATGACTGCCAGGGCAAGTGAGGAGCAGCAAGACAATTCCTGCCTAGCACCTTCCTTGGAGGAGAGAGAGTGCAACGTTCCATTTTCGCATTTTGGCGCTCACGAGGGAGACAAACTGCTTTGGCTCTTTGCAAGGCTGGGAAATAGCAGAGCCCGAGTCTTGCTGTTTATCTGCAATGACTGCCAGGGCAAGTGAGGACCAGCAAGACAATTCCTGCCTAGCACCTTCCTTGGAGGAGAGAGAGTGCAACGTTTCATTTTAGCATTTTGGCACTCACGAGCGAGACAAACTGCGTTGGCTGTTTGCAAGGCTAGGAAAGAGCAGAGCCCGAGTCTTGCTGTTTATCTGCAATGACTGCCAGGGCAAGTGAGGACCAGCAAGACAATTCCTGCCTAGCACCTTTCTTGGAGGAGATAGAGTGCAACGTTTCATTTTAGCATTTTGACGCTCACGAGCGAGACAATCTGCTTTGGCGGTTTGCAAGGCTTGGAAAGAGCAGAGCCCGAGTCTTGCTGTTTATCTGCAATGACTGCCAGGGCAAGTGAGGACCAGCAAGACAATTCCTGCCTAGCACCTTCCTTGGACGAGAGAGAGTGCAACGTTTCATTTTGCTTTTTGGAGTGCGAGAGTGAGAAAAAGCAGAGTCCCTGTTTGCAAGGCTAGGAAAGAGCAGAGCCCGAGTCTTGCAGTTTATCTGCAATGTCTGCGAGGGCAAGTGAGGTCCAGCAAGACAATTCCTGCCTAGCACCTTCCTTGGAGGAGAGAGAGTGCAACGTTTCATTTTAGCATTTTGGCACTCACCAGCGAGAAAAACTGCTTTGGCTGTTTGCAAGGCTAGGAAAGAGCAGAGCCCGAGTCTTTCTCTTGATCTGCAATGACTGCCAGGGCAAGTGAGGACCAGCAAGACAATTCCTGCCTAGCACCTTCCTTGGAGGAGAGAGAGTGCAACGTTTCATTTTAGCATTTTGGCGCTCACGAGGGAGACAAACTGCTTTGGCTGTTTGCAAGGCTAGGAAAGAGCAGAGCCCGAGTCTTTCTCTTTATCTGCAATGACTGCCAGGGCAAGTGAGGACCAGCAAGACAATTCCTGCCTAGCACCTTCCTTGGACGAGAGAGTGTGCAACGTTTCATTTTAGCATTTTGGCGCTCACGAGGGAGACGAACTGCTTTGGCTGTTTGCAAGGCTAGGAAAGAGCAGAGCCCCAGTCTTGCTGGTTATCTGCAATGACTGCCAGGGCAAGTGAGGACCAGCAAGACAATTCCTGCCTAGCACCTTCCTTGGACGAGAGAGAGTGCAACGTTTCATTTTAGCATTTTGGCGCTCAAGAGGGAGAAAACTGCTTTCGCTGTTTGCAAGGCTAGGAAAGAGCAGAGCCCCAGTCTTGCTGTTTATCTGCAATGACTGCCAGGGCAAGTGAGGACCCGCAAGACAATTCCTGCCTAGCACCTTCCTTGGAGGAGAGAGAGTGCAACGTTTCATTTTGCTTTTTGGAGTACGAGAGTGAGAAAAAGCAGAGTGCCTGTTTGCAAGGCTAGGAAAGAGCAGAGCCCCAGTCTTGCTGTTTATCTGCAATGACTGCCAGGGCAAGTGAGGACCAGCAAGACAATTCCTGCCTAGCACCTTCCTTGGAGGATAGAGAGTGCAACGTTTCAGTTTAGCAGTTTCGGGTTCGACAGTGTGAAAAAATGCATTGCCTGTTTGCAAGGCTAGGAAAGAGCAGAGCC
Source organism: Phaethon aethereus (assembly GCF_964289735.1). Lineage (NCBI taxonomy): Eukaryota > Metazoa > Chordata > Aves > Phaethontiformes > Phaethontidae > Phaethon > Phaethon aethereus. The sequence goes on along the minus strand of NW_028114060.1, from coordinate 50,775 downwards.
CCAGTCTTGCTGTTTATCTGCAATGACTGCCAGGGCAAGTGAGGACCAGCAAGACAATTCCTGCCTAGCACCTTCCTTGGAGGAGAGAGAGTGCAACGTTTCATTTTAGCATTTTGGCGCTCACGAGGGAGACAAACTGCTTTGGCTGTTTGCAAGGCTAGGAAAGAGCAGAGCCCCAGTCTTGCTGTTTATCTGCAATGACTGCCAGGGCAAGTGAGGACCAGCAAGACAATTCCTGCCTAGCACCTTCCTTGGAGGAGAGAGAGTGCAACGTTTCATTTTAGCATTTTGGCGCTCACGAGGGAGACAAAATGCTTTGGCTGTTTGCAAGGGTAGGAAAGAGCAGAGCCCCAGTCTTGCTGTTTATCTGCAATGACTGTCAGGGCAAGTGAGGACCAGCAAGACAATTCCTGCCTAGCACCTTCCTTGGAGGAGAGAGAGTGCAACGTTTCATTTTAGCGTTTTGGCGCTCACGAGGGAGACAAACTGCTTTGGCTGTTTGCAAGGCTAGGAAAGAGCAGAGCCCCAGTCTTGCTGTTTATCTGCAATGACTGCCAGGGCAAGTGAGGACCAGCAAGACAATTCCTGCCTAGCACCTTCCTTGTAGGAGAGAGAGAGCAACGTTTCATTTTAGCGTTTTGGCGCTCACGAGGGAGACAAACTGCTTTGGCTGTTTGCAAGGCTAGGAAAGAGCAGAGCCCCAGTCTTGCTGTTTATCTGCAATGTCTGCCAGGGCAAGTGAGGACCAGCAAGACAATTCCTGCCTAGCACCTTCCTTGGAGGAGAGAGAGTGCAACATTTCATTTTAGCATTTTGGCGCTCACGAGGGAGACAAACTGCTTTGGCTGTTTGCAAGGCTAGGAAAGAGCAGAGCCCCAGTCTTGCTGTTTATCTGCAATGACTGCCAGGGCAAGTGAGGACCAGCAAGACCATTCCTGCCTAGCACCTTCCTTGGAGGAGAGAGAGTGCAACGTTTCATTTTAGCATTTTGGCCCTCACGAGGGAGACAAACTGCTTTGGCTGTTTGCAAGGCTAGGAAAGAGCAGAGCCCCAGCCTTGCTGTTTATCTGCAATGACTGCCAGGGCAAGTGAGGACCAGCAAGACAATTCCTGCCTAGCACCTTCCTTGGAGGAGAGAGAGTGCAACATTTCATTTTAGCATTTTGGCGCTCACGAGGGAGACAAACTGCTTTGGCTGTTTGCAAGGCTAGGAAAGAGCAGAGCCCCAGTCTTGCTGTTTATCTGCAATGACTGCCAGGGCAAGTGAGGACCAGCAAGACAATTCCTGCCTAGCACCTTCCTTGGAGGAGAGAGAGTGCAACGCTTCATTTTAGCATTTTGGCGCTCACGAGCGAGACAAACTGCTTTGGCTGTTTGCAAGGCTAGGAAAGAGCAGAGCCCCAGTCTTGCTGTTTATCTGCAATGACTGCCAGGGCAAGTGAGGACCAGCAAGACATTTCCTGCCTAGCACCTTCCTTGGAGGAGAGAGTGCGCAACGTTTCATTTTACTTTTTAGAGTGCGAGAGTGAGAAAAAGCAGAGTGCCTGTTTGCAAGGCTAGGAAAGAGCAGTGCCCCAGTCTTGCTGTTTATCTGCAATGACTGCCAGGGCAAGCGAGGACCAGCAAGACAATTCCTGCCTAGCACCTTCCTTGGAGGAGAGAGAGTGCAACGTTTCATTTTAGCATTTTGGCGCTCACGAGGGAGACAAACTGCTTTGGCTGTTTGCAAGGCTAGGAAAGAGCAGAGCTCCAGTCTTGCTGTTTATCTGCAATGACTGCCAGGGCAAGTGAGGACCAGCAAGACAATTCCTGCCTAGCACCTTCCTTGGAGGAGAGAGAGTGCAACGTTTCAGTTTAGCAGTTTCGGGTTCGACAGTGTGAAAAAATGCATTCCCTGTTTGCAAGGCTAGGAAAGAGCAGAGCCCCAGTATTCCTGTTTATCTGCAATGACTGCCAGGGCAAGTGAGGACCAGCAAGGCAATTCCTGCCTAGCACCTTCCTTGGAGGAGAGAGAGTGCAACGCTTCATTTTAGCATTTTGGCGCTCACGAGGGAGACAAACTGCTTTGGCTGTTTGCAAGGCTAGGAAAGAGCAGAGCCCCAGTCTTGCTGTTTATCTGCAATGACTGCCAGGGCAAGTGAGGACCAGCAAGACCATTCCTGCCTAGCACCTTCCTTGGAGGAGAGAGAGTGCAACGTTTCATTTTAGCATTTTGGCCCTCACGAGGGAGACAAACTGCTTTGGCTGTTTGCAAGGCTAGGAAAGAGCAGAGCCCCAGTCTTGCTGTTTATCTGCAATGACTGCCAGGGCAAGTGAGGACCAGCAAGACAATTCCTGCCTAGCACCTTCCTTGGAGGAGAGAGAGTGCAACGTTTCATTTTAGCATTTTGGCGCTCACGAGGGAGACAAACTGCTTTGGCTGTTTGCAAGGCTAGGAAAGAGCAGAGCCCCAGTCTTGCTGTTTATCTGCAATGACTGCCAGGGCAAGTGAGGACCAGCAAGACAATTCCTGCCTAGCACCTTCCTTGGAGGAGAGAGAGTGCAACATTTCATTTTAGCATTTTGGCGCTCACGAGGGAGACAAACTGCTTTGGCTGTTTGCAAGGCTAGGAAAGAGCAGAGCCCCAGTCTTGCTGTTTATCTGCAATGACTGCCAGGGCAAGTGAGGACCAGCAAGACATTTCCTGCCTAGCACCTTCCTTGGAGGAGAGAGTGCGCAACGTTTCATTTTACTTTTTAGAGTGCGAGAGTGAGAAAAAGCAGAGTGCCTGTTTGCAAGGCTAGGAAAGAGCAGTGCCCCAGTCTTGCTGTTTATCTGCAATGACTGCCAGGGCAAGCGAGGACCAGCAAGACAATTCCTGCCTAGCACCTTCCTTGGAGGAGAGAGAGTGCAACGTTTCATTTTAGCATTTTGGCGCTCACGAGGGAGACAAACTGCTTTGGCTGTTTGCAAGGCTAGGAAAGAGCAGAGCCCCAGTCTTGCTGTTTATCTGCAATGACTGCCAGGGCAAGTGAGGACCAGCAAGACAATTCCTGCCTAGCACCTTCCTTGGAGGAGAGAGAGTGCAACGTTTCATTTTAGCATTTTGGCGCTCACGAGGGAGACAAACTGCTTTGGCTGTTTGCAAGGCTAGGAAAGAGCAGAGCCCCAGTCTTGCTGTTTATCTGCAATGACTGCCAGGGCAAGTGAGGACCAGCAAGACAATTCCTGCCTAGCACCTTCCTTGGAGGAGAGAGAGTGCAACGTTTCAGTTTAGCAGTTTCGGGTTCGACAGTGTGAAAAAATGCATTGCCTGTTTGCAAGGCTAGGAAAGAGCAGAGCCCCAGTCTTGCTGTTTATCTGCAATGACTGCCAGGGCAAGTGAGGACCAGCAAGACAATTCCTGCCTAGCACCTTCCTTGGAGGAGAGAGAGTGCAACGTTTCATTTTAGCATTTTGGCGCTCACGAGGGAAACGAACTGCTTTGGCTGTTTGCAAGGGTAGGAAAGAGCAGAGCCCCAGTCTTGCTGTTTATCTGCAATGACTGCCAGGGCAAGTGAGGACCAGCAAGACCATTCCTGCCTAGCACCTTCCTTGGAGGAGAGAGAGTGCAACGTTTCATTTTAGCATTTTGGCCCTCACGAGGGAGAGAAACTGCTTTGGCTGTTTGCAAGGCTAGGAAAGAGCAGAGGCCCAGTCTTGCTGTTTATCTGCAATGACTGCCAGGGCAAGTGAGGACCAGCAAGACAATTCCTGCCTAGCACCTTCCTTGGAGGAGAGAGAGTGCAACGTTTCATTTTAGCATTTTGGCGCTCACGAGGGAGACAAACTGCTTTGGCTGTTTGCAAGGCTAGGAAAGAGCAGAGCCCCAGTCTTGCTGTTTATCTGCAATGACTGCCAGGGCAAGTGAGGACCAGCAAGACATTTCCTGCCTAGCACCTTCCTTGGAGGAGAGAGTGCGCAACGTTTCATTTTACTTTTTAGAGTGCGAGAGTGAGAAAAAGCAGAGTGCCTGTTTGCAAGGCTAGGAAAGAGCAGTGCCCCAGTCTTGCTGTTTATCTGCAATGACTGCCAGGGCAAGCGAGGACCAGCAAGACAATTCCTGCCTAGCACCTTCCTTGGAGGAGAGAGAGTGCAACGTTTCATTTTAGCATTTTGGCGCTCACGAGGGAGACAAACTGCTTTGGCTGTTTGCAAGGCTAGGAAAGAGCAGAGCCCCAGTCTTGCTGTTTATCTGCAATGACTGCCAGGGCAAGTGAGGACCAGCAAGACATTTCCTGCCTAGCACCTTCCTTGGAGGAGAGAGTGCGCAACGTTTCATTTTACTTTTTAGAGTGCGAGAGTGAGAAAAAGCACAGTGCCTGTTTGCAAGGCTAGGAAAGAGCAGTGCCCCAGTCTTGCTGTTTATCTGCAATGACTGCCAGGGCAAGCGAGGACCAGCAAGACAATTCCTGCCTAGCACCTTCCTTGGAGGAGAGAGAGTGCAACGTTTCAGTTTAGCAGTTTCGGGTTCGACAGTGTGAAAAAATGCATTGCCTGTTTGCAAGGCTAGGAAAGAGCAGAGCCCCAGTCTTGCTGTTTATCTGCAATGACTGCCAGGGCAAGTGAGGACCAGCAAGACAATTCCTGCCTAGCACCTTCCTTGGAGGAGAGAGAGTGCAACGTTTCATTTTAGCATTTTGGCGCTCACGAGGGAGACAAACTGCTTTGGCTGTTTGCAAGGCTAGGAAAGAGCAGAGCCCCAGTCTTGCTGTTTATCTGCAATGACTGCCAGGGCAAGTGAGGACCAGCAAGACAATTCCTGCCTAGCACCTTCCTTGGAGGAGACAGAGTGCAACGTTTCAGTTTAGCAGTTTCGGGTTCGACAGTGTGAAAAAATGCATTGCCTGTTTGCAAGGCTAGGAAAGAGCAGAGCCCCAGTATTCCTGTTTATCTGCAATGACTGCCAGGGCAAGTGAGGACCAGCAAGGCAATTCCTGCCTAGCACCTTCCTTGGAGGAGAGAGAGTGCAACGCTTCATTTTAGCATTTTGGCGCTCACGAGGGAGACAAACTGCTTTGGCTGTTTGCAAGGCTAGGAAAGAGCAGAGCCCCAGTCTTGCTGTTTATCTGCAATGACTGCCAGGGCAAGTGAGGACCAGCAAGACCATTCCTGCCTAGCACCTTCCTTGGAGGAGAGAGAGTGCAACGTTTCATTTTAGCATTTTGGCCCTCACGAGGGAGACAAACTGCTTTGGCTGTTTGCAAGGCTAGGAAAGAGCAGAGGCCCAGTCTTGCTGTTTATCTGCAATGACTGCCAGGGCAAGTGAGGACCAGCAAGACAATTCCTGCCTAGCACCTTCCTTGGAGGAGAGAGAGTGCAACGCTTCATTTTAGCATTTTGGCGCTCACGAGCGAGACAAACTGCTTTGGCTGTTTGCAAGGCTAGGAAAGAGCAGAGCCCCAGTCTTGCTGTTTATCTGCAATGACTGCCAGGGCAAGTGAGGACCAGCAAGACATTTCCTGCCTAGCACCTTCCTTGGAGGAGAGAGTGCGCAACGTTTCATTTTACTTTTTAGAGTGCGAGAGTGAGAAAAAGCAGAGTGCCTGTTTGCAAGGCTAGGAAAGAGCAGTGCCCCAGTCTTGCTGTTTATCTGCAATGACTGCCAGGGCAAGTGAGGACCAGCAAGACAATTCCTGCCTAGCACCTTCCTTGGAGGAGAGAGAGTGCAACGTTTCAGTTTAGCAGTTTCGGGTTCGACAGTGTGAAAAAATGCATTGCCTGTTTCCAAGGCTAGGAAAGAGCAGAGTCCCAGTCTTGCTGTTTATCTGCAATGACTGCCAGGGCAAGTGACGACCAGCAAGACAATTCCTGCCTAGCACCTTCCTTGGAGGAGAGAGAGTGCAACGTTTCATTTTACCGTTTTGGCGCTCACGAGGGAGACAAACTGCTTTGGCTGTTTGCACGGCTAGGAAAGAGCAGAGCCCCAGTCTTGCTGTTTATCTGCAATGACTGCCAGGGCAAGTGAGGACCAGCAAGACAATTCCTGCCTAGCACCTTCCTTGGAGGAGAGAGAGTGCAACGTTTCATTTTAGCATTTTGGCGCTCACGAGGGAGACAAACTGCTTTGGCTGTTTGCAAGGCTAGGAAAGAGCAGAGCCCCAGTCTTGCTGTTTATCTGCAATGACTGCCAGGGCAAGTGAGGACCAACAAGACAATTCCTGCCTAGCACCTTCCTTGGAGGAGAGAGAGTGCAACGTTTCAGTTTAGCAGTTTCGGGTTCGACAGTGTGAAAAAATGCATTGCCTGTTTGCAAGGCTAGGAAAGAGCAGAGCCCCAGTATTCCTGTTTATCTGCAATGACTGCCAGGGCAAGTGAGGACCAGCAAGGCAATTCCTGCCTAGCACCTTCCTTGGAGGAGAGAGAGTGCAACGCTTCATTTTAGCATTTTGGCGCTCACGAGGGAGACAAACTGCTTTGGCTGTTTGCAAGGCTAGGAAAGAGCAGAGCCCCAGTCTTGCTGTTTATCTGCAATGACTGCCAGGGCAAGTGAGGACCAGCAAGACAATTCCTGCCTAGCACCTTCCTTGGAGGAGAGAGAGTGCAACGCTTCATTTTAGCATTTTGGCGCTCACGAGCGAGACAAACTGCTTTGGCTGTTTGCAAGGCTAGGAAAGAGCAGAGCCCCAGTCTTGCTGTTTATCTGCAATGACTGCCAGGGCAAGTGAGGACCAGCAAGACATTTCCTGCCTAGCACCTTCCTTGGAGGAGAGAGTGCGCAACGTTTCATTTTACTTTTTAGAGTGCGAGAGTGAGAAAAAGCAGAGTGCCTGTTTGCAAGGCTAGGAAAGAGCAGTGCCCCAGTCTTGCTGTTTATCTGCAATGACTGCCAGGGCAAGCGAGGACCAGCAAGACAATTCCTGCCTAGCACCTTCCTTGGAGGAGAGAGAGTGCAACGTTTCATTTTAGCATTTTGGCGCTCACGAGGGAGACAAACTGCTTTGGCTGTTTGCAAGGCTAGGAAAGAGCAGAGCCCCAGTCTTGCTGTTTATCTGCAATGACTGCCAGGGCAAGTGAGGACCAGCAAGACAATTCCTGCCTAGCACCTTCCTTGGAGGAGAGAGAGTGCAACGTTTCATTTTAGCGTTTTGGCGCTCACGAGGGAGACGAACGGCATTGGCTCTTTGCTTGGCTAGGAAAGAGCAGAGCCCCAGTCTTGCTGTTTATCTGCAATGACTGCCAGGGCAAGTGAGGACCAGCAAGACAATTCCTGCCTAGCACCTTCCTTGGAGGAGAGAGAGTGCAACGTTTCATTTTAGCATTTTGGCGCTCACGAGGGAGACAAACTGCTTTGGCTGTTTGCAAGGCTAGGAAAGAGCAGAGCCCCAGTCTTGCTGTTTATCTGCAATGACTGCCAGGGCAAGTGAGGACCAGCAAGACAATTCCTGCCTAGCACCTTCCTTGGAGGAGAGAGAGTGCAACGTTTCAGTTTAGCAGTTTCGGGTTCGACAGTGTGAAAAAATGCATTGCCTGTTTGCAAGGCTAGGAAAGAGCAGAGCCCCAGTCTTGCTGTTTATCTGCAATGACTGCCAGGGCAAGTGAGGACCAGCAAGACAATTCCTGCCTAGCACCTTCCTTGGAGGAGAGAGAGTGCAACGTTTCATTTTAGCATTTTGGCGCTCACGAGGGAAACGAACTGCTTTGGCTGTTTGCAAGGGTAGGAAAGAGCAGAGCCCCAGTCTTGCTGTTTATCTGCAATGACTGCCAGGGCAAGTGAGGACCAGCAAGACCATTCCTGCCTAGCACCTTCCTTGGAGGAGAGAGAGTGCAACGTTTCATTTTAGCATTTTGGCCCTCACAAGGGAGAGAAACTGCTTTGGCTGTTTGCAAGGCTAGGAAAGAGCAGAGCCCCAGTCTTGCTGTTTATCTGCAATGACTGCCAGGGCAAGTGAGGACCAGCAAGACAATTCCTGCCTAGCACCTTCCTTGGAGGAGAGAGAGTGCAACGTTTCATTTTAGCATTTTGGCGCTCACGAGGGAGACAAACTGCTTTGGCTGTTTGCAAGGCTAGGAAAGAGCAGAGCCCCAGTCTTGCTGTTTATCTGCAATGACTGCCAGGGCAAGTGAGGACCAGCAAGACATTTCCTGCCTAGCACCTTCCTTGGAGGAGAGAGTGCGCAACGTTTCATTTTACTTTTTAGAGTGCGAGAGTGAGAAAAAGCAGAGTGCCTGTTTGCAAGGCTAGGAAAGAGCAGTGCCACAGTCTTGCTGTTTATCTGCAATGACTGCCAGGGCAAGTGAGGACCAACAAGACAATTCCTGCCTAGCACCTTCCTTGGAGGAGAGAGAGTGCAACGTTTCATTTTAGCATTTTGGCGCTCACGAGGGAGACAAACTGCTTTGGCTGTTTGCAAGGCTAGGAAAGAGCAGAGCCCCAGTCTTGCTGTTTATCTGCAATGACTGCCAGGGCAAGTGAGGACCAGCAAGACAATTCCTGCCTAGCACCTTCCTTGGAGGAGAGAGAGTGCAACGTTTCAGTTTAGCAGTTTCGGGTTCGACAGTGTGAAAAAATGCATTGCCTGTTTGCAAGGCTAGGAAAGAGCAGAGCCCCAGTATTCCTGTTTATCTGCAATGACTGCCAGGGCAAGTGAGGACCAGCAAGGCAATTCCTGCCTAGCACCTTCCTTGGAGGAGAGAGAGTGCAACGCTTCATTTTAGCATTTTGGCGCTCACGAGGGAGACAAACTGCTTTGGCTGTTTGCAAGGCTAGGAAAGAGCAGAGCCCCAGTCTTGCTGTTTATCTGCAATGACTGCCAGGGCAAGTGAGGACCAGCAAGACAATTCCTGCCTAGCACCTTCCTTGGAGGAGAGAGAGTGCAACGCTTCATTTTAGCATTTTGGCGCTCACGAGCGAGACAAACTGCTTTGGCTGTTTGCAAGGCTAGGAAAGAGCAGAGCCCCAGTCTTGCTGTTTATCTGCAATGACTGCCAGGGCAAGTGAGGACCAGCAAGACATTTCCTGCCTAGCACCTTCCTTGGAGGAGAGAGTGCGCAACGTTTCATTTTACTTTTTAGAGTGCGAGAGTGAGAAAAAGCAGAGTGCCTGTTTGCAAGGCTAGGAAAGAGCAGTGCCCCAGTCTTGCTGTTTATCTGCAATGACTGCCAGGGCAAGCGAGGACCAGCAAGACAATTCCTGCCTAGCACCTTCCTTGGAGGAGAGAGAGTGCAACGTTTCATTTTAGCGTTTTGGCGCTCACGAGGGAGACGAACGGCATTGGCTCTTTGCTTGGCTAGGAAAGAGCAGAGCCCCAGTCTTGCTGTTTATCTGCAATGACTGCCAGGGCAAGTGAGGACCAGCAAGACAATTCCTGCCTAGCACCTTCCTTGGAGGAGAGAGAGTGCAACGTTTCATTTTAGCATTTTGGCGCTCACGAGGGAGACAAACTGCTTTGGCTGTTTGCAAGGCTAGGAAAGAGCAGAGCCCCAGTCTTGCTGTTTATCTGCAATGACTGCCAGGGCAAGTGAGGACCAGCAAGACAATTCCTGCCTAGCACCTTCCTTGGAGGAGAGAGAGTGCAACGTTTCAGTTTAGCAGTTTCGGGTTCGACAGTGTGAAAAAATGCATTGCCTGTTTGCAAGGCTAGGAAAGAGCAGAGCCCCAGTCTTGCTGTTTATCTGCAATGACTGCCAGGGCAAGTGAGGACCAGCAAGACAATTCCTGCCTAGCACCTTCCTTGGAGGAGAGAGAGTGCAACGTTTCATTTTAGCATTTTGGCGCTCACGAGGGAAACGAACTGCTTTGGCTGTTTGCAAGGGTAGGAAAGAGCAGAGCCCCAGTCTTGCTGTTTATCTGCAATGACTGCCAGGGCAAGTGAGGACCAGCAAGACCATTCCTGCCTAGCACCTTCCTTGGAGGAGAGAGAGTGCAACGTTTCATTTTAGCATTTTGGCCCTCACAAGGGAGAGAAACTGCTTTGGCTGTTTGCAAGGCTAGGAAAGAGCAGAGCCCCAGTCTTGCTGTTTATCTGCAATGACTGCCAGGGCAAGTGAGGACCAGCAAGACAATTCCTGCCTAGCACCTTCCTTGGAGGAGAGAGAGTGCAACGTTTCATTTTAGCATTTTGGCGCTCACGAGGGAGACAAACTGCTTTGGCTGTTTGCAAGGCTAGGAAAGAGCAGAGCCCCAGTCTTGCTGTTTATCTGCAATGACTGCCAGGGCAAGTGAGGACCAGCAAGACATTTCCTGCCTAGCACCTTCCTTGGAGGAGAGAGTGCGCAACGTTTCATTTTACTTTTTAGAGTGCGAGAGTGAGAAAAAGCAGAGTGCCTGTTTGCAAGGCTAGGAAAGAGCAGTGCCACAGTCTTGCTGTTTATCTGCAATGACTGCCAGGGCAAGCGAGGACCAGCAAGACAATTCCTGCCTAGCACCTTCCTTGGAGGAGAGAGAGTGCAACGTTTCATTTTAGCATTTTGGCGCTCACGAGGGAGACAAACTGCTTTGGCTGTTTGCAAGGCTAGGAAAGAGCAGAGCCCCAGTCTTGCTGTTTATCTGCAATGACTGCCAGGGCAAGTGAGGACCAGCAAGACATTTCCTGCCTAGCACCTTCCTTGGAGGAGAGAGTGCGCAACGTTTCATTTTACTTTTTAGAGTGCGAGAGTGAGAAAAAGCAGAGTGCCTGTTTGCAAGGCTAGGAAAGAGCAGTGCCCCAGTCTTGCTGTTTATCTGCAATGACTGCCAGGGCAAGCGAGGACCAGCAAGACAATTCCTGCCTAGCACCTTCCTTGGAGGAGAGAGTGTGCAACGTTTCAGTTTAGCAGTTTCGGGTTCGACAGTGTGAAAAAATGCATTGCCTGTTTGCAAGGCTAGGAAAGAGCAGAGCCCCAGTCTTGCTGTTTATCTGCAATGACTGCCAGGGCAAGTGAGGACCAGCAAGACAATTCCTGCCTAGCACCTTCCTTGGAGGAGAGAGAGTGCAACGTTTCATTTTAGCGTTTTGGCGCTCACGAGGGAGACAAACTGCTTTGGCTGTTTGCAAGGCTAGGAAAGAGCAGAGCCCCAGTCTTGCTGTTTATCTGCAATGACTGCCAGGGCAAGTGAGGACCAGCAAGACAATTCCTGCCTAGCACCTTCCTTGGAGGAGACAGAGTGCAACGTTTCAGTTTAGCAGTTTCGGGTTCGACAGTGTGAAAAAATGCATTGCCTGTTTGCAAGGCTAGGAAAGAGCAGAGCCCCAGTATTCCTGTTTATCTGCAATGACTGCCAGGGCAAGTGAGGACCAGCAAGGCAATTCCTGCCTAGCACCTTCCTTGGAGGAGAGAGAGTGCAACGCTTCATTTTAGCATTTTGGCGCTCACGAGGGAGACAAACTGCTTTGGCTGTTTGCAAGGCTAGGAAAGAGCAGAGCCCCAGTCTTGCTGTTTATCTGCAATGACTGCCAGGGCAAGTGAGGACCAGCAAGACCATTCCTGCCTAGCACCTTCCTTGGAGGAGAGAGAGTGCAACGTTTCATTTTAGCATTTTGGCCCTCACGAGGGAGACAAACTGCTTTGGCTGTTTGCAAGGCTAGGAAAGAGCAGAGGCCCAGTCTTGCTGTTTATCTGCAATGACTGCCAGGGCAAGTGAGGACCAGCAAGACAATTCCTGCCTAGCACCTTCCTTGGAGGAGAGAGAGTGCAACGCTTCATTTTAGCATTTTGGCGCTCACGAGCGAGACAAACTGCTTTGGCTGTTTGCAAGGCTAGGAAAGAGCAGAGCCCCAGTCTTGCTGTTTATCTGCAATGACTGCCAGGGCAAGTGAGGACCAGCAAGACATTTCCTGCCTAGCACCTTCCTTGGAGGAGAGAGTGCGCAACGTTTCATTTTACTTTTTAGAGTGCGAGAGTGAGAAAAAGCAGAGTGCCTGTTTGCAAGGCTAGGAAAGAGCAGTGCCCCAGTCTTGCTGTTTATCTGCAATGACTGCCAGGGCAAGTGAGGACCAGCAAGACAATTCCTGCCTAGCACCTTCCTTGGAGGAGAGAGAGTGCAACGTTTCAGTTTAGCAGTTTCGGGTTCGACAGTGTGAAAAAATGCATTGCCTGTTTCCAAGGCTAGGAAAGAGCAGAGCCCCAGTCTTGCTGTTTATCTGCAATGACTGCCAGGGCAAGTGAGGACCAGCAAGACAATTCCTGCCTAGCACCTTCCTTGGAGGAGAGAGAGTGCAACGTTTCATTTTACCGTTTTGGCGCTCACGAGGGAGACAAACTGCTTTGGCTGTTTGCAAGGCTAGGAAAGAGCAGAGCCCCAGTCTTGCTGTTTATCTGCAGTGACTGCCAGGGCAAGTGAGGACCAGCAAGACAATTCCTGCCTAGCACCTTCCTTGGAGGAGAGAGAGTGCAACGTTTCATTTTAGCATTTTGGCGCTCTCGAGGGAGACAAACTGCTTTGGCTGTTTGCACGGCTAGGAAAGAGCAGAGCCCCAGTCTTGCTGTTTATCTGCAATGACTGCCAGGGCAAGTGAGGACCAGCAAGACAATTCCTGCCTAGCACCTTCCTTGGAGGAGAGAGAGTGCAACGTTTCAGTTTAGCAGTTTCGGGTTCGACAGTGTGAAAAAATGCATTGCCTGTTTGCAAGGCTAGGAAAGAGCAGAGCCCCAGTATTCCTGTTTATCTGCAATGACTGCCAGGGCAAGTGAGGACCAGCAAGGCAATTCCTGCCTAGCACCTTCCTTGGAGGAGAGAGAGTGCAACGCTTCATTTTAGCATTTTGGCGCTCACGAGGGAGACAAACTGCTTTGGCTGTTTGCAAGGCTAGGAAAGAGCAGAGCCCCAGTCTTGCTGTTTATCTGCAATGACTGCCAGGGCAAGTGAGGACCAGCAAGACAATTCCTGCCTAGCACCTTCCTTGGAGGAGAGAGAGTGCAACGCTTCATTTTAGCATTTTGGCGCTCACGAGCGAGACAAACTGCTTTGGCTGTTTGCAAGGCTAGGAAAGAGCAGAGCCCCAGTCTTGCTGTTTATCTGCAATGACTGCCAGGGCAAGTGAGGACCAGCAAGACAATTCCTGCCTAGCACCTTCCTTGGAGGAGAGAGAGTGCAACGTTTCATTTTAGCGTTTTGGCGCTCACGAGGGAGACGAACGGCATTGGCTCTTTGCTTGGCTAGGAAAGAGCAGAGCCCCAGTCTTGCTGTTTATCTGCAATGACTGCCAGGGCAAGTGAGGACCAGCAAGACAATTCCTGCCTAGCACCTTCCTTGGAGGAGAGAGAGTGCAACGTTTCATTTTAGCATTTTGGCGCTCACGAGGGAGACAAACTGCTTTGGCTGTTTGCAAGGCTAGGAAAGAGCAGAGCCCCAGTCTTGCTGTTTATCTGCAATGACTGCCAGGGCAAGTGAGGACCAGCAAGACAATTCCTGCCTAGCACCTTCCTTGGAGGAGAGAGAGTGCAACGTTTCAGTTTAGCAGTTTCGGGTTCGACAGTGTGAAAAAATGCATTGCCTGTTTGCAAGGCTAGGAAAGAGCAGAGCCCCAGTCTTGCTGTTTATCTGCAATGACTGCCAGGGCAAGTGAGGACCAGCAAGACAATTCCTGCCTAGCACCTTCCTTGGAGGAGAGAGAGTGCAACGTTTCATTTTAGCATTTTGGCGCTCACGAGGGAAACGAACTTCTTTGGCTGTTTGCAAGGGTAGGAAAGAGCAGAGCCCCAGTCTTGCTGTTTATCTGCAATGACTGCCAGGGCAAGTGAGGACCAGCAAGACCATTCCTGCCTAGCACCTTCCTTGGAGGAGAGAGAGTGCAACGTTTCATTTTAGCATTTTGGCCCTCACAAGGGAGAGAAACTGCTTTGGCTGTTTGCAAGGCTAGGAAAGAGCAGAGCCCCAGTCTTGCTGTTTATCTGCAATGACTGCCAGGGCAAGTGAGGACCAGCAAGACAATTCCTGCCTAGCACCTTCCTTGGAGGAGAGAGAGTGCAACGTTTCATTTTAGCATTTTGGCGCTCACGAGGGAGACAAACTGCTTTGGCTGTTTGCAAGGCTAGGAAAGAGCAGAGCCCCAGTCTTGCTGTTTATCTGCAATGACTGCCAGGGCAAGTGAGGACCAGCAAGACATTTCCTGCCTAGCACCTTCCTTGGAGGAGAGAGTGCGCAACGTTTCATTTTACTTTTTAGAGTGCGAGAGTGAGAAAAAGCAGAGTGCCTGTTTGCAAGGCTAGGAAAGAGCAGTGCCACAGTCTTGCTGTTTATCTGCAATGACTGCCAGGGCAAGTGAGGACCAACAAGACAATTCCTGCCTAGCACCTTCCTTGGAGGAGAGAGAGTGCAACGTTTCATTTTAGCATTTTGGCGCTCACGAGGGAGACAAACTGCTTTGGCTGTTTGCAAGGCTAGGAAAGAGCAGAGCCCCAGTCTTGCTGTTTATCTGCAATGACTGCCAGGGCAAGTGAGGACCAGCAAGACAATTCCTGCCTAGCACCTTCCTTGGAGGAGAGAGAGTGCAACGTTTCAGTTTAGCAGTTTCGGGTTCGACAGTGTGAAAAAATGCATTGCCTGTTTGCAAGGCTAGGAAAGAGCAGAGCCCCAGTATTCCTGTTTATCTGCAATGACTGCCAGGGCAAGTGAGGACCAGCAAGGCAATTCCTGCCTAGCACCTTCCTTGGAGGAGAGAGAGTGCAACGCTTCATTTTAGCATTTTGGCGCTCACGAGGGAGACAAACTGCTTTGGCTGTTTGCAAGGCTAGGAAAGAGCAGAGCCCCAGTCTTGCTGTTTATCTGCAATGACTGCCAGGGCAAGTGAGGACCAGCAAGACAATTCCTGCCTAGCACCTTCCTTGGAGGAGAGAGAGTGCAACGCTTCATTTTAGCATTTTGGCGCTCACGAGCGAGACAAACTGCTTTGGCTGTTTGCAAGGCTAGGAAAGAGCAGAGCCCCAGTCTTGCTGTTTATCTGCAATGACTGCCAGGGCAAGTGAGGACCAGCAAGACATTTCCTGCCTAGCACCTTCCTTGGAGGAGAGAGTGCGCAACGTTTCATTTTACTTTTTAGAGTGCGAGAGTGAGAAAAAGCAGAGTGCCTGTTTGCAAGGCTAGGAAAGAGCAGTGCCCCAGTCTTGCTGTTTATCTGCAATGACTGCCAGGGCAAGCGAGGACCAGCAAGACAATTCCTGCCTAGCACCTTCCTTGGAGGAGAGAGAGTGCAACGTTTCATTTTAGCATTTTGGCGCTCACGAGGGAGACAAACTGCTTTGGCTGTTTGCAAGGCTAGGAAAGAGCAGAGCCCCAGTCTTGCTGTTTATCTGCAATGACTGCCAGGGCAAGTGAGGACCAGCAAGACAATTCCTGCCTAGCACCTTCCTTGGAGGAGAGAGAGTGCAACGCTTCATTTTAGCATTTTGGCGCTCACGAGCGAGACAAACTGCTTTGGCTGTTTGCAAGGCTAGGAAAGAGCAGAGCCCCAGTCTTGCTGTTTATCTGCAATGACTGCCAGGGCAAGTGAGGACCAGCAAGACAATTCCTGCCTAGCACCTTCCTTGGAGGAGAGAGAGTGCAACGTTTCATTTTAGCGTTTTGGCGCTCACGAGGGAGACGAACGGCATTGGCTCTTTGCTTGGCTAGGAAAGAGCAGAGCCCCAGTCTTGCTGTTTATCTGCAATGACTGCCAGGGCAAGTGAGGACCAGCAAGACAATTCCTGCCTAGCACCTTCCTTGGAGGAGAGAGAGTGCAACGTTTCATTTTAGCATTTTGGCGCTCACGAGGGAGACAAACTGCTTTGGCTGTTTGCAAGGCTAGGAAAGAGCAGAGCCCCAGTCTTGCTGTTTATCTGCAATGACTGCCAGGGCAAGTGAGGACCAGCAAGACAATTCCTGCCTAGCACCTTCCTTGGAGGAGAGAGAGTGCAACGTTTCAGTTTAGCAGTTTCGGGTTCGACAGTGTGAAAAAATGCATTGCCTGTTTGCAAGGCTAGGAAAGAGCAGAGCCCCAGTCTTGCTGTTTATCTGCAATGACTGCCAGGGCAAGTGAGGACCAGCAAGACAATTCCTGCCTAGCACCTTCCTTGGAGGAGAGAGAGTGCAACGTTTCATTTTAGCATTTTGGCGCTCACGAGGGAAACGAACTTCTTTGGCTGTTTGCAAGGGTAGGAAAGAGCAGAGCCCCAGTCTTGCTGTTTATCTGCAATGACTGCCAGGGCAAGTGAGGACCAGCAAGACCATTCCTGCCTAGCACCTTCCTTGGAGGAGAGAGAGTGCAACGTTTCATTTTAGCATTTTGGCCCTCACAAGGGAGAGAAACTGCTTTGGCTGTTTGCAAGGCTAGGAAAGAGCAGAGCCCCAGTCTTGCTGTTTATCTGCAATGACTGCCAGGGCAAGTGAGGACCAGCAAGACAATTCCTGCCTAGCACCTTCCTTGGAGGAGAGAGAGTGCAACGTTTCATTTTAGCATTTTGGCGCTCACGAGGGAGACAAACTGCTTTGGCTGTTTGCAAGGCTAGGAAAGAGCAGAGCCCCAGTCTTGCTGTTTATCTGCAATGACTGCCAGGGCAAGTGAGGACCAGCAAGACATTTCCTGCCTAGCACCTTCCTTGGAGGAGAGAGTGCGCAACGTTTCATTTTACTTTTTAGAGTGCGAGAGTGAGAAAAAGCAGAGTGCCTGTTTGCAAGGCTAGGAAAGAGCAGTGCCACAGTCTTGCTGTTTATCTGCAATGACTGCCAGGGCAAGTGAGGACCAACAAGACAATTCCTGCCTAGCACCTTCCTTGGAGGAGAGAGAGTGCAACGTTTCATTTTAGCATTTTGGCGCTCACGAGGGAGACAAACTGCTTTGGCTGTTTGCAAGGCTAGGAAAGAGCAGAGCCCCAGTCTTGCTGTTTATCTGCAATGACTGCCAGGGCAAGTGAGGACCAGCAAGACAATTCCTGCCTAGCACCTTCCTTGGAGGAGAGAGAGTGCAACGTTTCAGTTTAGCAGTTTCGGGTTCGACAGTGTGAAAAAATGCATTGCCTGTTTGCAAGGCTAGGAAAGAGCAGAGCCCCAGTATTCCTGTTTATCTGCAATGACTGCCAGGGCAAGTGAGGACCAGCAAGGCAATTCCTGCCTAGCACCTTCCTTGGAGGAGAGAGAGTGCAACGCTTCATTTTAGCATTTTGGCGCTCACGAGGGAGACAAACTGCTTTGGCTGTTTGCAAGGCTAGGAAAGAGCAGAGCCCCAGTCTTGCTGTTTATCTGCAATGACTGCCAGGGCAAGTGAGGACCAGCAAGACAATTCCTGCCTAGCACCTTCCTTGGAGGAGAGAGAGTGCAACGCTTCATTTTAGCATTTTGGCGCTCACGAGCGAGACAAACTGCTTTGGCTGTTTGCAAGGCTAGGAAAGAGCAGAGCCCCAGTCTTGCTGTTTATCTGCAATGACTGCCAGGGCAAGTGAGGACCAGCAAGACATTTCCTGCCTAGCACCTTCCTTGGAGGAGAGAGTGCGCAACGTTTCATTTTACTTTTTAGAGTGCGAGAGTGAGAAAAAGCAGAGTGCCTGTTTGCAAGGCTAGGAAAGAGCAGTGCCCCAGTCTTGCTGTTTATCTGCAATGACTGCCAGGGCAAGCGAGGACCAGCAAGACAATTCCTGCCTAGCACCTTCCTTGGAGGAGAGAGAGTGCAACGTTTCATTTTAGCATTTTGGCGCTCACGAGGGAGACAAACTGCTTTGGCTGTTTGCAAGGCTAGGAAAGAGCAGAGCCCCAGTCTTGCTGTTTATCTGCAATGACTGCCAGGGCAAGTGAGGACCAGCAAGACAATTCCTGCCTAGCACCTTCCTTGGAGGAGAGAGAGTGCAACGTTTCATTTTAGCGTTTTGGCGCTCACGAGGGAGACGAACGGCATTGGCTCTTTGCTTGGCTAGGAAAGAGCAGAGCCCCAGTCTTGCTGTTTATCTGCAATGACTGCCAGGGCAAGTGAGGACCAGCAAGACAATTCCTTCCTAGCACCTTCCTTGGAGGAGAGAGAGTGCAACGTTTCATTTTAGCATTTTGGCGCTCACGAGGGAGACAAACTGCTTTGGCTGTTTGCAAGGCTAGGAAAGAGCAGAGCCCCAGTCTTGCTGTTTATCTGCAATGACTGCCAGGGCAAGTGAGGACCAGCAAGACAATTCCTGCCTAGCACCTTCCTTGGAGGAGAGAGAGTGCAACGTTTCAGTTTAGCAGTTTCGGGTTCGACAGTGTGAAAAAATGCATTGCCTGTTTGCAAGGCTAGGAAAGAGCAGAGCCCCAGTCTTGCTGTTTATCTGCAATGACTGCCAGGGCAAGTGAGGACCAGCAAGACAATTCCTGCCTAGCACCTTCCTTGGAGGAGAGAGAGTGCAACGTTTCATTTTAGCATTTTGGCGCTCACGAGGGAAACGAACTGCTTTGGCTGTTTGCAAGGGTAGGAAAGAGCAGAGCCCCAGTCTTGCTGTTTATCTGCAATGACTGCCAGGGCAAGTGAGGACCAGCAAGACCATTCCTGCCTAGCACCTTCCTTGGAGGAGAGAGAGTGCAACGTTTCATTTTAGCATTTTGGCCCTCACAAGGGAGAGAAACTGCTTTGGCTGTTTGCAAGGCTAGGAAAGAGCAGAGCCCCAGTCTTGCTGTTTATCTGCAATGACTGCCAGGGCAAGTGAGGACCAGCAAGACAATTCCTGTCTAGCACCTTCCTTGGAGGAGAGAGAGTGCAACGTTTCATTTTAGCATTTTGGCGCTCACGAGGGAGACAAACTGCTTTGGCTGTTTGCAAGGCTAGGAAAGAGCAGAGCCCCAGTCTTGCTGTTTATCTGCAATGACTGCCAGGGCAAGTGAGGACCAGCAAGACATTTCCTGCCTAGCACCTTCCTTGGAGGAGAGAGTGCGCAACGTTTCATTTTACTTTTTAGAGTGCGAGAGTGAGAAAAAGCAGAGTGCCTGTTTGCAAGGCTAGGAAAGAGCAGTGCCACAGTCTTGCTGTTTATCTGCAATGACTGCCAGGGCAAGCGAGGACCAGCAAGACAATTCCTGCCTAGCACCTTCCTTGGAGGAGAGAGAGTGCAACGTTTCATTTTAGCATTTTGGCGCTCACGAGGGAGACAAACTGCTTTGGCTGTTTGCAAGGCTAGGAAAGAGCAGAGCCCCAGTCTTGCTGTTTATCTGCAATGACTGCCAGGGCAAGTGAGGACCAGCAAGACATTTCCTGCCTAGCACCTTCCTTGGAGGAGAGAGTGCGCAACGTTTCATTTTACTTTTTAGAGTGCGAGAGTGAGAAAAAGCAGAGTGCCTGTTTGCAAGGCTAGGAAAGAGCAGTGCCCCAGTCTTGCTGTTTATCTGCAATGACTGCCAGGGCAAGCGAGGACCAGCAAGACAATTCCTGCCTAGCACCTTCCTTGGAGGAGAGAGTGTGCAACGTTTCAGTTTAGCAGTTTCGGGTTCGACAGTGTGAAAAAATGCATTGCCTGTTTGCAAGGCTAGGAAAGAGCAGAGCCCCAGTCTTGCTGTTTATCTGCAATGACTGCCAGGGCAAGTGAGGACCAGCAAGACAATTCCTGCCTAGCACCTTCCTTGGAGGAGAGAGAGTGCAACGTTTCATTTTAGCGTTTTGGCGCTCACGAGGGAGACAAACTGCTTTGGCTGTTTGCAAGGCTAGGAAAGAGCAGAGCCCCAGTCTTGCTGTTTATCTGCAATGACTGCCAGGGCAAGTGAGGACCAGCAAGACAATTCCTGCCTAGCACCTTCCTTGGAGGAGAGAGAGTGCAACGTTTCATTTTAGCATTTTGGCGCTCACGAGGGAGACAAACTGCTTTGGCTGTTTGCAAGGCTAGGAAAGAGCAGAGCCCCAGTCTTGCTGTTTATCTGCAATGACTGCCAGGGCAAGTGAGGACCAGCAAGACAATTCCTGCCTAGCACCTTCCTTGGAGGAGAGAGAGTGCAACGTTTCAGTTTAGCAGTTTCGGGTTCGACAGTGTGAAAAAATGCATTGCCTGTTTGCAAGGCTAGGAAAGAGCAGAGCCCCAGTATTCCTGTTTATCTGCAATGACTGCCAGGGCAAGTGAGGACCAGCAAGGCAATTCCTGCCTAGCACCTTCCTTGGAGGAGAGAGAGTGCAACGCTTCATTTTAGCATTTTGGCGGTCACGAGGGAGACAAACTGCTTTGGCTGTTTGCAAGGCTAGGAAAGAGCAGAGCCCCAGTCTTGCTGTTTATCTGCAATGACTGCCAGGGCAAGTGAGGACCAGCAAGACCATTCCTGCCTAGCACCTTCCTTGGAGGAGAGAGAGTGCAACGTTTCATTTTAGCATTTTGGCCCTCACGAGGGAGACAAACTGCTTTGGCTGTTTGCAAGGCTAGGAAAGAGCAGAGCCCCAGTCTTGCTGTTTATCTGCAATGACTGCCAGGGCAAGTGAGGACCAGCAAGACAATTCCTGCCTAGCACCTTCCTTGGAGGAGAGAGAGTGCAACGTTTCATTTTAGCATTTTGGCCCTCACGAGGGAGAGAAACTGCTTTGGCTGTTTGCAAGGCTAGGAAAGAGCAGAGCCCCAGTCTTGCTGTTTATCTGCAATGACTGCCAGGGCAAGTGAGGACCAGCAAGACAATTCCTGCCTAGCACCTTCCTTGGAGGAGAGAGAGTGCAACGTTTCATTTTAGCATTTTGGCGCTCACGAGGGAGACAAACTGCTTTGGCTGTTTGCAAGGCTAGGAAAGAGCAGAGCCCCAGTCTTGCTGTTTATCTGCAATGACTGCCAGGGCAAGTGAGGACCAGCAAGACATTTCCTGCCTAGCACCTTCCTTGGAGGAGAGAGTGCGCAACGTTTCATTTTACTTTTTAGAGTGCGAGAGTGAGAAAAAGCAGAGTGCCTGTTTGCAAGGCTAGGAAAGAGCAGTGCCCCAGTCTTGCTGTTTATCTGCAATGACTGCCAGGGCAAGCGAGGACCAGCAAGACAATTCCTGCCTAGCACCTTCCTTGGAGGAGAGAGAGTGCAACGTTTCATTTTAGCATTTTGGCGGTCACGAGGGAGACAAACTGCTTTGGCTGTTTGCAAGGCTAGGAAAGAGCAGAGCCCCAGTCTTGCTGTTTATCTGCAATGACTGCCAGGGTAAGCGAGGACCAGCAAGACAATTCCTGCCTAGCACCTTCCTTGGAGGAGAGAGAGTGCAACGTTTCATTTTGCTTTTTGGAGTGCGAGAGTGAGAAAAAGCAGAGTGCCTGTTTGCAAGGCTAGGAAAGAGCAGAGCCCCAGTCTTGCTGTTTATCTGCAATGACTGCCGGGGCAAGTGAGGACCAGCAAGATAATTCCGGCCTAGCACCTTCCTTGGAGGAGAGAGAGTGCAACGTTTCATTTTAGCATTTTGGCGCTCACGAGGGACACGAACTGCATTGGCTGTTTGCAAGGCTAGGAAAGAGCAGAGCCCCAGTCTTGCTGTTTATCTGCAATGACTGCCAGGGCAAGTGAGGACCAGCAAGACAATTCCTGCCTAGCACCTTCCTTGTAGGAGAGAGAGTGCAACGTTTCATTTTAGCGTTTTGGCGCTCACGAGGGAGACAAACTGCTTTGGCTGTTTGCAAGGCTAGGAAAGAGCAGAGCCCCAGTCTTGCTGTTTATCTGCAATGACTGCCAGGGCAAGTGAGGACCAGCAAGACAATTCCTGCCTAGCACCTTCCTTGGAGGAGAGAGAGTGCAACGTTTCATTTTAGCATTTTGGCGCTCACGAGGGAGACAAACTGCTTTGGCTGTTTGCAAGGCTAGGAAAGAGCAGAGCCTCAGTCTTGCTGTTTATCTGCAATGACTGCCAGGGCAAGTGAGGACCAGCAAGACATTTCCTGCCTAGCACCTTCCTTGGAGGAGAGAGAGTGCAACGTTTCAGTTTAGCAGTTTCGGGTTCGACAGTGTGAAAAAATGCATTGCCTGTTTGCAAGGCTAGGAAAGAGCAGAGCCCCAGTATTCCTGTTTATCTGCAATGACTGCCAGGGCAAGTGAGGACCAGCAAGGCAATTCCTGCCTAGCACCTTCCTTGGAGGAGAGAGAGTGCAACGCTTCATTTTAGCATTTTGGCGCTCACGAGGGAGACAAACTGCTTTGGCTGTTTGCAAGGCTAGGAAAGAGCAGAGCCCCAGTCTTGCTGTTTATCTGCAATGACTGCCAGGGCAAGTGAGGACCAGCAAGACCATTCCTGCCTAGCACCTTCCTTGGAGGAGAGAGAGTGCAACGTTTCATTTTAGCATTTTGGCCCTCACGAGGGAGACAAACTGCTTTGGCTGTTTGCAAGGCTAGGAAAGAGCAGAGCCCCAGTCTTGCTGTTTATCTGCAATGACTGCCAGGGCAAGTGAGGACCAGCAAGACAATTCCTGCCTAGCACCTTCCTTAGAGGAGAGAGAGTGCAACGTTTCATTTTAGCATTTTGGCGCTCACGAGGGAGACAAACTGCTTTGGCTGTTTGCAAGGCTAGGAAAGAGCAGAGCCCCAGTCTTGCTGTTTATCTGCAATGACTGCCAGGGCAAGTGAGGACCAGCAAGACAATTCCTGCCTAGCACCTTCCTTGGAGGAGAGAGAGTGCAACGCTTCATTTTAGCATTTTGGCGCTCACGAGCGAGACAAACTGCTTTGGCTGTTTGCAAGGCTAGGAAAGAGCAGAGCCCCAGTCTTGCTGTTTATCTGCAGTGACTGCCAGGGCAAGTGAGGACCAGCAAGACATTTCCTGCCTAGCACCTTCCTTGGAGGAGAGAGTGCGCAACGTTTCATTTTACTTTTTAGAGTGCGAGAGGGAGAAAAAGCAGAGTGCCTGTTTGCAAGGCTAGGAAAGAGCAGTGCCCCAGTCTTGCTGTTTATCTGCAATGACTGCCAGGGCAAGCGAGGACCAGCAAGACAATTCCTGCCTAGCACCTTCCTTGGAGGAGAGAGAGTGCAACGTTTCATTTTAGCATTTTGGCGGTCACGAGGGAGACAAACTGCTTTGGCTGTTTGCAAGGCTAGGAAAGAGCAGAGCCCCAGTCTTGCTGTTTATCTGCAATGACTGCCAGGGTAAGCGAGGACCAGCAAGACAATTCCTGCCTAGCACCTTCCTTGGAGGAGAGAGAGTGCAACGTTTCATTTTGCTTTTTGGAGTGCGAGAGTGAGAAAAAGCAGAGTGCCTGTTTACAAGGCTAGGAAAGAGCAGAGCCCCAGTCTTGCTGTTTATCTGCAATGACTGCCGGGGCAAGTGAGGACCAGCAAGATAATTCCGGCCTAGCACCTTCCTTGGAGGAGAGAGAGTGCAACGTTTCATTTTAGCATTTTGGCGCTCACGAGGGACACGAACTGCATTGGCTGTTTGCAAGGCTAGGAAAGAGCAGAGCCCCAGTCTTGCTGTTTATCTGCAATGACTGCCAGGGCAAGTGAGGACCAGCAAGACAATTCCTGCCTAGCACCTTCCTTGTAGGAGAGAGAGTGCAACGTTTCATTTTAGCGTTTTGGCGCTCACGAGGGAGACAAACTGCTTTGGCTGTTTGCAAGGCTAGGAAAGAGCAGAGCCCCAGTCTTGCTGTTTATCTGCAATGACTGCCAGGGCAAGTGAGGACCAGCAAGACAATTCCTGCCTAGCACCTTCCTTGGAGGAGAGAGAGTGCAACGTTTCATTTTAGCATTTTGGCCCTCACGAGGGAGACAAACTGCTTTGGCTGTTTGCAAGGCTAGGAAAGAGCAGAGCCCCAGTCTTGCTGTTTATCTGCAATGACTGCCAGGGCAAGTGAGGACCAGCAAGACAATTCCTGCCTAGCACCTTCCTTGGAGGAGAGAGAGTGCAACGTTTCAGTTTAGCAGTTTCGGGTTCGACAGTGTGAAAAAATGCATTGCCTGTTTGCAAGGCTAGGAAAGAGCAGAGCCCCAGTATTCCTGTTTATCTGCAATGACTGCCAGGGCAAGTGAGGACCAGCAAGGCAATTCCTGCCTAGCACCTTCCTTGGAGGAGAGAGAGTGCAACGCTTCATTTTAGCATTTTGGCGCTCACGAGGGAGACAAACTGCTTTGGCTGTTTGCAAGGCTAGGAAAGAGCAGAGCCCCAGTCTTGCTGTTTATCTGCAATGACTGCCAGGGCAAGTGAGGACCAGCAAGACCATTCCTGCCTAGCACCTTCCTTGGAGGGGAGAGAGTGCAACGTTTCATTTTAGCATTTTGGCCCTCACGAGGGAGACAAACTGCTTTGGCTGTTTGCAAGGCTAGGAAAGAGCAGAGCCCCAGTCTTGCTGTTTATCTGCAATGACTGCCAGGGCAAGTGAGGACCAGCAAGGCAATTCCTGCCTAGCACCTTCCTTGGAGGAGAGAGAGTGCAACGCTTCATTTTAGCATTTTGGCGCTCACGAGGGAGACAAACTGCTTTGGCTGTTTGCAAGGCTAGGAAAGAGCAGAGCCCCAGTCTTGCTGTTTATCTGCAATGACTGCCAGGGCAAGTGAGGACCAGCAAGACAATTCCTGCCTAGCACCTTCCTTGGAGGAGAGAGAGTGCAACGCTTCATTTTAGCATTTTGGCGCTCACGAGCGAGACAAACTGCTTTGGCTGTTTGCAAGGCTAGGAAAGAGCAGAGCCCCAGTCTTGCTGTTTATCTGCAATGACTGCCAGGGCAAGTGAGGACCAGCAAGACATTTCCTGCCTAGCACCTTCCTTGGAGGAGAGAGTGCGCAACGTTTCATTTTACTTTTTAGAGTGCGAGAGTGAGAAAAAGCAGAGTGCCTGTTTGCAAGGCTAGGAAAGAGCAGTGCCCCAGTCTTGCTGTTTATCTGCAATGACTGCCAGGGCAAGCGAGGTCCAGCAAGACAATTCCTGCCTAGCACCTTCCTTGGAGGAGAGAGAGTGCAACGTTTCATTTTAGCATTTTGGCGCTCACGAGGGAGACAAACTGCTTTGGCTGTTTGCAAGGCTAGGAAAGAGCAGAGCCCCAGTCTTGCTGTTTATCTGCAATGACTGCCAGGGCAAGTGAGGACCAGCAAGACAATTCCTGCCTAGCACCTTCCTTGGAGGAGAGAGAGTGCAACGTTTCATTTTAGCATTTAAGCGCTCACGAGGGAGACGAACGGCATTGGCTGTTTGCTTGGCTAGGAAAGAGCAGAGCCCCAGTCTTGCTGTTTATCTGCAATGACTGCCAGGGCAAGTGAGGACCAGCAAGACAATTCCTGCCTAGCACCTTCCTTGGAGGAGAGAGAGTGCAACGTTTCATTTTAGCATTTTGGCGCTCACGAGGGAGACAAACTGCTTTGGCTGTTTGCAAGGCTAGGAAAGAGCAGAGCCCCAGTCTTGCTGTTTATCTGCAATGACTGCCAGGGCAAGTGAGGACCAGCAAGACAATTCCTGCCTAGCACCTTCCTTGGAGGAGAGAGTGCGCAACGTTTCATTTTGCTTTTTAGAGTGCGAGAGTGAGAAAAAGCAGAGTGCCTGTTTGCAAGGCTAGGAAAGAGCAGTGCCCCAGTCTTGCTGTTTATCTGGAATGACTGCCAGGGCAAGCGAGGACCAGCAAGACAATTCCTGCCTAGCACCTTCCTTGGAGGAGAGAGAGTGCAACGTTTCATTTTAGCATTTTGGCGGTCACGAGGGAGACAAACTGCTTTGGCTGTTTGCAAGGCTAGGAAAGAGCAGAGCCCCAGTCTTGCTGTTTATCTGCAATGACTGCCAGGGTAAGCGAGGACCAGCAAGACAATTCCTGCCTAGCACCTTCCTTGGAGGAGAGAGAGTGCAACGTTTCATTTTAGCATTTAAGCGCTCACGAGGGAAACGAACTGCTTTGGCTGTTTGCAAGGGTAGGAAAGAGCAGAGCCCCAGTCTTGCTGTTTATCTGCAATGACTGCCAGGGCAAGTGAGGACCAGCAAGACAATTCCTGCCTAGCACCTTCCTTGGAGGAGAGAGAGTGCAACTTTTCATTTTAGCATTTTGGCGCTCACGAGGGAGACAAACTGCTTTGGCTGTTTGCAAGGCTAGGAAAGAGCAGAGCCCCAGTCTTGCTGTTTATCTGCAATGACTGCCAGGGCAAGTGAGGACCAGCAAGACAATTCCTTCCTAGCACCTTCCTTGGAGGAGAGAGAGTGCAACGTTTCAGTTTAGCAGTTTCGGGTTCGACAGTGTGAAGAACTGCATTGCCTGTTTGCATGGCTAGGAAAGAGCAGAGCCCCAGTCCTGCTGTTTATCTGCAATGACTGCCAGGGCAAGTGAGGACCAGCAAGACAATTCCTACCTAGCACCTTCCTTGGAGGAGAGAGAGTGCAACGTTTAAATTTAGCAGTTTGGCGCTCACGACGGAGAGGAACTGCCTTGGCTGTGTCGTGGTTTAGCCCCAGCCAGCAACTATGCACCACGCAGCCGCTCGCTCACTCCCCCACGGTGGCACGGGGGAGAGAACTGTAAGAGTAAAAGTGAGGAAACTCATGGTTTGAGATAAAGACAGTTTAATAAGTAAAGCAAAAGCTGCGCACGCAATCAAAGCAAAACAAGGAATTTGTTCACCACTCCGCATGGGCAGGCAGGTGTTCAGCCATCTCCAGGGAAGCAGGGCTCCGTCACGTGTAATGGTTTTTTGGGAAGACAGACGCCATAACTCCGAACGTCCCTCCACCCCTTCCTTCTTCGTTGTCCCAGCTTTATATACTGAGCATGACGTTATATGGTATGGAATACCTCTTTGGCCAGCCTGGGTCAGCTGTCCCAGCTGTGTCACCTCCCAGCTTCCCGTGCACCCCCAGCCCGCTCGCTGCAGGCCAACATGAGAAGCTGGACTGTCTTGAGTACTTGGCAACAACTCAAAACATCAGCACCTTATCAACATTTTCTCATCCCAAATCCAAAACATAGCCTCACGCTAGCTTCTACGAAGAAAATTAACTCTACCCTGGATGAAACCAGGACAGGCTGTTTGCAAGGCTAGGAAAGAGCAGAGCCCCAGTCTTGCTGTTTATCTGCAATGACTGCCAGGGCAAGCGAGGACCACCAAGACAATTCCTGCCTATCACGTTCCTTGGAGGAGAGAGAGTGCAACGTTTCAATTTAGCAGTTTGGCGCTCAAGAAGGAGAGAAACTGCATTGGCTGTTTGCAAGACTAGGAAAGAGCAGAGCCCCAGTCTTGCTGTTCACCTGCAATGACTGCCAGGGCAAGCGAGGACCAACAACACAATTCCTGCCTAGGACCTTCCTTGGAGGAGACAGAGTTCAACGTTTCAATCTCGCAGTTGGGAGTGCGAGAGTGAGAAAAAAATCAGTGCCTGTTTACAAAGCTAGGAAATAGCAGAGCCCCAGTCTTGCTGTTTATCTGCAATGACTGCCAGGGCAAGTGAGGACCAGCAAGACAATTCCTGCCTAGCACCTTCCTTGGAGGAGAGAGGGTGCAATTTTTCAATTTAGGGGTTTGGCGTTCAAGAGTGCGAGGAACTGGATTGTCTGTTTGAAAGGCTAGTATAGAGCACGGACCCAGTCTTGCCTTTTCTCTACAATGACTGCCAGGGCAAGTCAGGACCAGCAAGACAAATCCTTCCTAGCACGTTCCTTCAACGAGAGAGAGTGCAACTTTTCAATCTCGCATTTGGGAGTGCTAGAGTGAGAAAAACTTCAGTGCCTGTTTGCAAGGCTACGAAAGAGGAGATCTCCAGTCTTGCTGTTTATCTGCAGTGACTGCCAGGGCAAGTGAGGACCAGCCAGACAATTCCTGCCTAGCACCTTCCTTGGAGGAGAGAGAGTGCAACGTTTCCATTTTGCAGTTTCTGTTTCGAAAGTGTGAAGAACTGCATTGGCTGTTTCAAGGCTTGGAAAGAGCAGAGCCCCACTCTTGCTGTTTATCTGCAATGACTGCCTGGGCAAGCGAGGACCAGCAAGACAATTCCTGCCTAGCACCTTCCTTGGAGGAGAGAGAGTGCAAAGTTTCCATTTTGCAGTTTGGCGCTCACGAGGGAGAGGAACTTCATTGACTGTTTGCAAGGCTAGGAAAGAGCAGAGCCCCAGTCTTGCTGTTTATCTGCAATGACTGCCTGGGCAAGCGAGGACCAGCAAGACAATTCCTGCCTAGCACCTTCCTTGGAGGAGAGACAGTGCAAAGTTTCCATTTTGCAGTTTGGCGCTCACGACGGAGAGGAACTGCATTGGCGTTGTGGCGTTGATCTGCACGGCTCGACCTTAAGGAGAAGGAGCTGTGGCACTGAGAAGCTGGTAAACAGCTGGATATCTGCACGGCTCGGCTTTGAGGAGAAGGAGCTGTGATAAACAACTAAGAAGAAGCAAGGCAAACAGGAACACCTGCAAGCAGCGAATCCTGACTGTGTGAGAGGCACATGGACAGTGCGTGATATTTTGTATATAGCCAATTGCAATAGTGTGTGTAACAAGCTGTAACCAATCATGAGTGTGTGCGCAGTGAGTAAGCGCAAATTATGATATATATTGGAGTCAGACAAGACAATAAATGGCTTCGGAATATAACTCTCATAGAGTTGTGAGGTCCATCCTTCTCCCGCAACTGGTTACCCCGATGTGATACGATCTCTGGGATCTCATCGTTGAACACCGGTCGAGCACAGAGGACGCCGCAGGAGAAGCCTGGTTGGAAGAATTGCAGTCAGCGGGACTGACGCAAGGAAAAAGAAAAAGGAGTACGTTGGAACGGAGAAGCACCCAGCGAGGTGAGGTGAGCAACCGGCGCGGCCTGGGGCAGAACACATCGCATGAAGAAGGGGCGATAGTCAGACTCCAGCTGCACATGCTCTCTAAGAGAGGACTGAAATATGATGAATATACACTTAGAAGGCTTCTAATTTGGAGCCGAAAGAAAGGGTACCCCCCCAATCTGTCTGTGGCGTTTAAGGCAGAGACGTGGGAGGAGATAGGAAAAATGTTATGGGAGCATATTGAGAAAACTGCCGCAGAGTTAGTGACAGCGTGGAAGTTGATATTAACCACATTAAAAGCCTTAAAGGCAGAGAGAAAAAACTGCAGCTGATGTGGAGGAGGCTGTTAAACTGCTTTCAACCAATCCCTTCTTAACCGAGTCAGAGGGTCCAGGACCTTCAGCGACTCCGAATGCACCGCCTGAGGTGCCAGATGCACCGGGTGAACTGGCCGCATTAGATAAGTCAGAGAAACAGATCTACGATGATATATGTGAGGGCAAGACGGGACAAAGCTGCCCAGAACAATGTACTCAATGTTCCTCTGTGTGCCCATGTGAAAGATTGATGGGGCAGGCTTCACCACCCCCGAAACCACCCAGACCTAACCGATCGAAAGCCGTAGTTTTGAAGCCCTCAGCCGAGCCCCTGCCACCTTTACAGCCCCCGTTGCCTGAAGAAGAAGAGCCTGTTGTAGAGACTATAGGGAGGCAAGAGCCTAGAATGAAAGGCGACCCTAGGGAGCGGTGGAAAGATGTTTTTTTAGGAGTGATGAAAGACGAGGAAACAGAGTTACCGATGGCATTTCCTGTTAGTGTACAGCCTCACGGGCCCAATTGCTGGGACCCATTTCACTGGGACTTGATTAAGAAAGTGCGGAAGGCAGTACAAAATTATGGCTTGCAATCACCTTTCACGCAAGCTCTATTAGATAACATATTCATGGGAATGATTCTTACACCATGGGATTGTCGGCAGATGATAGATATGTTGTTGACACCAACCCAAAGGTTATTGTGGGCAGACAGATGGTATAAACTCTGTATGCAAGAAGCCCTGAGAAACCTGGAGCGTCAAGATGGCGATCCACTCCAGAACATTACTATGGAACAAATGACAGGCCAGGGACTGTTTGTGGATGTTAGATTGCAAGCGCAGCTGCCCTTAGAAGCCTTGCAATTAGTTGGGCGACTAGCGTTGAATGCGTTGCGAACAGTCCCTGAGGAGGGAAAGAGGCAACCATCTTACACTCAAATTAGACAAGGGAGAGATGAACCATATATGTCTTTTGTTGATCGTCTGAGAGACACTTTGAATAAAGTGTATACCAATGAAGAGGCAAAACTAGCAGTGTTGTTGAATTTAGCGGTAGAAAATGCCAATGTAGATTGTAAAAGAATTTTGTTAATTTTGCCAAAAGAAGCAACGTTAGTACAAATGGTAGAAGCCTGCAACAGAGTAGGCTCTGCCACACATCAGGCAGAGACACTCGCAAGTGCCTTTGCAGCAGCAATTAAGCCATTTATAAATGGAAAAGGGGAGAAAAAATGTTTTAATTGTGGAAAAACAGGCCATTTTAGAGCTCAGTGCAAGGCCACAAGGAAAGGACCGAGGCAGATTGAGACAGGTCATAAATCCTTCCAGCAAGGACCCTTTCAGCAAGGAATAGGCCCAGCAGGAGCACCATGTGGTCGATGTCAAAAATTTGGTCATCAAGCCTCAGAATGTTGTTCAAAGTATCATCGGGATGGTATGAAATTGGGAAACGGGCGACCGAGCGCGAAGGCACCCCACACGATGACACAAATGGGGAAGCACCACCAGGCTGCTTGGCAAGCCTCAGCGCCCAAACCAGAGGGAGCGCCAGAATGGAGGTGGAAACAACAGTAGAAGTTACCTTATGGGACATGTCGGTTTATGATGTCCCGACTAACGCAAATGGACCATTAGGATATGGATTGAGTGCTTTGTTATTAGGACGATCTTCAGCAACAAAGTAGGGACTTTTTGTTCTCCCTGGAGTCATTGACGAAAAAGGCCATATTGTGCCAACCACTAGTCCTTGGAACACACCTGTTTTTGGGATTCCAAAGAAAAGTGGAAAATGGAGACTATTACATGACTTGGGAGAAGTCAATAAGGTATAGTGGACATGGGAGCCTTGCAACCAGGGCTACCATCTCCCTGTATGATACTGAAGTATTGGAAGCTTTTGATTATAGATCTCAAAGATTGCTTTTTTACAATCCCTCTGCATGAAGATGATGCCAAACATTTTGCATTCTCAGTCCCAAGTACAAACAAGGCACAACCCATGCAAAGATATCATTGGACAGTATTGCCACAAGGCATGAAAAATTCGCCCACGATGTGTCAAATTTATGTAAATTGGGCTTTACAGCCAATCAGAAAAAGGTGCCCTCAATATTTCATCTATCATTATATGGATGACATATTGTTGTCTGGTGATCAATTAAATCCAGAAGAAATGATCGGGGAGCTCGTTGAGCTTTTGAGACAAAGTGGGCTGCAAGTGGCGCCGGAAAAGATACAAACTGAAGCGCCTTGGAGGTACTTGGGGTGGATGATCACTGAAACGTTGGTGACCCTCCAAAAGGTTGAATTAAGAATTCAGATTAAAACATTAAATGATGTACAAAAATTGGTAGGAGACGTTAACTGGATTCGACCGATTTGTGGGATCACAAACCAAGATATGGAGCCCTTGGTTCAGCTCTTGCGAGGGGATAGCAGGTTAAACTCTCCTCGGCAATTGACCAAGGAAGCCTGGGAAGCAGTAGCAAACATTTCTGAAAAGGTAACTCAAGCATTTAGTTCTAGGATAGACCCCTCGATAGGGATCACTTTGGCAGTAATCAATCATGAGCGACATCCCTATGCGCATATAATACAGTGGATAACAAAGCTAGAATCCAAAGTGGACCCACTGAGAATTTTAGAGTGGGTCTTTTTACCTCAGTAGCACAGAAAAACCATCACCACGAAAGTAGAGTGTTTTGCAAATTTGATTATGAAAGGGCGCAACAGAATTATTGATATATCGGCAAAGGACCTGAAAACGATTTCAGTAGCATTACAACAAGAATATTTGACTTGGGCTTTGCAGCACTCTGTTCCCTTGCAAACTGCATTAGCAGAATTTGAGGGTGACATTTAGATTCATTATCCATCACACAAAAAGTTTACCTTTAAAACAAACAAACAAACAAACAAACAAACAAACAAACAAAAAACCCCAAACATGAAGTAGAAGAAAAATCAAAGTGTAGTCAATATCCAGTTCAAGGTGCTACAGTATTTATGGATGGTGGTGGGAAAACGGGCAAGGCAGCAATAGTACGGCGAGAGCACGGAGGATGGAAAGAACGGGTACTTGTCGTGCCAGGATCAGTTCAAAAGGTAGAACTACAGGCAGTAATTGAAGCCTTTAAATTATGGTCTGAAGAACCTGTGAATATAATTACTGATTCTTTATATGTAGTTGGAGTACTCCAAGGATTGGAAGGTTGAATCCTCAGACAGGTAGAGCAGGAACAGCTATATCAACAATTTAGAACGCTTTGGTTTTTATTGCAGAAAAGACGACACCCTTATTACGTTATGCATATACGCAGCCATACCAACCTTCCAGGGGAATTGGTGGAAGGAAATGCAAGAGCTGATCGGCTGACTGCCGCAGTATGGGCTGGACCCGCTCCGGACCGTTTAGGTCAAGCGCAAGCCTCTCATGCCTTTTTCCATCAATCTGCCAAAGTTTTAGCGAGACAATTTAATCTAAGTGCAGGTGACGCTAGAGCTATTATACAGACTTGTGCTGATTGTCAACAAATAGGCCCAGGAATCGCGATTACGGTTAGTCCCGGAGGATTGCCTTCGCTACAACTATGGCAGATGGATGTGACACATGTTGCTGACTTTGGAAGATTTAAATATGTTCATGTTTCAATTGATTGCTATTCTGCAGTAGTTTGGGCCACTGCACAAACAGGAGAAACTAGTAGGCATGTACAAAAGCATTTGCGAGCTGCATTCGCAGCCCATGGTATACCCCTACAAATTAAAACCGATAATGGTCCTTGTTATGTAGCCCAGTCAAGCCAACCATTTCTTGCTCAATGGGGAGTGACGCATGTTACTGGAATACCACATCCCCCAACTGGACAAGCTATTGTTGAACGAATGAATCATTCCCTGAAGTGTTTATTGCAAAAACAAAAAGGGGGAGAGGCTACCACACCACCCCAAGAACGTTTGAATAAAGCCTTATATGTGTTAAATTATTTCCGTCTAGCAGAAGGAGAAACATGTAAAAGGAATGACAGGAAGTCTGTTTGCGTTAACACAAAATGTGCAAGTAAAAGTTAAAAATTTGGAAAAGAATATGTGGGAAGGACCTTTTCAACTGCTAACCTGGGGACGAGGTTATGCTTGTATCATTACAGATTCTGGAACTTGTTTGGTACCCGCAAAATGGGTAAAACCATGGGTGAAACAGTCACCATCGTCGTCGTCGGACACATCTTGACACTACCAGGTGTCATCGCAATCTGGATGCCACCTCAGCCAAAAGAAAATGTATGGGTAAATCACACTGAAATTAGCAGTATCATGAGAGGAACATGGAAAGCTTTTAGGGCAAACCGCTCTATAACTACAAATCCTTTGGTAAGATAAGATATTGGTTTTCATAGCTTTATACAAGCACTTTTTCCATCACTAGAAGTAGCTTCTATCGCTAGGAGTAGTACAGCTAGAATTGTTTGCCTTGTAACATTCTGCTATTAATTTAAGCATAGTTGATATGTGACTGCTGGATTATGGCAAGATGCCGTGTAAACAAAACCTACGAACCAACAGACGGGGTGGCTGTGGCGCGTGCAGCACGTCTGGCCAGCGGGCACATGCGCCATAGGCTCCCTGTGTTGAGAGGTGGCAACCGAGGCGTGTTCTGACACTCGCTGGCCACGCGTGTCGAAACTCGTTCCTTGGCAAAGGTATAAATACCGGGATTTCCCAAAGAGCAGGGGGATCGGTGTACGGCAAGGCCACCGTTGCCTCCGTGGGGACGCCCACGTAAAGCTGGCACCTACCGACTGCTGGGCTGAGTTCACGGCACAGGACGATACAAGAATGCACAGATGGTCCATCTTCCTCACAGTCGTTGGCTTGCAAATGATCCATCAGGTTTTGTTTATAGATAAACAAAAAGGGGGAGATGTTGGGATCACCCTGCAAGGGCTCGACCTTAAGGAGAAGGAGCTGTGGTGTTGATCTGCACGGCTCGACCTTAAGAAGAAGGAGCTGTGGCACTGAGAAGCTGGTAAACAGCTGGATATCTGCTCGGCTCGGCCTTGAGGAGAAGGAGCTGTGGAAAACAACTAAGAAGCAGCAAAGGAGTGCAGGAATACCTGCAGGCAGCGAATCCTGACTGTGTGAGAGGCGCGTGGACAGCGCGTGATATTTTGTATATAACCAATTGCAATAATGTGTGTAACAAGCTGTAACCAATCATGAGTCTGTACGCAGTGACTAAACAAAGACTATGATATATATTGGAGTCAGACAAGACAATAAACGGATTTGGAATATAACTCTCATAGAGTTGTGAAGTCCATCCTTCTCCCGCATAACCCTAATGCCCTAACCCTAACCCCTAACCCTAAAGCATAACCCTAACCCCTAACCCTAACCCCTAAACCCTAACCCCCTAACCCTAACCCCCACCCTAACCCAAACCCCCTAAACCTAACCCCTAACCCCAACCTCCTAACCCCCACCCCCTAACCCTAACACCTAACCACAACCCTAACCCCTAAGCCTAACCCCTAAGCAAACCACTAACCCCTAACCCTAATCCCCTAACCCCAACCACTAACCCCCAACCCTAACCCCTAACCCCTAACCCTAACCCCTAAACCCTAACCCCCACCCTAAACCCTAACCCTAACCCCCTAACCCCAACCCCCTTGCCCTAACCCCAACCCTAACCCCCTAATCCTAACCCCTAAACCCAACCCCTAAACACTAACCCCAACCCCCTAACCCTAACGCCAACCCCCTAACCTCCTAACCCTAACCCCTAATCCCCTAACCCTAATCCCCACCCTAACCCAAACCCCCTAACCCTAACCCCAACACCCTAACCCTAACCCCTAACCCCAACCCCCTAACCCCAACCGCCTAACCCTAACCCCTAACCCTAACCCCAACCCTAACCCCTAACCCCCTAATCCTAACCCCTAAACCCAATCCCTAAACCATAACCCGAACCCCCACCCTAACCCCAACCCCCTAAACCTAACCCCAACCCCCTAACCCCCACCCTAACCCCAGCCCCCTAACCCCAGCCCCCTAACCCTAACCCCCTAACCCATAACCGCAACCCCCTAACCCTAACCCCCTAAGCCTAACCCCTAACCCCAACCCTTACCCGAACCCCCTAACCCCAACCCCCTAACCCTAACCCCAACCCCCTAATCCCCTAACCCTAACCCCCTAACCCTAAACCCCACCCTAACCCCAGCCCCCTAAGCCTAACCCCCTAACCCTAACCCCTAACCCCAACCCCCTAACCCTAACCCCCTAACCCCTAACCCCAACCCCCTAAGCCTAACCCCCTAAGCCTAACCCCCTAACCCCTAATCCCAACCCTTACCCGAACCCCCTAACCCCCACCCCCAACCCACCCCCAACCCCCCCAACCCCCTAACCCCCTAACCCCAACCCTAACCCCAACCCGAACCCTAACCCCTAACCCCAACCCCCTAACCCCAACCCCAACCCCACCCCAACCCTTACTGTAACCACCCTAACCCCAACCGCTAACAACCCGAACCCCAACC
This sequence comes from Phaethon aethereus, assembly GCF_964289735.1. Lineage (NCBI taxonomy): Eukaryota > Metazoa > Chordata > Aves > Phaethontiformes > Phaethontidae > Phaethon > Phaethon aethereus. The sequence continues at coordinate 15,383 of NW_028114060.1, read as the reverse complement.
CCTAACCCTAATGGCCCTAACCCTAACGGCCCTAACCCCGTAACCCTAACGACCCTAACCCTAACCCCAAACCCAACGCTAATGCCCTAAACCCTAGCCGGGAACCACGTAACGTCAGGCTCTAACCCTCCGCGGCGAGCAGAGGGGGACTTCCGGGCCCCGGAGGACTTCCGTATCGGCGAGCAGTCCTCCGGGGCGAGCAGAGGGGCACTTCCGGGCCCCGGAGGACTTCCGTATCAGCGAGCAGTCCTCCGGGAGGGCTACGGAGGCCCATGGTGCATCGAGGTGGAGCTGGGCAGCCATTTGCGGTCGCCGAAGTCCTCCGGGGGTGTAGAGACAGATCTGTCGGCTGGCTGGGGTGGCCCGTCTTACAGAGAGATGGAGCTTGGGTGTTAGTTCGTGGTTTGGGAGCGTAGAGAGATGCGTCGTCGTGTGGTGTTCTGGAGTGTGAAAGGAAATGAAAAAGGTACCTCATTTGCGTACATAATTGACGTATTTGTGTAGTTAGAGGTTACCCTATATTCTAATTGGGAGTAATGCATAATTGTTATGGTGTGGATTGCTTATGGATTACTCCCAACTGGAATACGGGGTACTATGTCTACCTAGGGTGTGTTTCTTGGTCAGTATAAAAAAATCGAAATATAATAAGTCTGGTGCAGCAGTAGAAAATGGCACCCCCCTGGGAACAATTTGTTGAAGTTTAATATATTATTCATTTAAATGAATAATTAGTCCCAGGGAGGTGCCATTTTCTACTGCTGCTAAATCATGTTTTCATTGATGTCTGCCTCAAACATAAGAACATGAAAGACAAAAAGACAGACACCAAAAAAAAATCCCCTAAATCAATGACAAGACACCAAACCAACTGAATTCACAGACAAGATGACAGAAACCAAAAAACCCCAAAGACAAAACTATGCAGAAAAAATGTAAAACAAAACATGAGACACACACAAAAACAAGCCTGAGAAAGACCAACAAAAAAGATGCAAGGGCAACAAAGACACAGACAAAAGGCAGAGACAGACGAAAAAAAAAATCAAGGAGAGAACACAAGAGAGCAAATTAATCTTTATTGGTTGGACATTTTTCTACCTACCTCTGGGGGTCTAAGAAGTACTCTTTCAACTATCATTAGGAGCTCTCACAGCAGTTAAGGTGATTTTATACACTGATGTAACATTCCACCATTACTGCCTAAGCTTGACATTCTCCTTCTCTTACTCCTCAGATGTAATTCCATCCCGCTATTGTCTAACAGTGCTGTTTTCTTTGGACACCAGTTATGCTCAAGTAGTCATCTACATTTCTTTAAAACTATGCAAATTTACAAAAATCTACTTTACACAGCTAGTAATGCACATGCTTCCTTTTAACATATCACTATCTAGAGGTACGCGTAGCAGTTAACAACTCTCCCAGAGCTGCAGGAGATTCTTTCGCTCAAAGAATCACTTACAAACTTTATTTCCATTACTTTGGGAGTCCCAGTTGAGAGCTGCCTATGCCTGCACAAGTTCTCCTCTTTCTTTTCCCCGGCGCCTCTGTTTACCTGTGTGCGTGACAGACGCTCGCTTAGCTTTGTACTGTCGTTTCCTTTTTCCGTTACCACAGTGATTTTGATTGGGATACTTTACTGCCTAGAGTGGTTCTGTTAATACTTTTTTTTGGTGTGTTTCCATTGACCCACAACTAACTCCAAGCAAGCCTTCTAACAGCATTATTTACACCTGGCCTCAAAAATTTACTTGTACTACCAATATTAAAAATACTTTCTTCCTCACCATAAGGGTAGCAATTACTTGAACATTTACTCAGTTTTCACTCGTGCTTCTTATACACACACACACAACCTCTAAAAACTCATCCTTACATTAATAGCAGTTGCAACGATTTAGTGCCTGTGATTCTTCCTGTAGTGGCTTGCACGATTCTCATTCCCATTAGGTACTCCGTCTGTTGCTTCACACATATCTGTTTTCATCTCTGAGGCGACGTCTCCACGATCGGTATTCCCAGGCAGAGCGTGAGACCGTTCCGCTCGTCCCGATGGGCCCTGCTAAAACAACAATTGACAAACAACATTACATCACAAACCACAACACCCGTCAAAAGAATTTACAATGCTACTAATACAAAATACAGTTAGGCCTCCCTGCTTCACAATCCGGTCCTTTTCAATAACAGCCGATGACCCCCCCACACCCTGCGACTGCAACCGGCAGCTTAACATCATACTGTCCTGCAACGACAGGCACCAACCACGTTCCAGAGGAACGTTCCCCAGGAACGGCATTCCCCGAGAGCCTTGAAAAAGTCACCCTGCCTGCAAAAACCTCAGCCTGAACCCCTCAAGAATAACCTCAGCTGGGATTCTAGTTTGCTCATTCTCTACATGTCTAAAAAAATCTCTCTTCCACTTACAAGCTGCAAGGACAAATTAGAAAAACATACACAAACACAAATCATACAGTGTTAAAACACATTCAAAACACCGCCCATTCGGCTACCACACAAACCACCCCTGACTCTCGGCTCATCCGTTCTGCCGCCTGCCTGCCGCAATGAGCCGTGGCCCACATCTACGGGGCTCCTCGGGAACGCCGCTCCCGGGAGCCTCAAAAACCGATCACCCTGCCTGCAAAAACCCCGGCCCGAGCACGACCTGCGTCCAAACATTGGCGATGAACATCGCCTCGCAGAGCGGCCGGGACTGGGGAAAAAAAAACCCAGCCGAGGGGAAAAAAAAAAAAAATCGCCCAGCTGGGGTTTGTTTGTTTTTTTTTAAATAAAAAATTGATCTCCTGTCTGTATTACATATAACCTAAAACAAAAAAGCCACACATACCAGGTTAGACCCACCCCCCACCCCCCCACCTCCAACGTGTCCGTTTCACCACCCACCAACCACGATGGCAGATCACCCCATATCTAAGGGGTCCACCCCAATCATGCCGGGAACTGCCTCATCACATCCCTCTAGACATCACCGCTCCACATGATTCTATAGCATCAGCCTTTGTAACCAGAAACCAAGAAAGATGCTTCCCTAGGTGTGCCCCTGCTGCTCCTCTTCCCTTTGAATTGTCCGCTCTGGCACGATCGGCTCGAGAATATGCCCCGGGGACACGCGTCACCCCGTGCCTCCTGCAAAATGCTACGTAAGAGACTCTACGGCCCGCTTGCCGATAGCTACTGGCTGCCCCCAGAAGCGGGCCATACAACCTCCACCCAAACAGGCCATGCTAATTGACACATTATCCTCCTGTGCTTTGACTATTCCATCCTGACAAGAGTTACTACACAGAGGCAATGCGGCTCCACCTCAAATACACATATACACGCTCCACAAACGTTACCTAAAGGTGCTAGAATACCACACAGGGGAGACTTAATGCCAAGCCGACAGAGCCTGACGGTAAGCACAATGGTGCTGAGGACGCACAGCACAAACTCTGGCGTGGCTCTGCTGTGCAAGAATGCCATACTCTGGAGACCTAAGACGACCCCACCGCTAGGAATAAACCCCTGGAAAAACTCTCAAGAAAGTCAGACGTGAGAGCTGAGGGCAAAGCCCGAGCAACAGCCACAAGACAGACTGACCAAAAGCACCTACTATGCTAAACTACACCGACAGCATCATGCTTCTACGTCACACCACAAAAAGATGCGGTCGATTGGCGCTAGACCGATGACTCGAGCCTGTGTGGGCATGACTGATGGCTACCGCACATCACAGTAGGATGTGAGTATGCCCGAGGCACCTTGGATGCAAGTGCCAAAACACACACCGAGATGTTTGATAAGGTACGCTTACGAACACACACTAGACGTTCCACACGACCCTTCCCACTCATCCCAGAGCTGTTTTGCCAGCACATGCATCGTGATGCGTATCGCTTCCTCCGCCCGCACAAGACCAATTCCCCGCAAGCTACCCTCCCGTTATGCCGACGTTTAGACGCGCTCGGTCTCCACGACCTGCGGATTTTTGCTGCGCCGCGTTGCTTTTGTGGTGCCTCTGGTCACGGTCCATTGTCAATGGCCATCCTCGGTAGCGGACGTGTCACTAAATGCAAGATGCCGTTAATCGCTTCGTGCCGCTCTGCCGCTCGCAAACACAAAATCCAAAGCTGTTGAACGCACACCTTGTCTGTGAGAGAACGAAGCTCCGCAGCTCTGCTCATCTGCTCCTCTCTGATTCCAAAGATAACGCTTCACAGTCAGAGACCTCTGTGGCACCTGAAAATCCAGAGCAGCGCAATGCTAGATCTGCCCTAACGTGACAGATCGCTCTGATGCCTGTCACACGCTGCTCCTCGGACCTCGATTCCTCAACCGTTTCCACAGGCTTGCTACAAGGTGCCTGCAAAAAAATCAGGAAAACCATTGCCAACTTAGAGACTTTGCTCATGCTACCTCACGAACTGTGATCTGCTCAACTCCCACCCACATACACAGAGACCTCAAGGTCACTTAAACCCTCTATGCTGGCTCTGCAATGCCATACGATACCAACATAAAGACAGCCGTACGATGCGTGTGCAAACATAATGCTGTACGATGCAACATGCTCATAGATCGCAGTCAAGGCAAAATACAATACAGAGCACTGCAATGGAAGACCAAACACAATACAGGGCCAAGAGTCTCTCAAAGGACAGTCTATATACACGTGGAACGATATAATACAAGTCGCGACACGGAGCCGTATGACACAAGACTGTCTTGAGCGGCGCTCGATATGAGCGCGGAGGAATATGGTAAAACACCCGTACAGAGCCGACCGATGCGTTACAAAATTCAACTACAAAGCAAGTTATGACATGAGGCCATACAAGTTCAAATGTGGCACGATACGATGCAGAACGTGATGCAGGGCCGTACGATGCGAGATAGACTCGAGCGGTCGGTCGAAATTAGTGCGGAGCAATAGCGTACGAGCCGAACGATGCGTTACAAAATTCAAACGGAGAGCGACAGAATACAAACGGTGACGCGAGGCCATACGAACCCAAATACAGAGCGCGCGCAATACAAAAAAGTTACGCCGGGCCGGGCGAGGCAACAGTGTCTCAAATGGCAGTCGATACGAGCACGGAGGGTTACGACACGATACGAGACCAAACACGGAGCGATACGGCACAAAACAAAGCACAAAGTGAGGCGGTCTCAGACGGTAGCCAAAACCTATGCAGACTGCTGGAACACAACACAGAACTGGAATATTTGATGTATGCAATGCCAGGCTTTAAGACCTACACCCGTAAGGGTGCAGGGATGAAATGCTGCAGGGGATCTCTGTGGAAACAGAACTTACCAGAGCAGAGCTGTCATGGCAACCCAGATCGCCTCCACAAAGGCGACCCTCCAGAAACTTCTGTGATGCAAAATGCGCTTTAAGCTCTGATCACAAGACGAGAAGTGCTCAATGGGCTCTATGCCAAAGCAGCGAGGCATTAGAGAACCCACAGACACCTACTGAGGTGGGTGCCAAATGCCGAGAGCCCGTGGGGCAGTAGAGACCCCCGGAAAGCACCATACAGGAGACCGAACGCAGACAACGCTAATGATGCTAGGACACAGACATAGGCCAGAAAGTTCACATCCTGCGGGTTGGACCCCAGGCCCTCTATCCACCCCCAGACATAACGGAGCCTAAACAGCCCTCTCCGCAACAGTCGTTAAACCACCCTCCCGGCCCCACACCATCCACCGCTTTTGCCACTTACCCTTCGGAGGGCAGGGTCCAGAATCCATGCTCAGCAGCAGCGCTTCCTGTAACTGGGATGCTCCTGCATTCACCTGGTTCCTCTTAATCACCCGCAAGACAGAGCACCGCTAGTCACTGACAGGCCGGCTGGCATTGACTGCCACGATGACACACTCCTCAGAAGTGCCACGCTGCTCCTCCCCCCCAAAAAAATCAGATGTTGCAGCTGGCATATCCTACAGAAGCGAGAGAACCCAAGAGATAAAGCACTCATCCTGCTCTGGAGCCATAACCTGCTCTGCAGTTCCTGCCCTGATGCTCCTCTCTCCTCTGTTGACTCAACTTAAATCCTCGGCCGTTTGAGGAAAGCCCTCACAGTGCCTGTAAAGACCAAAGACAAACACTCAACCGAGTAGTCACATGATCCTCAGCGATTCGAGCCCAGCCGGACCGCGTAATGAGCCACTTGCCTCTTCTCAGACTAGCAATTGCTGTGTGGCTTCACCTCTCCAAAACACAGAGAAAAAAGTATGGCACCAAGATACTGCCCAAGTCCTCAGCCCGCTCGTGGCACTTCCTCTCTCCCGCTCCTTCACCTAGGCTGCTCGGAGACAGACTCTTCAGTTTGCTGTGCTGAGGCCTGGCCGCCGCCCGCAGAACACCAACAGGGTAATGATTCTAGCTACGTGTATATTATGACACGTCAGTAAATTGCTGATTTAGCACACTGGTCATGTCTCACCTTGCCAAAGACCGCTCCGGTGCGGATATCCCACCTCACACATTGATTCTGACCTACAAGACACCAAATAAGCTAGTCAAGATCCACTGACAGTCACGCCAGTTCTCAAACATCAGATGCCAGCCTGCCTCCATCTGGCACTCTGCTCACCTCTTCCATCACCCTTTGGCACATGGCTCATTGCTCCGCATCTAAAAAACCCAAACAAACCGCATAAAGCAATTCGCCTGGATGCTGACCGACAGCTTGACGAGACAAAAGGTCTGTCGTCTTTCTCTGTATATGCCTTCTAGATAGATCTAAACAAAAACCAAAAAAACAAAGCCCAGGTATTGAGCCCCACGTATACAAGCTAAGGCACATGCAAGCTTTGACCCACTTGACCACCACAGAAACCGCTGCTCCCAGAAGGCCAGAGTCCAAGCTCTGGCACCTGGAAAACATGATGAAAATAACTCTGTTCCAGCTATCTACAGCTACTTGTCCAGAGATAGACCATACAGTGCTTTCCAGAACTATCAGGGCACGTCAACATAATATCACACCACTGTAAAGCTATGCTACCCACATCTTTAGTGTTTCTACACCCCTGGGCAGGGCAGCTCCAACCACACAGCAATGCCGAGCATGGACGCCACAAACAAGACGGAGACACAAGAAGATGGCAAGCGACAAGGATGACTCCCATACAGACGATGATGCCGGCAGAGAAACCCTGTGACACCACACAGGTGCGGATGCTTTAGAGCAGCCCCAGGAAAGAGAGGCGATGGCTGTGGCCCGAGAGAGAAAGCTCACGTCAAAACCAGAACGAAGGATGCATGAGAAGCTGAGCTTTAAGACTGTTAAGGACATGGGGATGAAAGCCCAAAAGACAACTCCGTGCAACAGAGCTCTCAACAGTGGAGCTGCAGGCACCACCTAGCCCAACACTGCAAGAGATGACCATTCAAACATCTACGATGCGCTGCATGCCAGACAAATGCGAGCTCTAAGCTATAATTGCAAAGCTCGTTGAGCTTTTCAGACAAAGTGGGCTGCAAGTGGCACCAGAAAAGATACAAGCTGAAGTGCCTTGGAGGTACTTGGGGTGGATGATCACTGAAACGTTGGTGACCCTCCAAAAGGTTGAATTAAGAATTCAGATTAAAACATTAAATGATGTACAAAAATTGGTAGGAGACGTTAACTGGATTCGACCGATTTGTGGGATCACAAACCAAGATATGGAGCCCTTGGTTCAGCTCTTGCGAGGGGATAGCAGGTTAAACTCTCCTCGGCAATTGACCAAGGAAGCCTGGGAAGCAGTAGCAAACATTTCTGAAAAGGTAACTCAAGCATTTAGTTCTAGGATAGACCCCATGATAGGGATCACCTTGGCAGTAATCAATCATGAGCGACATCCCTATGCGCTTATAATACAGTGGATAACAAAGCTAGAATCAAAAGCGGACCCATTGAAAATTTTAGAGTGGGTCTTTTTGCCTCAGTAGCACAGAAAAACCATCACCACGAAAGTAGAGTGTTTTGCAAATTTGATTATGAAAGGGCGCAACAGAATTATTGATATATCGGCAAAGGACCTGAAAACGATTTTAGTAGCATTACAACAAGAATATTCGACTTGGGCTTTGCAGCACTCTGTTCCCTTGCAAACTGCATTAGCAGAATTTGAGGGTGACATTTAGATTCATTATCCATCACACAAAATGTTTACCTTTAAAAAAAAAAAAAAACAAAAAACCCCCCACAAACATGAAGTAGAAGAAAAATCAAAGTGTAGTCAATATCCAGTTCAAGGTGCTACAGTATTTATGGATGGTGGTGGGAAAACAGGCAAGGCAGCAATAGTACGGCGAGAGCACGGAGGATGGAAAGAACGGGTACTTGTCGTGCCAGGATCAGTTCAAAAGGTAGAACTACAGGCAGTAATTGAAGCCTTTAAATTATGGTCTGAAGAACCTGTGAATATAATTACTGATTCTTTATATGTAGTTGGAGTACTCCAAGGATTGGAAGGTTGAATCCTCAGACAGGTAGAGCAGGAACAGCTATATCAACAATTTAGAACGCTTTGGTTTTTATTGCAGAAAAGACGACACCCTTATTACGTTATGCATATACGCAGCCATACCAACCTTCCAGGGGAATTGGTGGAAGGAAATGCAAGAGCTGATCGGCTGACTGCCGCAGTATGGGCTGGACCCGCTCCGGACCGTTTAGGTCAAGCGCAAGCCTCTCATGCCTTTTTCCATCAATCTGCCAAAGTTTTAGCGAGACAATTTAATCTAAGTGCAGGTGACGCTAGAGCTATTATACAGACTTGTGCTGATTGTCAACAAATAGGCCCAGGAATCGCGATTACGGTTAGTCCCGGAGGATTGCCTTCGCTACAACTATGGCAGATGGATGTGACACATGTTGCTGACTTTGGAAGATTTAAATATGTTCATGTTTCAATTGATTGCTATTCTGCAGTAGTTTGGGCCACTGCACAAACAGGAGAAACTAGTAGGCATGTACAAAAGCATTTGCGAGCTGCATTCGCAGCCCATGGTATACCCCTACAAATTAAAACCGATAATGGTCCTTGTTATGTAGCCCAGTCAAGCCAACCATTTCTTGCTCAATGGGGAGTGACGCATGTTACTGGAATACCACATCCCCCAACTGGACAAGCTATTGTTGAACGAATGAATCATTCCCTGAAGTGTTTATTGCAAAAACAAAAAGGGGGAGAGGCTACCACACCACCCCAAGAACGTTTGAATAAAGCCTTATATGTGTTAAATTATTTCCGTCTAGCAGAAGGAGAAACATGTAAAAGGAATGACAGGAAGTCTGTTTGCGTTAACACAAAATGTGCAAGTAAAAGTTAAAAATTTGGAAAAGAATATGTGGGAAGGACCTTTTCAACTGCTAACCTGGGGACGAGGTTATGCTTGTATCATTACAGATTCTGGAACTTGTTTGGTACCCGCAAAATGGGTAAAACCATGGGTGAAACAGTCACCATCGTCGTCGTCGGACACATCTTGACACTACCAGGTGTCATCGCAATCTGGATGCCACCTCAGCCAAAAGAAAATGTATGGGTAAATCACACTGAAATTAGCAGTATCATGAGAGGAACATGGAAAGCTTTTAGGGCAAACCGCTCTATAACTACAAATCCTTTGGTAAGATAAGATATTGGTTTTCATAGCTTTATACAAGCACTTTTTCCATCACTAGAAGTAGCTTCTATCGCTAGGAGTAGTACAGCTAGAATTGTTTGCCTTGTAACATTCTGCTATTAATTTAAGCATAGTTGATATGTGACTGCTGGATTATGGCAAGATGCCGTGTAAACAAAACCTACGAACCAACAGACGGGGTGGCTGTGGCGCGTGCAGCATGTCTGGCCAGCGGGCACATGCGCCATAGGCTCCCTGTGTTGAGAGGTGGCAACCGAGGCATGTTCTGACACACGCTGGCCACGTGTGTCGAAACTCGTTCCTTGGCAAAGGTATAAATACCGGGATTTCCCGAAGAGCAGGGGGATCGGTGTACGGCAAGGCCACCGTTGCCTCCGTGGGGACGCCCACGTAAAGCTGGCACCTACCGACTGCTGGGCTGAGTTCACGGCACAGGACGATACAAGAATGCACAGATGGTCCATCTTCCTCACAGTCGTTGGGTTGCAAATGATCCATCAGGTTTTGTTTATAGATAAACAAAAAGGGGGAGATGTTGGGATCACCCTGCAAGGGCTCGACCTTAAGGAGAAGGAGCTGTGGTGTTGATCTGCACGGCTCGACCTTAAGAAGAAGGAGCTGTGGCACTGAGAAGCTGGTAAACAGCTGGATATCTGCTCGGCTCGGCCTTAAGGAGAAGGAGCTGTGGAAAACAACTAAGAAGCAGCAAAGGAGTGCAGGAATACCTGCAGGCAGCGAATCCTGACTGTGTGAGAGGCGCGTGGACAGCGCGTGATATTTTGTATATAACCAATTGCAATAATGTGTGTAACAAGCTGTAACCAATCATGAGTCTGTACGCAGTGACTAAACAAAGACTATGATATATATTGGAGTCAGACAAGACAATAAACGGATTTGGAATATAACTCTCATAGAGTTGTGAAGTCCATCTTTCTCCCGCATAACCCTAATGCCCTAACCCTAACCCCTAACCCTAAACCATAACCCTAACCCCTAACCCTAACCCCTAAACCCTAACCCCCTAACCCTAACCCCCACCCTAACCCAAACCCCCTAACCCTAACCCCTAACCCCAACCTCCTAACCCCCAACCCCTAACCCTAACACCTAACCACAACCCTAACCCCTAAGCCTAACCCCTAACCCCAACCACTAACCCCTAACCCTAATCCCCTAACCCCAACCACTAACCCCTAACCCTAACCCCTAAACCCTAACCCCCACCCTAAACCCTAACCCTAACCCCCTAACCCCAACCCCAACCCTAACCCCCTAATCCTAACCCCTAAACCCAACACCTAAACACTAACCCCAACCCCCTAACCCTAACGCCAACCCCCTAACCTCCTAACCCTAACCCCTAACCCCCTAACCCTAATCCCCACCCTAACCCAAACCCCCTAACCCTAACCCCAACACCCTAACCCCCTAACCCCAACCGCCTAACCCTAACCCCTAACCCCAACCCCTAACCCCTAACCCTAACCCCTAAACCCTAACCCCCTAACCCTAACCCCAACCCTAACCCCTAACCCCCTAATCCTAACCCCTAAACCCAATCCCTAAACCATAACCCGAACCCCCACCCTAACCCCAACCCCCTAACCCTAACCCCAGCCCCCTAACCACAGCCCCCTAACCCTAACCGCAACCCCCTAACACTAACCCCCTAAGCCTAACCCCCTAACCCCTAACCCCAACCCCCTAACCCTAACCCCCTAACCCTAACCCCCTAACCCTAACCCCCACCCTAACCCCAGCCCCCTAAGCCTAACCCCCTAACCCTAACCCCTAACCCCAACCCCCTAACCCTAACCCCTAACCCCAACCCCCTAAGCCTAACCCTCTAAGCCTAACCCCCTAACCCCAACCCCCTAACCCTAACCCCCTAACCCCTAATCCCAACCCTTACCCGAACCCCCTAACCCCAACCCCCTAACCCTAACCCCCACCCCCAACCCACACCCAACCCCCCCCAACCCCAACCGCCTAACCCTAACCCCCACCCCCACCCCCAACCCACACCCAACCCCCCCAACCCCAAACCCCTAACCCCCTAACCCCAACCCTAACCCCAACCCTAACCCCTAACCCCAACCCCCTAACCCCAACCCCAACCCCACCCCAACCCTTACCGTAACCACCCTAACCCCAACCGCTAACAACCCGAACCCCAACCCCTAACCCTAATGGCCCTAACCCTAACGGCCCTAACCCCCTAACCCTAACGACCCTAACCCTAACCCCAAACCCAACGCTAATGCCCTAAACCCTAGCCGGGAACCACGTAAGGTCAGGTTCTAACCCTCCGCGGCGAGCAGAGGGCGACTTCCGGGCCCCGGAGGACTTCCGTATCGGCGAGCAGTCCTCCGGGGCGAGCAGAGGGGCACTTCCGGGCCCCGGAGGACTTCCGTATCAGCGAGCAGTCCTCCGGGAGGGCTACGGAGGCCCATGGTGCATCGAGGTGGAGCTGGGCAGCCATTTGCGGTCGCCGAAGTCCTCCGGGGGTGTAGAGACAGATCTGTTGGCTGGCTGGGGTGGCCCGTCGCACAGAGAGATGGAGCTTGGGTGTTAGTTCGTGGTTTGGGAGCGTAGAGAGATGCGTCGTCGTGTGGTGTTCTGGAGTGTGAAAGGAAATGAAAAAGGTACCTCATTTGCATACATAATTGACGTATTTGTGTAGTTAGAGGTTACCCTATATTCTAATTGGGAGTAATGCATAATTGTTATGGTGTGGATTGCTTATGGATTACTCCCAACTGGAATACGGGGTACTATGTCTACCTAGGGTGTGTTTCTTGGTCAGTATAAAAAAATCGAAATATAATAAGTCTGGTGCAGCAGTAGAAAATGGCACTTCCCTGGGAGCAATTTGTTGAAGTTTAATATATTATTCATTTAAATGAATAATTAGTCCCAGGGAGGTGCCATTTTCTACTGCTGCTAAATCATGTTTTCATTGATGTCTGCCTCAACTTAAGAACATGAAAGACAACAAGACAGACACCAAAAAAAAGGTGTTGGGGTTAGGGGTTAGGGTTAGGGGGTTGGGGTTAGGGTTAGGGTTAGGGTGTTGGGGATAGGGTTAGGGGGTTTGGGTTAGGGTGGGGATTAGGGTTAGGGGATTAGGGGTTAGCGGTTAGGGTTAGGAGGTTAGGGGGTTGGCGTTAGGGTTAGGGGGTTGGGGTTAGTGTTTAGGGGTTGGGTTTAGGGGTTAGGATT